>NC_052154.1:74712270-75052466 GCF_902713615.1 Scyliorhinus canicula | reverse complement strand
CCGTTTAAAAAAAGAGTCCGGGGGTGGTGAAGAAAACACTACAGATTGAGTCTCTCAGGTGCTCTGACCCTCCGCTGCGATCGCCTCAGTCCTGGTGCTGGTGTGGGTGCCGATGTGGTCACCTGCAACTCCGGGAGCGTGTCGTCCTCTCCTTCCTCACCCCTTCGAGGATCCAGTGAGGGGACGATCTTGCTGGGGTGGGGGCTGCGGTGAGGTTCGCTGGTGGGAGGGTGGGTGGCGCAGAGGGGTGAACGAGGAAACCGGGGCGGGGGGGTGGAGGAGTGGTATCAGGTCAGGGGTTGTGGGTGGGGACCCAGCGGGTGCCAGGTCCAGGAGGGAGACTGTGTCCTGTCGCCCGTCGGGGTGTGCCACGTAGGCGTATTGTGGGTTTGAATGGAGGAGGTGGACTTTCTCAATCAACGGATCCGATTTATGGCTCCGCACATGCTTCCGGAGGACGGGTCCAGTAACTGTCAGCCATGTTGGGAGTGAGACCCCGGAAGTGGACTTCCTCGGGAAGGCAAACACACGTTCGTGAGGAGTCTCATTAGTTGTGGTGCACAGGAGCGACCGGATGGAGTGGAGCGCGTCGGGGAGGACCTCCTGTCAGCGGGAGACCAGGAGACTTTTAGACCGTAGGGCCAGCAGGACGGCCTTCCAGACCGTACCGTTCTCCCTCTCCACTTCCCGTTTCTCCGGGGGTTGTAGCTGGTCGTCCTGTTCGAGGCAATGCCCTTGCTGAGCAGCAATGCACGCAGCTCATCGCTCATGAAGGAGGATCCCCGATTGCTGTGGATGTAGCTGGGGAAACCGAACAGAATGAAAATGCTGTGCAGGGATTTAGTTACCGTGGCAGAAGTCATGTCGGGGCATGGGATGGCGAAAGGGAACCGGGAGTACTCATCAATTATGTTGAGGAAGTACACATTGCAGTCGGTGGAGGGGAGGGGCCCTTTGAAGTCCAACGGAGGCGTTCAAAGGGGCGGGAGGCCTTCACCAGGTGCGCTCGATCTGGCCGGTAGAAGTGCGGCTTGCACTCTGCGCAGACTTGGCAGTCTCTGGTTACGGTCCTGACCTCCTCAATGGAGTAGGGCAGGTTGTGGGACTTGACAAAATGGAAAAACCGGGTGACCCCCAGGTGGCAGAGGTCATTGTAGAGAGCCTGGAGTGGTCCACTTGTGCGCTGGCACATGTACCGTGGAACGGGGCATCTGGGGGCTCATTGAGCTTCCCCGGGCGATACAAGATCTCATAGTTATAGGTGGAGAGCTCGATCCTCCACCTCAAGACCTTGTCATTTTTGATCTTTCCCCGCTGCGTATTGTTAAACATGAAGGCAGAAACAGTTGGTCAGTGAGGAGAGTGAATCTCCTGCCAGCCAGGTAATGCCGCCAATGTCGCACAGCTTCCACAATGGCTTGGGCCTCATTTTCGACAGAGGAGTGCCGAATTTCGGAGGCATGGAGGGTGCGGGAAAAGAAAGCCACGGGTCTGCCCGCCTGGTTCAGGGTGGCAGCCAGAGCTACGTCTGATGCATCGCTCTCCACCTGAAAGGGGAGGGACTCATCGGCTGCGTGGCCTTGGCGATGTCCGCCTTGATGTGGTTGAAGGCCTGGCTGGCCTCAGTCATCAGGGGAAAAACTGTGGATTTGATGAGTGGGTGAGCCTTGTCCGCATAATTAGGGACCCACTGGGCGTAATATGAGAAAAACCCCAGGCATCGTTTCAGGGCCTTGGGGCAGTGGAGGAGAGGGAGTTCCAGGAGGGAGCGCATGCGGTCGGGGTCGGGCCCTAGGACTCCATTTTCCATGACATAGCCAAGGATGGCTAAGCGGTTGATGCGGAACACACATTTCTCCTTATTGTAGGTGAGGTTAAGGAGTTTGGCGGTATGGAGGAATTTTTGGAGGTTTGCGTCGTGGTCCTGTTGATCGTGGCTGCAGATGGTGACGTTATATAAGTACGGGAAGGAGGCCCGCAGCCCGTACTGGTCAACCATTCGGTCCATCTTTCGCTGGAAGATCGAGACCCCATTGGTGACGCCGAAGGGAACTCTAAGGAAATGATAGAGGCGGCCATCTGCTTAGAACGCAGTGTGTTGGCGGTCCTCCGGGCGGATGGGGAGCTGGTGGTAGATGGACTTCAAGTCTACTTCAAGACTCAATACTGCGCAATGTGATTGACCATGTCAGATATGCGTGGGAGGGGGTATGCGTCGAGCTGCCTATACCGGTTGATGGTCTGACTGTAGTCAATGACCATTCTGTGCTTCTCCCCAGTCTTCACTACCACCACTTGAGCTCTCCAGCGGCTGTTGCTGGCCTCAATGATCCCCTCCCGCAGAAGCCGTTGGACCTCCGACCTGATAAAGGTCCTGTCCTGGGCACTGTACCGTCTGCTCCTAGTGGCGACGGGCTTACAGTCCAGGGTGAGGTTTGCAAACAGTAAAGGTGGACCAACCTTAAGGGTCGTGAGGCCGCAGAAGGTGAGGGGGGGGGCGGCAGGGGTCCGCCGAATTTCAAGGTAAGGCTTTGGAGGTGGCATTGGAAATCAAGACATAGTAACAGGACAGCGCAGAAATGGGGGACGACGTAGAGCCTGAAGTTGCTGTACTCTGCGCCCTGAACGGAGAGGGTTGCGACACAGCACCCCTGGGTTTGCACGGAATGGGATCCGGAGGCCAGGGAGATTTTCTGGGTGACGGGGAGTACCGGGAGAGAGCAGCGCCTTACCATAGCAGGGTGGATGAAACTCTCTGTGCTCTCAGAGTCAAAGAGGCAGGTCGTCTCGTGCCCGTTGATCTTTACTGTTATCGTAGCGGTCGTGAGGTTGCGGGGCCAAGACTGATCACGGGTGATGGAGGCGAGCTGCGGGAGATGTTGGGAAGACCCCGGCTGATCAGCGGTGGTGGAGGTACCAGCGGGCAGCGAACGGTCAGACGAGCAGGGGTCCTGATGCGCGGTCCAAAATGCGCCGAAGATGGCGGCGCCCACGGGGCGCACATGGCGGTCGGCATCAAAGATGGCAGCACCCATGGGCCGCACGTGGCTTGTGGTGGAGAAGATGGCATCACATGGATCACATGTGGGGGGTGTAGCAATGCCGGGCCTGGAAACAGCGGCGACCGGGCCTGGCAAATGGAAAAGAAGTGGCCCTTCTTCCTGCATCTGTTGCAGGTCGCGCTCCACGCCGGGCAATGCTGCCTGGGATGTTTGCTCTGGCCACAATAATAACACTTTGGCTCCCCGGAGTTGGTTGGCGGCGCAGGCTTGGGGTGAGGTCGAGTCAGCAGCTAATGGGGCCCACGATGCCCACGAGGGTGCCGCGCGGTTGGGGTGTAGGCCACCAGATTGAGGGAGGCCACTTCTAGGGAATTAGCAAGCTGACTAGTCTCTGCAAGATCGAGCGTACCCCTTTCCAATAGTCGCTGGCGAATGTATGTAGACTTCATGCCCATGACGTAAGTGTCTCTGATTAGTAGATCGGTGTGTTGGACGGCCGAAACTGCCTGGCAGTCACAGTTCCTACCGAGAATCTGTAGAGCCCGCAAGAAATCGTCCAGAGTCTCCCCCGGGAGTTGCCGTCTCGTGGCCAGGAGGTGCCTGGCATACAATTGATTCACAGACTTGATGTACTGTCCCTTTAGTAGCGTCATCGCTTCTGTGTAGGTGGGCGCATCCCGGATGAGGGGAAAAACTTGAGGGCTCACCCATGAGTCGACTTGGAGCTTCTGTGGGTCCGAGAGTTCTTCAGTGGCTGCTCTGAGGTAGCCTTCGAAGCAGGCTAGCCAGTGCTCGAAGGTGGACGTGGTGTTGGCTGCATGAGGGCTCAGCTCCAGGCGATCAGACTTGATTAAGATGTTCATCTTTTAAAATCTTGTGCAATAAATTGATGTACCGTCAATTACCACAAGACGAGAATGGTGAAACAATCGAGGCTTTATTGCACAAAATGTGTCTCCTGCAGCTGGAACCAGAATGGGAGCAGTGCAGGAGAGCATAGACTTTTATATGCCGCCTGCTGGGAGGAGCCAGAAGGCTGGGATTCACTCTGGTACCTGTAATATAGTGGCAGTACCGTAATACATGGAATGTGTTACCAGTGGTGTTTACCACAGAGAGCCAAGGGGCCTGGCAGAGAGAGCCACAGGGCCTGGCAGAAAGAGCCACGGGGCCTGGCAGAAAGAGCCACGGGGCCTGGCATAGAGAGTCACAGGGCCTGGCAGAGAGAGTCACAGAGCCTGTTGAGCCACAGGGCCTGGCAGCCAGCCACTGGGTCTGGAAGAGAGAGCCACGGGGCCTGGCAGAGAGACCCGCGAGGCCTGGCAGAGAGAGCCACGGGGCAGGGCAGAGAGCCATGTGGCCTGACAGAGTTTAACGGGTCTTGGCGGAGACAGCCACGGGTCTAAGCAGAGAGAGCCATGGGGCCTGGCCGATGGGCCAGGGGGCCTGGCAGAGAGCCATAGGGCCTATTAGAGAGAGCCACAGGGCCTGGCAAAGAAGCCACATGGCCTGGCAGGGGGAACCAACGGCCAGGCAGAGAGAGCCACAGGGCCTGGAACAGTGAGCTACAGGGCCTGGCAGAGAGAACTACAGGGCCTGGCAGAGAGAGCTAGAGGGCCTGGCAGAGAGAGCTAGAGGGCCTGGCAGAGAGAGCTAGAGGGCCTGGCACAGTGAGCTACAGGGCCTGGCAGAGAGAGCCACAGGGCCTGGCAGAGAGAGCTAGAGGGCCTAGCAGAGAGAGCTAGAGGGCCTGGCAGAGAGAGCCACAGGGCCTGGCAGAGAGAGCTAGAGGGCCTGGCAGAGAGAGCTAGAGGGCCTGGCAGAGAGAGCCACAGGGCCTGGCAGAGAGAGCTAGAGGGCCTGGCAGAGGGAGCTACAGGGACTGGTAGAGTGCAACACAGGGTCTGGCAGAGAGAAAGAGCCAGAGGGCCTGGCAGTGAGAACCAATGGCCTGGCAGAGAGAGCCATAGGGCCTGGCAGAGAGAGCCGCAGGACCTAGCAGAGTGAGCAACAGGATCTGGCAGAGAGAGCTACAGAGCCTGGCAGAGAGAGCAACGGGGTCTGGCAGAGAGAGGCACATGGCCTGGCAGAGAGAGCCACAGGGCCTGGCAGAGGGGGTCACAGGGCCTGGCAGAGAGAGCAACGGGGTCTGGCAGAGAGAGCCACAGAGCCTGGCAGAGAGCCATGGCGCCTGGCAGAGAGTTTCACAGGACTTGGCAGATAGTCACGGGTCTGAGCAGAGTGAGCTACAGGGCCGAGGCATTGGGATCTATCCCCTTCGCCTTGAGACCTTGGTGAGCGCTGTGCAGCACTAGTCTCCACAAACGGAGAGCGGACAAAATGTGACGAGTGGGTGTCTTGGATCGGAGTCCCCCGGTACATGCCCTTTGGGCAGGGTGGGACTGGCACTTCTGGTGCCACCTGTGCACTCTGGCACTGGCACCCTGGAAATGCCAGCCTGGCACCCTGGTAATATCAGCCTGGGTTCCAACCTGGCACTGTCAAAGTGCTCAGGTGGCACCGCCAAGATGTCATGCTGACATTTTTTGCATGGCAGTGATCATGCCAGGGATGCCTGCGAGTATTGGGGAAGGGCAAGTGGGTTCAGCAGGTCCCCTCATAGTGAGTTGGGTTTGGAGGGGTGCTCAGAGATGAGGAGTTCCAGGGAGCGGAGCTCCTCAGCGCAGAGAATGGGGCTATTTGCGTCCTCAGCCGTGCGTTCCCTCCTATCTAACACTAGTGATAGCGTTGTGATTCACGGTAATACGAGCACCCCAAACATGCGGCTAAATGCACTCACTATGGGACTCTGTTCCCATTTAGTTAAATCGCGCCCAATGAGTGATGATTATAGAAGTTGAAATATTCCAGTTGAGAAAGCTCAGGGATGAACTCTTTGATCTCACTAAAGTATTAAATTATACCAAAAAGGTGAATCCAGGTCAGTTGGGGGCCAGTTATGTATGAGGACAGAATATTTAAGAGAGAATTTTGATTAAATTGCATTTGGATTGATCCACAGCCATGGCAGTGGAATCAAAGACATTCAGAGAATGAAAGATACAACTGATTAAAATCCGAGAGGGCCGAGTGGATTTTTCTTCCTCTAGCTGTTGAGACATGCATTAATTACGTCTGGTTTCACACACTATCTTCACTGTTTCCACACGCTGACAGAAAGAAAATGGGCCAAATGGCTTCCTTTTGTGCCATATCAATTGATGAAACCCGGCCATTGTCACCTGTAGTAATTCCAGCTGTTGTCACATGGCTCTAGTTCTCTCGCACAAGTGCTTGATGGAACCATCAATTCACCAGACACGTGCTTCCGATGTGAATCTAGGCTTTAATCGACTTACTTCAGAGCCAGCCTGTTACTTGTCGATGAACTTGTAGTGACCCAGGCTGACTCTGGACACGGATACTTATACAGCTGCACTAGGGGGAAGAGTCGTGGATGGGACCAAGGGTGGAGCCCAGTACAAGTTCCTAAGTGCTCCCAGCGCTACTCCCCTTAGTGGTAGGATGGCGCTACTGCGCTTACAATAACAGTGTGAATTAGTATATATACATTCATATATTACATTCACCACATTGCTCTCATGCCAAAAAAAACTGTAACAATGGACCAACCCTGATGAGCCCTTTTACTCAAAATTACATGCCGCAAAGATGGTGTTACTTTTTTTTACTGCCTCTCCTCTCTCAATGGATTGCAACGGTTTGGTTGATTTCATTGTCCAGGTCGAATTAGAGTCATAGGGCGGAATTTAATTGAATTTAAATTTCTAAGTTTGTTTGTGGCGGGTTTTTCAGGGAGTTCCCTGTCGGCTCTTCCGGTGCATTCCCCAATGCCATCAAATGACACTTAGCCACTTTTTTGGGCCCTGGGGAGGTTCTCACTGGTTTAGCCCACACCTCGAAATCTTTGGATTGGATTTGTTTATTGCCACGTGTACCGAGATACAGTGAAAAGTATTTTTCGGTGAGCAGCTCAAACAGATCATTTAGTACATAAAAATAAAATAAAAGAAAATAAAAAGAAAATACATTATAGGGCAATACAAGGTCCACAATGTAAATACATAGACCCCGACATCAGGTGAAACATACAGGAGTGTAGTGTTAGCCCATAACAGTGTTGTTTAGGAGTCTGGTAACAGAGAGGAAGAAGCTGTTTTCTAATCTGTTAGTGCGTGTTCTCAGACTTTTGTGTCTCCTGGCCGATGGAAGAAGTTGGAAGTGTGAGTAAGCCGGGTGGGAGCGGTTTGATTATGCTGCCCGCTTTCCCAAGACAGCGGGAGGTATATATAGAGTCAGTGGATGGGAGGCAGGTTCATGTGATGGACTGGGCTGTGTTCACGACTCTCTGAAGTATCTTGCGGTCCCGGCTCGAGCAGTCGCCATACCAGGCTCTGATGCAGCCAGATAGGATGGCCGGAATTCTCCCATCGGGAGACAAATAGCCGACACCAAAATGAAACCCGGAGTGTTTCACTCCGGTGTCGGATGCCGCTCCTTGCCCCCTATTCTCTGGGCTAGGAGCAGCGGCTCGTGAATTCCGCGCGCAAGGCCTTGACGCTTGCCCTCCGCTGCCCCGCAAGACATGGCGGCTTGAACTTGCGGGGCGGCGGAGGGAAAAGAGTGCGTCTTTTAGAGACACCGTCCCGACGATCGGTGGGCACCGATCGCGGGCCAGACATCTGCTGAGCACGCCCGTGGTGCTCGATCCTCCCTCTGCCCCCCACAGGCCCCACATTCACCGGTCGCGCGCTGTTCACGGCGGCAGCGACTAGGTGTGGTTGGCGCCAGCGTGAACTGGTCGGGTTCGGCGGGCCGCTCGTCCCATCCGGGCCAGAGAATCGCCAGTCGCCGTGAGAAACGGCAAGCGGCGATTCTCCGAGTGGCCTGTCGCAAAATGCGACACGCCATTTGGGGGTGGGGGGGGGGGGGGGGGGGTGGGAGAATCGCGGGGGGTGCCAGGGAGGAGTGGCGTGATTCGCCCGGCCTTCCCGCGATTCTCCCCTCCGGCACGGGGTGCAGAGAATCGCGCCCGATGCTTTCTATGGTGCATCTGTAAAAGTTGATAAGAGTCAGTGTGGACACGCCAAATTTGCTTAGTTTCCTGTGGAAGTATAGGCGTTTTGTGTTTTCTTGGTGATAGCGTCGACATGGGTGAACCAGGACAGAATTTTGTGATGTGCACCCCTAGGAATTTGAAACTGCTCACCATCTCCACCTCGGCCCCGTTGATGCTGACAGGGGTGTGTACAGTACTTTGCTTCCTGAAGTCAATGACCAGCTCTTTATTTTTGCTGGCATTGAGGGATAGATTGTTGTCACTGCACCACTCCACTAGGTTCTCAATCTCCCTCCTGTATTCTGACGCGTCGTTATTTGAGATCCGGCCCACTATGGTCGTATCGTCAGCAAACTTGCAGATGGAGTTGGAACCAAATTTTGCCACGCAGTTGTGGGTGCACCAGGAGTATAGTAGGGAGCTAAGTACGCAGCCTTGCGGGGCCCCGGTATTGAGGACTATTGTGGAGGAAGTGTTGTTGTTTATTCTTACTGATTGTGGTCTGTGAGACAGAAGTCAAGGATCCAGTTGCAGAGTGAGGAGCCAAGTCCTAGGTTTTGGAGCTTTGCCATGAGCTTAGCTGGGATTATGGTGTTGAAGGCAGAGCTGTAGTCAATAAATAGGAGTCTTATGTAGGAGTCCTTGTTGTCGAGATGCTCTCGGGGTGAATGTAGGGCCAGGGAAATGGCGTCTGCTGTGGACCGGTTGCGACGGTATGCGAATTGCAGTGGATCTCGGCGTTCTGGGAGTATGGAGGTGATGCGCTTCATGACCAAAGCACTTTATTACGATTGATGTCAGGGCCACCGGATGGTAGTCATTGAGGCACGTTGCCTGGTTCTTCTTTGACACGGGTATGATGGTGGTCTTCTTGAAGCAGGTGGGGACCTCAGAGCGGAGTAGGGACAGGTTAAAGATGTCCACGAACAGATCTGCCAGCTGGTCCATGCAGGCTCTGAGTGCACAACTAGGGATCCCGTCCAGACCTGTCACCTTCCGAGGGGTCACTTTCAGGAAGGCCAATCTGACTTCGGAAGCTGTGATGGTGGGTATGGGTGTGTTCTGGGCTGCAGGGGCACTCGACAGCGGATCGATGGTTTCCTGCTCGAACCGAGCATAGAATGCATTGAGTTCATGGGGAGGGGTGCGCTGCTTCCGGAGATACTGCTTGGCTTTGCTTTGTAGCCTGTTACGTTGTTGAGGCCTTTCCAGTAGAAATCTTTCCAGAGAATCGCACCCTAAGTGTGATCGCGAGAAGGAACCAATATTAATTGGTCCATTTAACGAGGCCTCACGGGCTTCACGCTGCAAATGAACCTCATCAGCCAATTCACTGGGACTCGCCAGCCCCCCTGCGAACAAGGTCAAGCAGCACTTAAACTGCCCTTGCACAGCCAACCCCAGTAAGCTCACAGCCATGGAGCCAAGAAGACCTGCCTCAAGGTTTGGAGACCTGGGGAGGCACCTAGATGTGGTGGAGGCCAGGAGGGATGTCCTGGTCCCGGATGGTGAGCCACAAGGCAGTCGATGCTTTGGGACAAAGTGGCAGTAACCATAAGATTGGGCAACGTGACCATGAGGACTGGCCTCCAGTGCCGCAGGAAGGTTAATGACCTACACCGGGCAGCACGGATGAGTTGACATCAGCCCCCCCCCCCCCCCCCCCCCCCCCCCCCCCCCCCGCCACCAGAGCCTTCCGATCCCCCAATGTGACCAGCCTACCCCTACAAAAACATCGCATACAGCAAGTTCTCTATGCTCAGCCGCGGTAACCGCTTGATAGTTACAGTCATTTGATAGATTATTGAGCTCTCTTAAAAATTCGGCAAGTGATTCTGTAGGCCGCTGGCGGCGAGTCGTGAACACATGGCGTGCGTAAACTTCATTAATGGGCCTTACATACATCTTATCGGGTATCACTAGCGCTGCAGTATATGAACCGGCCGAGTTTAGTTGCGTAGAGATTCTGTGGCTCACCCTCGCGTGCAGTAAACTTAACTTCTGTTCCTCTGTTGTTTCGGCTGTGCTCGCTTCTGCCAGGTAGGCCTTAAAGCACCGTAGCCAGTGGTTCAAGATTTCTTTTGCCTCTGCATCCTGTGGGTCGAGTTCCAGGCGTCCACGCTTGAGGGCTGATTCCATGATCGATCCTGACTGTTCTTAAGTAGATTAAATTGATGGAACCATCAATTCACTAGACACGTGCTTTAAGATATGAACAGTGGTTTTAATCTACTTACTACAGAGCCAGCCTGTTACCCATTGAACTCTCGATGAACTACAGGCTGGCTCTGGACAAGGGTATTTATACAGCAGTTCAGGGGGAGGAGTCATGGGCGGAGCCAAGGGTGGAGCCCGGTACAAACTCCTGAGCATTCCCAGAGCTACTCCCCTTAGTGGTCGGATAACGCTACTGCGCTTACAATGGTATTGGTATATACAGTGTGAATTACTAAGTTACATTCACCACACCCCCCAACCCACCCTTCATCCCAACTCTCCCTTCACCCTAACCCTCTCATCACACCCCCCGCCTCGAAAACTGTGAACCTTGTATGTGGCTAATGATGCCCTCTCTGCATCTCCACAGAAGTTCTCCCACAATCGCCGGGAGAGGGCTCAGACCAGTGGAGTGGTGCCAGATATAAAAATCCTCACGGAATGTGAGGATCGGGGCCCTGGAGGTAATGGGGTTGGCAGATGACAAAGTGGTCACCAATGCGGAGGTCAGTGCATGCCACAGAGGGGAGGATCGGGGCCCCACCCGGATGGGCTGTCACACGTGAACTGTTAGTGTCATACAGAATGACCCATCCCTCCTATCAACCATGTGTTCATTCTCCTGCAGGCCATCCAGCTGACGCCTCCAGCCCACCCAGGGTGGCCCCCTCCCCTGCCTCCCTTGAGACCACCTCAGAGTGGAGGCAGTTGCGTAGTGGTATTGTCACTGGACTGGTGGTCCAGAGGTCCATGGTGATCCCACCATGGCAGATGGTGCAATTTGAATTCAATAAAAAGAAAATCTGGAATTAAACGTCCAATGATGACAAAGAAACCATTGTCAATTGTCGTAAAAACCTATCTGGTTCACTGATGTACTTTGGGAAGGAAATCTGCCATCCTTACCTGGTCTGAACTACATGCGACTCTTGAACCACAGCAATGTGGTTGACTCTTAATTGCCCTCTGAAAATGCCTAGAAAACCACTCAGTTCTTGGCAATTAGGGATGGGCAACAAATGCTGGCCCGACCAGCGACGCCCACATCCCATGAATGAATAAACAAAGGAGCGCTCTGAGGATGCCACAGTCAATGCATCATAGCTGTCATCCCCACCCTCCACTAGTGCAGAGACGGGTACCGGGGTGGGAAACGTTGGTGGATTGGTTCTGGGGTACATTCCGGTGAACACCACACCGTTGTTGATGCAGATCAGGTGGAGCCAGGGACCCCCAGGCGAGCAAGCAGTAGGACGACTGCTGGATCCCAGAACCCAGCTGGGTCCCAATGAGATGCTGAGCCTCTGGAATAGGCTTACCTGGAGCTGATGGAGACGTTAGGGAGTGGCTGGGACATTCAGAGGGAGATGTCAGCGAAACCCCAGCAGGTCCACCGAGGCCGACACTGTCAGGGTGGCAACTGCAGTGCAGAGTCTCCTGCACAACGTCGGCAGCATGAATAAAGGTGAGGAAGGCATGGCACAGTCAGTGACAGCCAGGGCTGAGGCTGACCTTGATAAGGTGCTGAGGGACATGTCTAATGGACATGGTGCAGACATTAGGGAGACGCCAGGGCCAGCAGAGCCAGATGACGTAGGGGCAGCAGGGGGGGTCGGAACCAGCTGCCCCTTCGTTCCGAGTTGAACCCCAGGGCCCTATGGCCACCAACCGGGAGCGGGAACTGGGTGGACCCCTCCCAATGGACTGGCGACGATGGCCACCAGCTCCCCCGAATTCCATCCCTGTGATGAGGCCGCTTCTCACAACCAGCACCTGGAACAAGGAGGCACGGCTGTGCATTTGCCATCGACAAAGCCGGGGCCCACCGGCCCCAGTGCCCCAGACAATGCCGGCCAGGGGCAACGAAGGCCACGGGACGTGGTAAGCATTTGGCTACTTCCACCTCTGACGGCATCCTAGGGATACACCAAGACACAGCGGTAGAGCAAGGAAGGCCAAGTACATTGAGGATCACTGAGGACACTTGGGGGAGGGGGGTGGGGTGCGCAGGAGGGGGAGGAGGGGGATGAGGGTGCCTGGGGGGAGTGGGCTTTGTTGGGGGGGGGGGCATTGTGGCTCCATCCCTCCAGATATGCTCCCCCCTACACGCACTGCCCAGGCACACCTCCCTGTACCAGCCTCCCCGAACAGGCGCCGGAATGTTGCGACTAGGACCTTTTCATTTGAAGCCTACTTGTGACAATAAGCGATTTTCATTTCATTTCATTTCATTTCACATCTGTCTGTGCCCGGTGCTGGGGCCCATCCCCTGGGTGATCGAAGGTTGGCCGCTGCGTCTGTGGTGCAGCCTCCCGCAGTGGTCAAGCACAGTATCCATGCATCAAGGTGTGATTGGGATGCTGTTCAATGACCCCCAATTGCTGCATGGCCCGTGAACCAACGAGGATTCACTTGAGATGTGTAAAGTGCTCACTTAATCACGATTGCCAATTCCCTATTAGCCTTCAGCCGCACGGCCAGAGGCCTCCGAGGTCAGTGGAAGTTGTGGGTGGTCAGTGGCGCAGGCAGGCAGCGGTTAGGGTTCCACCCAGTACGAGAACACACGGTCCAGGGGTTGCATGGCGGACCCGCACATGTTCGTTTCCCCCCCCCCCCCCCCCCAACCCCCATACCCCCAGTCCCACATGGCGGCCCTCCCCCAACTGGGGCTGCTTCCCCGGTTGACTGCCCAACCGACCCATCCCACCCGAGCACTAGGACAACATGCCCAGTGCCTCCGGGCTCATTGCCTGTCAGCAAAGATGGCTGCTCACCTCCTCGGTTCCCCGCAGCAGCCCATCCGCCAGGTGCAAATTTTTCAAAAGGAGTACTAATCGGCGCTAGCATGACCACTTGCTGGGGAGACTGTTGAATCAAGTTGGAGCTGGGGTGGCTCCCGGTAATAGTATGGAAATAGGGCTTAAGTGGTGATAATTATTTTTTGCCCAACTACAGCTAGATCTCGATTGCACCTACAGGAGTGGGCCAGTTGCATCGCAAAAGGTTTGGCGCTCAGCACAGTTCTCATTTTCCACTTCTCCTGCTATTTACCTGTCTTGTTTTGTTCGAGCAACAGAGCAACGACGCCGGAGAATCGTGCCTTTAACAATTTCTTTCAGCACTGGGGAGCTGAACTGAGATTGGGCCGCCATTTTGAAAGGGTGCCCCCATCTCCAAGTGCAATTGAACACCCACTAATGGGCAATCTTACCCCCACCCACACACATGGGCACAACCCCACATCCCCCCCTCAAGAGAGACACCCTGCTACGAGGTCGCTGAGGGTCCCCCTCTTCAAGCCCCCACATGTCCCCTTACAGCCTCTCCCCTCTAGGACCCCCATCTGTCACCCCTAAAACCTCCCAGAGGCCTCCACTTACATGCCCTGCAACCTCCTCATCCTTGAAACTCCACTCCACTCTTCTTTCATGGGCATGGCCCCCCTCGGCAGTGCCACCCTGGCACCCTTGGACTGACACCCTGGCACAGCTCCTGCCAGCTTGGCAATCCCACCCGGGGACCTTGGCAGTTCCTGGATGGCAGTCAAGATGCCAATTAAGCAGTGCCAAGATGCCCATGTTCCAGAGGGAGGGCCAGGGAGCCAGTCTGCCCTGTTCCTGACCACCCTTGGGCCTCCAGATGTATTTCTGTCTGGTCGATGTTTGTGTGGACCGGTATTGAGAGGCGCCCGGCTGCAGCCTCGCTGGGAAGGCCGGTAGATCCCAGGAGGCGAGTACATCCTGGGTAAGCTCACCTAAGCAGGTTTAAAATCTACGTAGGCACATGCCCTTTTGTCATGAAACTTTTGGACAGAATTCCGATTCTGACTGGGCTATATCCCACGAAGTGTAAAACTGCCAAGATGCTCGCAGGAGACTTCACCCGGGATCTATCGGCCGCGCTTCTCTCTCGCCCAAGCTCAACGCGGTAGATCGCGCCCATAGAGTCATACAGCACAGAAAAAGGCTCTTCAGCCCACCATGCCAATGCCAACCATCAAATACCAATCTGTAGTAATGTAATTTACCAGCACTTAACCCATAGCCTACGATGCCGTGGCGATTTAAGTGCTCGGTCCCAATGCTTCTTAAATGTTGCGAGAGTACCTGCCTCCATCAGCCTCCCATGCAGGGCGTTCCATATTTCCACCACCGTCTCGGTGAAGAAATGTCTCCTCAAGTCCCCTCTAAACCACTTATTCCTCACCTTAAACCTATGTCAGAGGTCTTAGACACCTCTGCAATGGTTAAAAGATTCTTGCGATATACCCCATCTCAGCCTCTGGTGATCATGTGCAGAAGGTTAGCGAGGTCAGGATAGGACTGGTTCATTGGACTTAACTGTCCTTTTGTTGCCTTTTATCAAATGTGCATATGAATGGATGGTGGAAGAGGAAACTGGCTGGCATTCTCTTCATAGCTTAGTGGAAGCAGATTCCAGTTTCCTTGACAGTTACATTAGAGTCTACAATAAGTCTATATCCCTCTTCCCTCCACTTCTGCCAACTGCAAACAGGATTCTGGGTGGAAAATTATCTCATTATTGCATTAATAACAAAATCACAGGAAAACATTCTTCATCGTAGAAAAATCAGTTCTCAATGTAAACAATAGTCAAGCTGCGGTTCATCTTAACCCAACAGCAGATAAACACTAGTTACTCCAGAATGATACAGAAGATTGCTGTTGATATTAAAATGACAGAAACGAAACCTCAAGAATGTAAAAGATAAATAATCTTAAAAACGCGCACACTACAATTAAATCATACTAGCTTCCATCAAACAGCTGTCAAGGTAAAGCGAAATCCAGATAGTCCAAAAGTTATCATATGATCTTCCTTTGCAGGAGAATCTCCCTCAAAGGCAGCAGCAGCATGCTAATTGGGTGTTGACAGTGCATGGAGAGTTTGAAGGCAGGCGTTGTAAAATCAGGCATATTCCACTCAAGGTTTACAGTAATCATTTGCATCCAACAAATGAAATAACTGTGGTCTGAACATAAAGATGAGGAACAGGCAAGTTGTTGCAGGCTAAGACGTGCCTGTGAGGCACCAAGTGGAGTTCAACATACAAATTTATCACAGTGGAAGATTAAGCATTCTGGATCTTACATACAGATCTCAGGCATAGAGGCACTGTAGAGCGAACTAGGCATTGCCTTCACTCAGTTACTACTGAACCATTAGGTTGTTATTGTCTAATTGACCATGTTTTAATTTGCCACTGGCAGTAAATTAAACTTTCCAATGGCACACTAGAAATTATTCAAACGTACAGCTTTCACAACCCGATGAGAACCACTGTGCAAGTGAGTATGGCTTGTTTTGCCCTGTCTCAAAAAACCTTGGCACATTGCCCAGCCACAAAACCGTGGTTCAACAGGAAATACCAGAGACACTCAAAACAATCATTTGCTTGAGAGCCGTCTCCGATTAGAAGTTGGTATCTTCTGGACCTGAATTTCAAAATCTGGAAAAATAGTGACAAAGACGTGAGTTACAACACAGGCCAGAGACTGCGAATGGAATATTTCAGTGGGGTAATGCACTAAACTGAAGTAGGCCTTCCTTCTGCCACCAAAGTATCAACTCTGAGACCTGATTGCTATGAAATGATTTGGGCCTTCATAGTCAATAAACCCAACCAAATTCTGAAAGAGATGCAGCGGAAAGATCTAAAATGTGCTGTTAAAACATGTGACATCATGACCCACCGACAATCAGAGTAAATCAGATAAAATAGACCAAAAACAACTGGTCGTCGCTCTTTGAGACAGAGACCAAGACTCTTTATGATTGAATAAACTCTATATTGTTGGCCATGATTTTTTTAAAATAAATTTAGAGTACCCAATTAATTTTTTACAATTAAAGGGCAATTTAGAGTGGCCAGTCCACCTACTCTGCACATCTTTGCGTTGTGGGGGTGAAACCCATGCAAACACGGGGAGAATGTGCAAACTCCACATGGACAGTGACCCATAGCCGGGAACGAACCTGGGACCTCGGCGCCATGAGGCAGCAGTGCTAACCACAACGCCACCGTGCTGCCCCATTGTTGGCCATGATAAGAAATAATGATTAAAACAAGTTGTCTAACTTTTATAATGTGTGTTTGAAGGAGAGATGGGTCAGAATCAGAAGGACGGAATGCAGAAATTCCAGACACTTGGAATCGGAGAAGGAGGAGCACTTCCGTTCAGTAGGCACTATCAAAGGCCAATCTTTGGATGACACACACTGCCAGCTGGTAATATGTCATGCTGGTACTGGCCATTCACCACACCCTGCACAATCAGAGTATGATAAACACTTTGGCATGATACCTCAGGCCACTTGGAAGTTTTGAGCTGGGGTTCACGCCGATGCTCAATGTTGTGGCAATACCACACAACACATAGACACTTGACAAAGTAAGTTTGGTTGCCGTGTACAGCACAAGAGAGAGCAAACAAGTGGACACCATTTTGCAGCTCTAGGATGTTACCATTCAGACCTATTCCCATCAAGGCCTTTGAAGGTTTGTGTGCGGGGAATGTTGGAGCCATATCCAGCTGTGCCACATTGACTGTGGCCATATGCAGTGATGCACTATCAATTACGACGAGACGAGAGTAGAATGTAATCGAGGCTTTATTACACTGAGATGTGTGGCCTCCTACAGCAGCTGATGAAATGGCAGCTGTACGGGGAGCACACACATTTATACTCCGCCTAGTGGGCGGAGCCATCAGGCAGGGATCTACCCCCGTACCTGTAGTACAGGGGCCTTACCGTAATACCCATATATACTATATAATACAACAGTGGTGACTACCACATGCAGATTCTTTTGAGTGAAAACTCAGCTGACAGAAAGTCTTAGAAAAAAATTGTTAATTGATTAAACATCATGAAATCTTTGAACGTCTATTCATACTTACAAGGGGTCCCCTCTCAACAACATTTTGTATTTACATAGCCCCTTTGTCATTGTAAAATGTCCCAAACGTCACAGGAGCAGTGAGGGCAGGCATTTTAAGCGGCCAACAGGAGCCGCCATCTTATCACCAAAGTGTGGCAATCAACGTGGCCCACGGCAATGTCCGTCCTTTGGAAAAGTCTGTTCCAGGTGCGACTGTGTTGAGCATTTTCCGAAATAGTGTTTTGCCTGTCCTACAATGGACCATATAAGATCAGAAAATGTTGTTGATGAGATACCTCCGGACGAACAGCTCTTCATCAATCTCACTGCAACTAAGGACCAGGAGAGTCTGACCAAAAAAGATGAAGACACAATTTCAAAAAAGAACGAGGCTAGTAAGAACTCACCAGAAACCATCAAAACCAGATGGAAAGCGATGGGGCGTGATTCTCCGCTCCCGCGCGGCATCGGGAAGGCCGTCGTGAACTCGGCCGAGTTTCACGACGGCGTCGGAAGCCGCTCCTCGCACCCTATTCACACACCCCCACCCCCCCCCCCCCCCCCCCCCCCCCCCACCCCCACCCCCACCGGGGGCTAGGAGAAACGTTGTGAGAAACTCGGCCGCCGGGCCTTGATGCTTGTGTCAAAGCGGCGCGCCGAGAATGACGCGACTGCGGCGCCTAAGTGACGTCAGCCGCGCATGCGCAGGTTGGCCAGCTCCAACCCACGCATGCGCGGTTGCCGTCTTCCCCTTCGCTGCCCCGCAAGACATGGCAGCTTGATCTTGCAGGGCGGCAGAGGGGAAAGAGTGCGTCCCTTGGAGACGCCGGCCCAACGATCGGTCGGCACCGATCGCTGGCCAGACCCCTCCCGAGCACACCGGGGTGCTCACTCCCCTCTCTGCCCCCCACAAGCCACAAACGAACCTTTGGTGCCATGTTCACGATGACAGCAACCAGTGGTTGCCGCCAGGTCGGAAATGTCAGGCCGCTCGGCCCATCCAGGCCGGAGAATCGGCGGTCGCCGTGAAAAACGGCGAGCGGCGATTCTCCGAATTGGGGGGGGGGGGGGGGGTGGGAGAATCGCGGGGGATGCCAGGGTGGCGTGTCGTTATTCGCCCGGCCCTCCCGCGATTCTCCCACCCGGCGTGCGGAGCAGAGAATCGCGCCCCAGCGTGTTCCAAAATGACTCATTATTACGAAGCAATTTGAAATTAAAACAAGGGCCAACCTCCTCAGTCGGTCTGCCTTGGACAAGCTGAACACGCAGCTGAAAGCCGCTAATCGGCCGAGACTGCCAGTATATTACAGTACAAAAAAGATGGAGACTTTCAGTGAATGTGAACTTGAGCTCTCCGTAGACAACATGGCATAAATATTAATGTTTTATATTGTGGACATGAAAATTGATCCATCAGAAGAGCAGATGCATGTTATTCACTGAAGTTAATTGAGCGACTGGATGTCCCAGAAGATGGGTGGCCAGCTGAATACTACTGATCTACACAAGATAGCATAGTGTCCACATTTGATAAGGATTCAGAAGAAATCCGGACTGGGGACGACACATCAGACAAAGAGACAGAACAGCCAGCGAGCATTCTGCAATTCTGGTTAACAGTCTTCAAGAAGGTGTATGTGCTCAGTTGCATGATACAGGAGCATGACGAGCCCGTATTAAAGCATCTCCAAGATGTGAATGTTATATGTTCAGAGCATGAGAAGCCGTGGAGCTTCACTGTGGAGTTTAAGTTCGAGCCCGATGAGTATTTCACAAACGAGGTGATTACGAAAGTATACCAGATGGATTCACGGCCTGACAAACTTGAATCTTTATTCTTTGATGAACAAGAAATCATGGGCTGCACAGGCTGCATGATCGACGAGAGGGAGGGCAAAAATGTCACATTGAGAGCTTTGAGATGGCTCACTCCAAAATAAAAACTGAGATCACAGTGGCTGATACCTCGGAGGACCAGCTACTGAACAGGCTAGTAACAGACGACATCATACCAATCTTAGGCAAGCTTGCTCCCGAGACACTTGGCGAGTTGTCTGTCTCAGGCCTCGGAAATGGTTCCGATAATCGACTCCCTGCTGCTCAAGGTCACCCCATCAGAAGAGGAGTGGGAAGATATTGATGACGAACACAGTAATATTGATATTGCTGATTATGAATGGGAAGATATTGATGATGAACACAATGAGACTAGCTCTGGTTATGTTGAAAATGATGACTCTGGGTTTTGAGTCAGCGGAGGAACCAATGACTATCTCGCTATGTAACTTGGCGGATCACACACATATACTCAAGCAAGACCAGGATGGCCCAACGCCTGGATCGTCACAACCAGAGAGTGCCTGCATCATTATTTCTAGTGATGAGGAGCCATTGAGCGTTGCTCCAGCGAACCAAGAAAGGGCAGCACCTGTTGTCAGAGATCTAACCTCCACCGTGGCACCAGAAAGTGAGGCGCTCCAACATCCAGTTGAGGGCACAGAGCTGGGTGTAGTCACATAACCCCGTGATGATGCGTCGGCGTCTCAGGTTCCACATGAGCATCCGCATACTTCCATGCACAGGGTGAAGATCCGCACTGAACCAGAGGTTGCCAAGCCCAAACATAAAAAGTAATAAATTTGCAAACTAATTGTTAAAACAAGAAGGAGGAAGAGGATAGCCAGCTCATTCCACTGACAAAAACAAAAGAGAAGGTGATGTCATGAATGACAAGCAGAGGCAGAAGAGACAGAAAGCATGCAGCGAAGCAGCAACACTATTGTGGCAAGAAATAAAGAACAAAGCAGCTGGTGACACGTGTGGCCATCACGGATGCATGCCTTCCAAAGGTACAGAGTAAAGAGGATACGAAGCAAGAGTCCGGCATGCAAGCCAGTCTTCAAGAAGGTTGGCAACAGTACAAGTGATTACAGGGGTGATCCCATGAGGGAGGCACAATGAACTGTGCGAAAGGGACAGACACTGACCAGGCATATCATACCCATGGACACCCTAGTTAAATATGTCCATATTGTTATGCATATCACTAATGTATAATTAAAGATAGCAATCATGCTTTTATGTAAACATTAATATTTCCTAAGGAAGGGGGATGTGGTGATATGCCTGTAAACATATTGTATATAGTTGGTGGTGCGACCTCCAACCAGCAGGTGGTGGTACAGATCCACCACGCGAACCTGGTTTGGACAAGTCACCAGCAGTTCTGTGGATTCCTTGCTAGACATCAAACACCAATCACAACACAGAGGAGCTCAAGTTTACAGGGAGTCCAATTGGAGAACATTGTGGAGAACATTGTTCACTCTAGACTTACTGCTTCAAAGGCATGGATGAGGGCTACTGCAGCAGATGAGGCAGGTACAGAGACGATTTACATAGTTACATTTACATAGTGCCTGACCTCGGGGCACTTCAAAACACCGTTCCGATCAATGAAGTACTTTTTGAAGTGTACCTGCTGTTGTAATGTAGGAAACGTGGCAGTTATTTTCTGCACATTAACCTCCCACAAACAGCAAGTATGTGACAATAACCGGATAGTCCGTTATAGTGACGTTGATTGAGGGATAAATATTACCCAGGATACTGGACATATCTCCCCCGCTCTCTTTCAAAAATAGACCATGGACCATGCCCATTGGACAGGATAGATGGGGGCCTCAGATTAACATTTTTGAGGATGGATATATGATCAGAAGCTCAGCACATGACCAAACAGGATGTGGAACGTGCAAGCAGTCAACCTCATTTTCTCAATCCTAGACAAAGTTCAGGTACAGTTCTGGAGACCACTGGCTAGGGAAGGGAGCATGTGGGATAATTCCTTACAAATTCAACACATCTACTAAAATATAGCTTTTTAAGAAAAATCATAGAATGTGGATGTCACTGGCATGGCCAGCATTTGTGCCCATCCCTAATTGCCCTTGAACTGAGTGGCCTTTTTGGAGGGCAGTTAAGAGTCAACCAGGTAAGGGTGGCATATTTCCTTCCCTAAACGGCCATTAATGAACCAGATGGGTTTTATGTTCCAATTTAAATCCAACCAGCTGCCATCTGAACCCATGTCCACAGAACATTAGTCTGGGCCTCTAGATCACTAGTACAGTGACATTACCAACCACACAACCATCTCCCTAGTTCAGGAGTAGACCTTTGGTTCTGTTAGCCTAGCATTCAATGGCATTCCCCAGGTGAATTTCTAAACCCCATTTGTTAACAATTACCCGCCCATTTTTTTTTCTTAAAGCTCATTTCTTCTTCCACCTGCACCTTGGTCCTTTATCTAAATTTTGTAATTAAAAGAGATTAGGAGTATGCCCATTATATCTACCTTTGCATGGCTTGAAGCTTTGAACTTTGGGAATAGAATTCCTACAATGCAAAAGGAGGCCATCTTGCTCATCGAGTCTGCACCAACCCTTTGAAAGAGCAGTCTACCTCGCACCCTACCCTGCCCCATCCTGTAACACCACCTAACCTGCACATCTTTGGACACAAAGGGGCAATTTAGCACAGCCAATCCATCTGAACTGCACATCTTTGAATACTGCGGAAAAATGTCTCTTCTTCTCTCCACATTATTAATATAGCTATAAAAGGCTCAAATGATTTTGCATTAATTTAAATGCTTCTCACCCATTTACCTTTCAAATGCATTAAGATTGTATGTCACACAGTCCTGTCCCATTGCGAGTGTGCCTTTAATCATGGGGGAAAAAAACAGAGTGGGAGATTAGAATAATTTTTATACAGTGGGTTACCATGATCTGGAACGCACTGTCTGAAAGGGTGGTAGAAGCAGATTTAATAGCAGTAACTATCAGATGGAAATGAGATTTTATGCTTTGAAAGGAAACATCTGAAGGGCTATGGGGGGAAGATCAGGAGAGTCTGACTAATTGAGTAGCACCTTCAAAGAGTCGACACAAACCTGGGGCGAAATTCTCCGACCCCCAGCAGGGTCGGAGAATTGCCTGGGGCCGCCGAAAATCCCGCCCCCGCCGTGGCAGAGATTCTCCGCCACCCAGGAAGTGGCGGTGGCGGGAATCTCGCCACTCCGATCGGAGAGGCCCCTGCGGTGATTCTCCGGCCCGGATGGGCCGAAGTCCCGCCGCTGGGAGGCCTCTCCCGCCGCCGAGGTTTGAACCACCTCTGGAACGGCGGGATCAGCGGAGCGAGCGGGCCCCGGGGTCCTGGGGGGGGGGGGGCGATCGAACCCCGGGGGGTGCCCCCACGGTGGCCTGGCCCGCGATCGGGGCCCCCGCTCAGACTACGGGCCAGTGCCCTGGGTCCACTATTTCTCCTCCGTGGAAGCGGAAGAGAACCCCACATCGCGCATGCGCCGGCAGTGACGTCAGCGGCCAGCTGCCGCTGACGTCACTGCCGGCGAAAGCCTTTCGGCCAGCCCCGCTGCCGGGGGCGCCGGTTTTTTGCGCCAGTCTTCTGGTGCAAACCGCTCCGGCCCGGGGCTGGCCCCCAAAGGTGGGGAGAATTCCCCACCTTTGGGGAGGCGCGACCACTGAGTGGTTGGCGCTACTCCCCTACGCCGGCACCCTCCGTCACACCGGGTAGGGGAGAATGCCGCCCCGATAAGCCGAATGGCCTCTTTGCTCTGAGTGAGTGCCATTGAAGAATTCAATAGCAATCCCATATGTTCAAAACCACATTTTTCTTCCGATTAAATAACAATTTTATTTGAGGTGTTATTCCTGGTCTCATAGACCTGTTTCTGCGCTTAATTGAAAATATATTTGATGAGTTTCAGCTTAGGCTCTAAATCATAATCTGAGCCATCACTCTCTCTGATTGAGTTTTTGTTTATTGGTTTAAAATTTCAGAATGGAGCCTAAAATAAAGAGAGAAAAATGATATCCTGTTAAAGATGAACGCAGTCAAGTTGAAAGGTTGGAGGTGGGAAAGCAGCAGATCTCGTCTTTGCCTCATCTGAGCCTGTCCTACACACAGCCTGCTGAAATGTTGACAAGCAGCGCCTCAGTCTATTTACCCCTCATTCCAACAAAATCACAAAGTGAAATGGCATTAGAGAAAACAAAGAGCCAAACAGCTGTACTCGGGGAATCAGTGGTGTCTGCTGATTGTTTATCTGGGTTTCATTCCACTCACTCCACCCTGAGGGGTTTGATTCACCCAATTTCTATCAACAGCTTATTGAGGATAAGCCTCTTGGGCTCCCTGTCATGGGCTCCCTGTCAATCTTCTTATTCCATATATGTATATCTATACACACACATATACATCCGCATAATATAAAGTGAAAACATGAGTCACCATATAGAATTCTGACCTTTTTATTTGGTGAGACCTACAGCCAACAGCTTGAATGTCAATAAAGCCACCACAGGGGTTGCAGGAGGTTAGGGCTTGTGCTTCACCATGGTGGAAGTCAAGTAATAAATCTGTTTATGTTCCTCTCATAGCTCGAAAGTTGGTACTTTGTTCCTAGACATTTCATTCCCCTTTTGAAGCAGCTAAGTTTGACTCAGTGTTCTTAATAACATTGCACAATGAAATTTACACTCCAAGTGATGACTAACGGTAGAAGGCTTTTCTTGATGGTTTCTGTGCATGGTAATGTCTAAGTGTGTTTTCTGTGTATAATGAGCGAGTGCACTCAGTTCTTACGTACTAATGGACACCTCAGCATCTGTTCACTGTTCCTCTGCTGCCATCTCTGCCATCAAGAGAAGTTTATTAATATTATAATAATAATAATAATAATCTTTGTTAGTGTCACAAGTAGGCTTACATTAACACTGCAATGATGTTACTGTGAAAATCCCCTAGTCGCCACACTCTGGCCTCTGTTCGGGTACACTGAGGGAGAATTCAGAATGTCTAACTCGCCTAACAAGCACGCCTTTTCGGGGCTTGTGGCAGGAAACCGGAGCACCCGGAGGAAACCCACGCACACGGGGAGAATGCAGACAGTGACCCAAACTGGGAATCGAACCTGGGTCCCTGGTGCTGTGAAGCGACAGTGCCAACAGCTGTGATATTGATATGTCTGCTGGACTTGTTGGGCGGAATTCTCCCATCGGGAGACAAACAGCCGACGCCGGAGTGAAACCCGGAGAGTTTCACTCCGGAGTCGGAGGCCGCTTCTCGCCCCCTATTCTCTCTCCCCCCCCCCCCCCCCCCCCCCCGGGGGCTAGGAGCGGCAGCGCGTGAATTCCGCGCGCCCGCCCTTGACGCTTGCATCAAAGCGTCGCGCCGGGAATGACGCGGCCGGCGGCGCCGAAGTGACGTCAGCCACGCATGCGCAGGTTGGCCAGCGCCAACCCGCGCATTCGCAGTTGCCGTCTTCCCCTCCGCTGCCCCACAAGACATGGCGGCTTGATCTTGCGGGGCGGCGGAGGACAAAAAGACGCCGGCCCGATGATCGGTGGGCACCGATCGCGGGCCAGACATCTGCTGAGCACGCCCGTGGTGCTCGATCCTCCTTCCCCCCCCCCCCACAGGCCCCACATTCACCGGTCGCGCGCTGTTCACGCCGGCAGCGACCAGGTGTGGTTGGCACCGGTGTGAACCGGTCGGGTTCGGCAGGCTGCTCGGCCCATCCGGGCCGGAGAATCGCCCGGATCGGCCCATAGAGTCAGTCAGAGAGAGTTAGGGGAGAGGATCTACAATGTGCTGTCAGACAGAAGAAAAGGATTGTTTTTGGTTGGCTTCCAAGCAGAGTGCTAGCGAAGATGGATTCCCGGTTAGAAGAACCGAAGTTAAAGACGAAGGAGTTGTCCAAGAGTGCATTGCTAGTAGAAGTCCATTTGATTATGCTCAGATGATAGAGTGAAGGGACTTTATTTAAAAGGATACAGAAAGATTCACTCTGGTAATGCATGGCGAAGAGATCCTGTTGAAGCCTTGCGGAGCTTGGGACTGTATACACAAGACTACATTTCTACTGTGAGTGTGGTGCAATGTTTAAACATGGCATGTATAAAAATTTAATTTGGAATACCTTTTCTGTAGTTTAGTGTATTAGTTGCTGACTAAGTAATGTTTAGTGAATCTTGATTGTGGTTTTGTCCCAGCAAAAGTCTTAGAATGTGAAATCTTGCTGTGTGATGCGTTGTGTCTGTCACTTGGAAATCCACTACTCTTTTTAAACATTATCAGTCTCTACAGGGTTCGTAATAATTGATTTTATATAATGTACCTGTCAGAGGAGACAGGAGTTCACCTCTTAGATTTAAGACATGACTGGTGAACCCAAAGAGAAATGTGTGCAAAAGTGATAAACATTCCTTACTTTCACCTTGGTCCTAACTGATACAAGCCTCTTCCTCATTTGCTGCTAGGTTCAAGGGACCTGGTACTCACACTGAATCGAGGGTGATGGAGGGAAGGTCAACACTGACTGAGGGAAGGTGTGGGGTGATAGCTTCACTGTCAGAGTGTCCAGGGACATCACTCCGACAGCTGGAAGAGTGTTCATGGAGGAAGTTGGCCAGATTTGGGGGGGGGGGGGGGGGGGGGAGACCGTGATATGGTCAATGCACAACAGTAGGCTCCCATTGGTCCACAGTCATCAAGTTAGGAAAGAGGGCCAAGCAGACTGTGCTGACCAGATCTTTTCTGGCCTCCTGTTTGGACTTCACTTCAGGCAAGCAGGATGTTGTCCACCCAGTGTTTTCTCACTGTGGCAGAGGAGGAGGAAAGGAACTGGCAGAGGATGATCCAAGGCCTTGTGCAGCAATGGCCAGTAGGACAACAAGAGGCAGCTGCAGAGGTCAGGCCGCTTAGGATGCTGGAAACCAGGGGGCAGTGCAACGGTGCACAACCAAATATATTGCCTGTGGAGTAACTATCAGCATATGTCAGAGAAGCAATGCCAAAGGTGGCCAAGGCTGTTATGGTAGTTAGTCACTGAGCTGTAACAACTCCTACAGGAAGACACACGGACAGGGGGCTCAGTGTCAAACCACTGCCAGTAGCCTCAAATGTCACCCGGCCTTGAATTTCTACAAAATCGGGTTGTTCCAAGGCTCCGGGGGGGGGGGGGGGGGGGGGACACGTGAGGCATCTTCCCAGTCAGCCATGCATAGATGCATAAAATAATTCACCAATGGCACGTTGAAAAGGGGCAATGATTTTGTGTGATTCACCACAGACCCTGAGAATCAGACAGCCAGAACTTGTGGCTTCAGCTCCATAGCTGGATCTGCCCAAGTAAAAGTGCAGCTGATTGCAGCCATGTTGCGCTGAGAGATAGAATCATAGAATCACACAGCAAAGAGGAGGCCCTTCCGCCGATCGAGGCTTACTGACAAAAAACAACTCTAAATCTACATTAATCCCACTTCCCAGCACTTGGCCTTGAAGATTATGACATTTCAAGTGTTCATCCAAGTATTTTTTTAAAGTACGTGAAGTTTCCTGCCTCAACTACCCTCCGAAGATTTCCACCACCCTTTGGGTAAAAACATTTGTCCTCAAATCCCCTCTAAACCTCCTGCCTGTCACCTTAAAAACTTATGCCCTCTTATTATTGACTCTTCAATTAAGGGGAAGAGCTTCGATCCATCCTGTCAATGTCCCTCATAATCTTATACACCTCAATCAGGTCCCCTCTCAGCCTTATTTGCCCCAAAGAAAACAACCCAAGCTTATTCAGCCTCTCTTCATAGCTAAAATGCTCCATCCTAGGTAACATCCTGGTGAATCTCCTCTGCATCCTCTCTGGTGCAATCACATCTTATAGTGCAGTGACCAGAACTGAACACAGTACCCCAGCTGTGGCTTAACCAAAGTCCTGGACAGATCCCAACATAACCTCCCTGCTCTTATAATCTAGACCATGATTGATAAAGGCAAGTGTCCCATATGCCTTTGTAACTATCCTATTAGCTGTTCTGACACCTTCAGGGATCTGTGGGCAAGATCCCTCTGTTCCTCTGAGCTTCCTGGTGTCCTGCCACTCATTGAGTACACTCTTATCGTGTTACTCCTTCCAAAATACATCACCTCACACTGTTTAAAAAATATTTTTATTCTCCTCCTTTTTCACATTTTCTCCCAAATTTACACCCACCAATAAACAATAATCAATAACGAATGCAATGTCAATCCCAATATTAATAACAACAATCCCATCCTCCCACCAAACTCCATACAGCAGCCCACGTTAACATAAACAAATAACAAAAAGGAATCAGGAATCACCCAGTCAACATTAACATATACAGTCCCCCTCTCCCAACCCTTCCAACCACCCCCCACCCGCTAATGTTCGACGTAATCCAATTCTCGAAGGTGCATAATGAATACCGCCCATGAATTGTAGAACCCCTCCATCCTTCCCCTCAGTTCAAACTTAACCTTCTCAAGAGTCAAGAGGAGCGGTGCCTTCTCCTCTTCCAAAAAAGCCCCGTAATATAGCCCCGTAAACCGCTGACACTACCTCCTTCTCCAGTCCCCCTGTCGTCAGCACCTCCTCCAGCAATGTGGAGGCCAGCTCTACCGGGAAGCTCTTTATTTCCTTTCTGGCAAAAGTCTCGAACCTGCATGTATCTAAATATTTCCCCCTGCTCCAGCCCATACTTTGCTCCCAGCTCCTTCAATCCTGCAAACCGACCCCCAAGAAACAAATCTTTTAGTGTCCTAATTCCTTTCTACTCCCATTTCCGAAAACTTCCATCCCACTTCCCTGGCTCAAATCTATGGTTCCCCCGAATCGGCATTTCTCTTGACCCTGCCCCCAACCCCAAGTGCTAACGAAACTGCCTCCACATTCTCAATGAAGCCATTGGGCGGGATTCACTGCAATCGGCAAATTGGCCTTATGCCGGTGCCAAGAACGGCGCGAAGCACTCCGGCATCGGGCCAACCGGAAGTCGCAGAATTCTCCACACTTCCGGGGGCTAGGCCGGCGCCGAAGGGACTGCGTGAGTCAGAGCATAAGAAGAACAGCCGACATGGTTTAGCGCATGCACAGACCGGCCGGGCTATTCTGGTGGATGCGCAGGGGGTGTCCTCTCTCTGCGGCGGCCATGGCAGAGCCCTACAAGGGCCGGTGCCGAAGGAAGGAGTGCCCCCATGGCACAGGCCCGCCTGCAGATCAGTGGGCCCCAATTGCAGGTCAGGCCACCGTGCCCCCCCCCCCCCCCGGGGCCAGACCCACCCCGCGCCCCGTCGAGGATCGCACCAGCCGGCCTACCAGCCAGGTCCCGCCGTGTGGGACTATGTCCAATCCACGCCGGCAGGACTGGCCAGAAACCGACGGCCGCTTGGCCCATCGGGGTCCGGAGAATTCCTGGGGAGGCCACTGCCAATGGCTCCCGACCGGTGTGGCATGATCCCCGCCCCCGCCCGAAAACCGGCACCGGAGAATACGGCAGCCAGTGTCGGAGTGGCGGGGTGTGATTCGCACCCCTGCCCCCCCGGAGATTCTCCGACACGGTGGGGAGTTGGAGAATCCTGCCCATTATTATCGGACTCCCCGAGTATCTCCCCGGGGCCGTCGGGAGCGGCGCTGTCGCCAGCACCTTCAATCCCGACCCCCTTACCAAATTCTCCTCCATTCTGACCCATTGGGTGTCAACACCTCTGACCCAGCTCCGTACCTTCACCACATTCGCCCCCCAGTAATAATACATCAGGTTCGGAAGACCCAAACCCCCTGCCTGCCTTCCTCTCTGTATTTCTCTAATTCTGGCCACCTTCCCTCCCCATATGAATGTGGCGCTAACAATTATAGTCAAAGACGAGAGACATGTACAATCGAGGCTTTATTGCTGTGTGATGCTATTCCTCCGGCTGCAACTGAAGACTAGAGTCTGAGTGACTCACACGCATATTTATACACTAGCTCCCTGTGGGCGGAGCTAGCCGGCAGGGGCTTACCGGAGGAACCTGTATTACAGGTACAGCCATGCATCCCCCTACTGCAAGTATGCATAACTACAGTGGTTATCACCACAATGAACGAGATAATCATCCCTTCAATCTCTCTAGAAAATACCTTTGGCAGGAAAATCGGCAGGCATTGGAAAATAAACAGAAATTGTGACAACACGTTCACTTTAACCTCCTGTACCCGACCCGCCAGATCGGCTTTCACTCTCCCCACCAAACTAGAAATGTTGTACCTGCGAAGCCCCCCCCCCCAACCCCGAGCAACCTGCACCCCCAGATATCTGTACCCTGCCCGACGGAATGGCAGCCCCCCCACCCCTGCCCCCACACTGCTGGCTGAGACACCACAAAATATTCACTCTTATCTAGATTTAACTTGTACCCCGAGAAAGACCCAAACACCCGAAGCAGCTCCCATAATCCCCCTATTGACACACTCGGTTCCGACACGTATAATGATAAGTCATCGGCATATATTGAGTGAGTGCACAGAACCAGAGTTAAAATTTCAGGCAAAACCTACCGGCCACGTTGCGCAAAAGCAGTGCGGCGTGGCCAGTAGCTGCTGGGAGATCCTACTTCTGGGATCTACCCAGCTCACCACGCCGTGCAAGATCTGACGTGAAAATAAACAGAAATTGTGACAATACATTCACTTTAACCGCCTGTACCCGCAATGTGAATCCTGCCCATTAACGGCGGGATTTCTTTCTGACAAATCTGCATATTAGAACGAGACAGCTAGTCTTACTCTAAAATACATTGGTGAGATCTAACCAAAGGGTGGGGTCTCACCCACTCGCCTTGGAGACCTTACGCCAGTGCCGTTCAGTGCCGGTCTCCACAAATGGAACAACACTCATGATGGGTCTCCTAGGGGATCGGAGGCCCCAGGTACTTTTCCTCTGGGCAGGGTTGCACCCTGACACTTCTGGAGCCATCTGGGCACCCTGCACTAGCACCTTTGCAGTGCCAGCCTGGGACTGCCAGATGCCACGCTGACATTTTTCACACGATGGGGATCGGGCCTGGGGGTGCCCCGGTTGGTTGCCCTGGGGGGATGGGGGCTGGGAGCGAGGACCCGCTCATAGGCGAGTTGCAGTCTGTGAGGACTCGGGGTCGAGAGATTTTTAAATGGCGTGCCGGTGTCTCCTTGCACTGAGGGGTTCCAGAGAGCAGAGCTCTTCAATACAGAAAACGGGACTAAGTGGGGCCTTGGCTGCTCGTTCCCAGCTGAAGCCCCTGATCTACCCAAATGGCCATCCGAGCAGGAGGCCTTATGATTTAAGAAAGTCAAGAGGATGGGATCTGAAGCCCAGACAGAGGATAGTGCACCCTGAGGTCACAACACTATGTTATTTACTGGGCTCCTCCTTGGGTAACACACCGGAAGGCATTTAAACATAAGAACATAAGAACTAGGAGCAGGAGTAGGTCATCTGGCCTTTCGAGCCTGCTCCGCCATTCAATGAAATCATGGCTGATCTTTTGTGGACTCAGCTCCACTTTCCCGCCCGAGCACCATAACATTTTATTCCTTTATTCTTCAAAAAACTATCTATCTTTATCTTGAAAACATTTAGTGAACGTGCCTCAACTGCTTCGCTGGGCAGGGAATTCTATAGATTCAGAACCATTTGGTTGAAGAAGTTCTTCCTGAACTCAGTCCTAAATCTACTTCCCCTTATTTTGAGGCTAGCCAGTGTTTCACCCGCCAGTGGAAACAACCTCCCCACATCTATCCTATCTATTCCCTTCATAATTTTATGTTTCTATTAGATCCCCCCCCATCCTTTTAAATTCCAACGAGTACAGTCCCAGTCTACTCAACCTTTCCTCGTAATCCAACCCCCTCAGCTCTGGGATTAACCTAATGAATCCCCACTGCACACCCTCCAGCGCCAGTACGTCCTTTCTCAGGTAAGGAGACCAAACTGAACCCAATACTCCAGGTGTGGCCTCACTAACACCTTATACAATGCAGCATAACCTCCCTCCACTCCATCCCTCGAACAATGAAGGACAAAACTCCATTTGCCTTCTTAATCACCTGTTGCACCTGTAAACCAACTTTTTGCGACTGCTGCACTAGGACACTCAGGTCCCTCTGCACAGCAGCATGTTTTAATATTTTATCATTTGAATAATAATCCCTTTTGCTGTTATTCCTACCAAAATGGATAACCTCACATTGGTCAACATTGTATTCCATCTGCCAGACCCTAGCCCATTCACTTAAATTATCCAAATCCCTCTGCAGACTTCCAGTATCCTCTGCACTTTTTGCTTTACCGCTCATCTTAGTGTCATCTGCAAACTTGGACACATTGCCCTTGGTCCCCAACTCCAAATCATCTATGTAAATTGTGAACAATTGTGGGCCCAACACTGATCCCTGAGGGACACCACTAGCTACTGATTGCCAATCAGCGAAACACCTATTCATTCCCACTCTTAAGCTGTGGGGCTCGTTTAGCACACTAGGCTAAATAGCTGGCTTTTAAGGCAGGCCAGCAGCGTGGGTTTAATTCCTGTACCAGCCTCACCAGAATGTGGTGACTAGGGGTTTTTCACAGTAACTTCATTTGAAGCCTACTTGTGACAATAAGTGATTTCATTTCATTCTTTGCTTTCTATTAATTAACCAATCCTCTATCCATGCTACTACTTTACCCTTAATGCCATGCATCATTATCTTATGCAGCAATCTTTTGTGTGGCACCTTGTCAAAAGCTTTCTGGAAATCCAGATATACCACATCCATTGGCTCCCCATTATCTACCACACTGGTAATGTCCTCAAAAAATTCCACTAAATTAGTTCGGCACGACCTGCCATTTATGAACCCATGCTGTGTCTGCCCAATGGGACAATTCCCATCCAGATGTCTCGCTGTGGAAACTAGAGGCTGCAGAGAGGTCATTCTACATACCATTACAAACTGAAAGTAAAAGACAGTCTCAAAATGGTGTTGTGTTTTCATTTAAAAACACACCTTTAAATGTCCAGCCTTCCATTTGTTAGCTTGACTCGCCTTGTGAGTTATTTTGCCTTGTTTTCCGGATCAATATTTATTGAACTCAACTAACAAAGTCACCCACTCAAAGTGCCCCTGAGTTAGTGAAATAATTGGGAATTTGAAGGCCTTATTTCCAAACAGATTTTCCATCTCAATCTTGTTTGTAATTTTCACCTTGAGCTGTGGACATACTTCATGTCGAGAGCAGATCTGACGGGGACAAAATGTATCTGTGTTGCCAATGTGTGAGCAGCAGAATGTTTGCATTTGAGTTGTTCTGTGCTTCAAGTACGTTAAGAGCTAAACATTTTGCTCAGCAGTTCTGTCCAATTAGGTACAATGAGTTCCTAACTAAAATAGGTTTTATTATGGGCATTTGTTTCTGTGGGTAGGTGAACAGGTTCTTTGGAGATCCCTCGCGCTGCTTTGTAAATAATTGGTGAATTGTGTACATTTTAGCAATTGAGAGCTTTCTCCCAGTGACAACCTCGTGATAGAATTGACTTAATCTCTCAGGTCATTAAATGGTTGCATCATCTAATCAAAGCTAACCTGTGGAATTCTTAATTCTCTGAAATCTGGATGAGTTGTACCAAGGATCCAAATCACTTTAAAGATGTTCTGCACATGTGAAATTGACAGGCATGAATAGATCAATTGGTCCCATGAAGTCTGCCAATACCATGATAACCAGATCATGAATAAACACTCATCCCTCTCTTCCACCCCAGCAGCTATGTGCTCTCAACTACTTCAGTGGGCACGCAGAGGATCAGCTCAATTTGTTTTAGTTGTCTATCACCAGTGACTGGTGTGCTGCGTAGAAGAACTAGGAGCAGGATTAGGCAATTCAGCTTCACCATTTGATACGATCATGGCTGATCTATTCTCAGCCTTGACTTAATTTTTCTGCCCATTCTCCATAACCCTTCACCCAATGACTAATTAAACTTCCACAGATTCAGGACCCTTTAAGAGAAGTATCTAGTGATCGTAATCAAATCTGTAAAAGGTGGTAATATGTCTGCTCCCTCCTTGCGTTGATGTGAGATCTGCAAAACAAAATAGGGTTTCTCCCCCATTGCTGCAACTCCATGGTCCATTCTCCCATCATATATCTAATTACCCCCTTAAGTGTTTACACACTATTTGCCTCCACTTCTCCCCTGGGCAATTAATTCCACATGTTCACCACGCTCCACTTGCACACAGGGCTTGTGATTCCAGGTCTGGCTTTAACAAGTGACTTGTTTGTCTTTGTCAATGGAAGAACAGGGAGGAGAGCTCCATTTAAAAAACTGAGGGCCAGGCTCCTGAGGAAGGACCTACTGTACGGATGCAAAGTTTTATACATTTAACACTTTCCTCTCAGCCTCAGGTGACAGGGTTTTACGGTCTGAAGGTATAGCTTAAGGTCGCAAGACAGCTCACGAGAAAAGTATGCCAAGATCTAATATTTTGAAAATAAATCCCGGTGCTCAGCTTTCTTGTGTTTTAATGCTGTAGCATCCCATGTAGCAACCAAGGCTAGTGAGTGGGCCACATGAGTGGCCCTCCTTCATTGGGCTTATTCACTTACCATGGCCCCATGAATAAGATCAAAGACATTTAATACATGCTGAAAATTTCATAGTGAGTTACAGAAAATGCTTAATCATATACATATTAATAGAACTATCATCAACTTCAAATGGTCAAAACAAAATAAATATTTACACTTTTGAAGCAGAGGGAACTCAAGCCTCTCACAGTTAGTGTTGTGTGCAATTAGCATTCACCTCACTTCACTTGCCCTTGCTTCACATGCGTATCACTTCAGCCACACCGGTAAGAAAAACACTATGTGGACAGAAACCAGTGGAATGTGGCAACCCTGTGCGTGAGCAACAATCAACAAAATGTCTCGTGGGCCACACTCAGAAGCCAGATGGGTTACATGTGGCCCCTGGGCTACAGGTTGCCCACCACTGCTGTGCAACATGGCAACATTGTATTCTATCAATGTTATCGCTGAGACAAAAACAGCTTATGTTTGATGAAGATGGATAACTCAGAGGATGCATTAGAGCCAGAGCAAGTGGCTGTCAGAGGTGGAGCCATTTATTGGGAAGAATTCCCGAACTACACAGAAGAAGAAGGGATTCACATGCACACCATCTCACATTGTTCCGTCTCTGGAAAGAATGTGTGCTATTGGTCATCACATATTGAGACCAAAATGACAACAGATGACGAACTTGGGCTGTTCGAGGGGAAGTGAGAGAGAAACGCAGAGAGAGAAGTGTACTTGTTATTAACCTTTCCTGTTAAAGGTCCAGATAGTGACAACCTTAATGTTTGATTTCCTTTATTTGCATACTGAAACCTTCATTCAAGTCAATTTTTACCCTTGCTTGATCTCCCTCATGGCTCCTGTTAGCTCCTTCCTGATTTATTACAACCTTTTGCATTCCTGTCTGAACTTCCTCCATCCTTAATAGTAGCCTCCCTTGTCTTGACTCACATTATGGTCTCACAAACACTGTGATCAGACTTGATCACTATTATTCTTCAGTAAGTCGAGTTTCTTCCAATAGTGCGCGTACAATGATATCGACAGTCACTCCAGGCATGGCTGGAGAAAGAACATCCTTATTCGAATCATTGTGCATTTAATTAACCAATAATGTTAATGACAACCATCCAGCCCTCAGAGGAGTATGCAAGGGAAACCCTAGCTACGATTAGTTAGAAAAGGAGCCAATGGAGTGCAGGCTCACCCAACTGGACAACAGTGAAAAGAGATGGAGGAGGATGGTTCAGTCATGCATGTCAAAGGCTATAGACGGGTCTAGAAGGACAAGGCGGGGAAATTTACCTTTGCCATGGTCAGGTAACCATGTAACTTTGAAGTGTTTTGGTACTGCAGTCAGGATAGAAACCAGATTGGAGGGATTCAAACACAGAATTTTAGGAAATATGGCCATGAAGTTTGGAGGTTGCTGCACGTTCAAGGGGTTTAGGGAGGAAAGGGAGATTGGAGATAGGATGGATAGGGGGGAACAAGGGTTGATTCTTTGAGGGGAGGGGCAATGATAGCAGATTTAAAGGAGAGAAGAACAGCAATTGAAGGGAGAACACCATTCACAATATCAGCTAACATGAAGGCCAGGAGGGGAAGTTGGGCAGTAAAATGATTCATAATGTCGGTAACGAAGGTGAATTTATCTACAATTCCATGCTTAGCATAGCATCTCATTCCCAGTGCAGACCTTGCTGGGAGGATAGATCTGATCAGGCCCTCAGTTGGGCCTTCCTTTATTCCCTGCCTTGACAGCCCCAAGTGGTTGGTGTCCACTCCCAACCTAGGAGCTTGTATCCTATGTGTCCCACCGGGAGATCAATAATAGTTTCCCCATGGGCCTCATGGGAGTTATAACCGGCAGTCAGCCGTTTACTGGGAATAGGGTTGTGAGAGCAGGAAGTGGGTCTCATGGACCAAATTAGTTTCAACAGGGAATGAGCGAAGATAGGAAAAAGAAAAAGAGAAAGGTAAGGGTTCAGGGCTAGCGCAGGGAAGAACATTAGGGGAAGTTAGGGCTGGTGGGAAGGAGGGGAATTGGCAGTAAATTGGGTAGTCTCGATCTTAGTGACAAAGAAGACCATGAACCATTTAAATTGTCCGTGCCTTTCATGATCTCAGGATATCCCGAAATGCTTTGAATGTAGAAATTTGGAAGCTTAATCACTAATATAATGTAGGATACCTGATTGCCAATTATACACAACAATATTGTAAAACCAACAGTGATAAATGACCAGGTGATTTGATATAGTGACAGTAGTTGAGGACTAAATCTTAGTTTGGGCCAAAGCACTGGGAGAACCTCCCTGTTCTTTTTTGGAATAGTGTCATGGGACATGTGGTGGTATGATTTGCATAGCTGTCTGCCATTGGTGCAGAACACCGGCTTACCATTGGCCCTGGTCGGTCATGTGCCTCTCGACCGATTGGTTGAGACCAGTCATGTGACGGCTCTCCGATTGGTTGAGAGGCTGAGTTAACCACGCCTCCATACCGAGGTTATAAATAGTCAGAACGCCCGGCGGTCGCCCATTTATTGTAGTCGACCGCAGGGCTAAGTTCTAGCTTATTAAAGCCTAACTTTTGTACAGCAACTCGTCTCGCGTTCGATTGATGGTTCATCAATTTAATAAGCTAGATTTTTGAAGATGGAGTTCCGGATCAAGCCCGAATGCCTCCGCATCAGCCCGCAAACTTAGAACGCTGCAGAAATTTTTCAACATTGGCTGGCATGTCTCGAAGGATACCTGGAGTCTGCAAACAGCCCCCCCACCATGGCACAGAAGCTTCATGTCCTCCACTCCAGCGTGGCCACAGCAGCCCACACGATAATCAAGGAAGATAAAGATTACGATGTGGCAATGCTTAAGCTGAATGGACAGTTTCTTAAACCAGTCAACAGAGTATTCGCCCGACATCTGCTGGCCACCAGACAACAGCTCCCCGGTGAGTCATTAGACCAATTTTACCAGGCCCTCGCTGTCCTGGGGAAGATATGCTCCTGCCTCCAAGTTTCAGCCACGGAGCACATGGAACTGCTGATCAGAGATGCTTACGTGGCTGGGATGCAGTCCCCCGCTATCCGCCAGCGGATGCTGGAGAAAGACGACCTCAGCTTAACTGAGGCACGGACTCTCTCCACCTCCCTGGAGGTCGCCGATTTAAACGCCCGCGCCTATGTCCCCAGCTGTGCTGCACCACCCTGGGCCTCCTGGCACGCTTCCCCACCGCCATCCGCCGCCACCGACCTCCCTCAGGCCTGCGCCGAGGGATGCCCCGACAAGTCCACGGGGCCCCGCTGCTATTTTTGTGGGTTCACGAGACACCCTCGCCCACGCTGCCCAACCCGCTCCGCCCTCTGTAAGAGCTGCGGGAAGAAGGGCCACTTCTCCTCCGTCTGCCAGGCCAAAACGGTCGCTGCTGTTCCGCGCAGTGACCGAGGATCCCCCCCTCCGGGCCCTTGCTGGACCCTCCAGTACGCCGCGCCGATCTCTCCCCCCCCCCGCCCCCGGGCCCCTGCGCCCGGCCTGCACGCCTCTCTCTCTCCTCTGGGCCCTTCTGGGCCCCTCCAGTACACCGCGCCGATCTCTCCCCCCCCCACCCCCGGGCCCCTGCGCCCGGCCTGCGCGCCTCTCTCTCTCCTCCGGGCCCTTCCGGGCCCCTCCAGCGCACCGCGCAACTCACCCCTCGCCGCCCCCGGGCCCCTGCGCCTTGCCTGCGCGCCTCTCTGCCCCCACTCCCAGCCGCTCTGGTCGGCTCGCCGGCACCGCTAACTCCGCCCCCTCAACCACGAGGGCCCCGCGGGTGCCGCCATCTTGGGGCGCCGACTCCACGTGCGGATCCTGGGCGCCGCCATCTTGGGGCCCCGACTCCACGTGCGGGTCCTGGCCGCCGCCATCTTGGGATCCATACTCCACGTGCGGATCCTGGGCACCACCTTCTGGGACTGGCACACAAGGTTCTTCCAGCACCTACTCGGATGACGATGACGACTTTGGATTTTCTCCACGGCTCGCGGCCATTCAGCTCGACCAGTCACGTCCACGCACGCTCGCCAAAACGACAATGCTGATCAACGGCCACGAGACGGGCTGCCTGCTGGACTCCGGGAACACGGAAAGCTTCGTTCACCCTGCCACGGTAAGACGCTGCGCGTTCCCTGTCCATCCTGTAAAACACAAAATCGGGTTAGCCTCAGGTTCGCACTCCATCCGCATCACCGGGTGCTGCATCGCGCACCTCACGGCCCAAGGGAAGGTTTTTTAAAATTATAAACTCCTTGTCCTCCCTGACCTTTGCGCACCAGCACTCCTAGGACTGGACTTCCAGTGTAACCTGTAGAGCTTGACCTTCCAATTCAGCGGCCCTATACCCCCCCTCACTGTCTGCAGCCTCGCGTCCCTCAAAGTGGACCCCCCCTCCTTGTTTGCTAATCTCACCCCCGATTGCAAACCCGTCGCCACACGGAGCAGACGGTACAGTGCCCAGGACCGGACCTTCATCAGGTCCGAGGTCCAGAGGTTGCTGACGGAAGGGGTCATCGAGGCCAGCAACAGTCCCTGGCGAGCCCAAGTGCTGGTGGTCCGGACTGGGGAGAAAAACCAGATGGTCATCGACTATAGCCAGACCATCAACCGGTTTACGCAATTGGACGCGTATCCTCTCCCCCGTATTTCCGCCATGATAAACGATATCGCGAAATACAAAGTCTTCTCCACTATGGACCTTAAGTCCGCTTACCATCAGCTCCCCCTCCGCGTGTGTGACCGCAAGTACGCCGCGTTTGAGGCAGATGGGCACCTCTACCACTTCCTTAGGGTTCCATTTGGTGTCACAAATGGGGTCTCGGTCTTCCAAAGGGAGATGGACCGAATGGTCGACAAGTACGGATTATGGGCTATCTTCCCGTATCTTGATAATGTCACCATCTGCGGCCACGATCAGCAGGACCATGACGCCAACCTCCAGAAATTCCTCCAAACCGCAAATCTCCTTAACCTCATATACAATAAGGATAAGTGCGTGTTTAGCACCGACCGTCTAGCCATCCTCGGCTACGTAGTGCGTAAAGGAGTGATAGGCCCCGACCCCGAACGCATGCGCCCCCTAATGGAACTCCCTCTCCCCAACATTCCAAAATCCCTCAAATGCTGCCTGTGTTTCTTCGCGAACTACGCCCAATGGGTTCCCAACTACGCCGACAAGGCCCGTCCCTTCATTCAAACCACGACCTTCCCGCCGTCGACAGAGGCCTGCCAGGCCTTTAGCCGCATCAAAGCGGACATCGCAAAGGCCACGATGCACGCCATCGATGAGTCCCTCCCCTTCCAGGTCGAGAGCGACGCATCAGAAGTAGCTCTGGCGGCCACCCTGAACCAAGCAGGCAGACCCGTGGCCTTCTTCTCCAGAACCCTCCAGGCTTCCGAACTCCGCCACCACTCTGTGGAAAAGGAAGCCCAGGCCATAGTCGAAGCCGTGCGACATTGGAGGCATTATTTGGCCGGCAGGAGGTTTACCCTCCTCACAGACCAACGGTCAGTAGCCTCATGTTTGATAATGCACAAAGGGGCAAGATTAAGAATGACAAGATCTTACGGTGGTGGATCGAGTTGTCCACGTACAACTATGAGATCTTGTATCGTCCTGGGAAGCTCAATGAGCCTCCTGATGCCCTGTCCCGTGGTACCTGCGCCAGCGCGCAGATAGACCGCCTCCGCTCCCTCCACGCGGACCTCTGCCATCCAGGGGTGACCCGTCTCTACCATTTCATTAAGGCCCGCAACCTGCCTTTCTCCATCGCGGAAGCCAGGACAGTAACCCGTGACTGCCACATCTGCGCAGAGTGCAAACTGCACTTCTACCGACCCGAGCGCGCACACCTGATCAAAGCATCCCGCCCCTTCGAACGTCTCAGCATTGACCTCAAGGGGCCCCTTCCCTCTAACAACCGCAACATTTACTTCCTGGCGGTAATCGACGAATCCTCCCCCCTTCGCCATTCCCTGCCCCGACATGACCACATCGACCGTCATTAAGGCCCTCCTCTCCATCTTCTCCCTGTTCGGCTACCCCGCGTACATACACAGCGATCGGGGGTCCTCATTTATGAGCGACGAGCTGCGTCAATTCCTGCTCAACAGGGGCATTGCCTCTAGCAGGACGGCCAGCTATAACCCCCGGGGTAACGGACAGGTCGAGCGGGAGAATGGTACCATCTGGAAGACCATACTACTGGCCCTCCAGTCCAGAGATCTCCCTATTTCCCGATGGCAAGAGGTTATCCCCAATGCCCTACATTCTATCCGCTCACTCCTGTGTTCCGCAACAAATCAGACACCTCATGAATGGCCTCTTGTCTTCCCCAGGAAGTCATCATCCGGATCCCTTCTCCCGACGTGGCTGGCCGCCCCCGGACCCATCTTGCTCCAGAAGCATGTGCAGGTGCACAAGTCCGACCCGTTGGTGGAACAAGTCCAGTTACTCCACGCTAACCCGCAGTATGCGTATGTGCAGTACCCCAACGGTCGGCAGGACACGGTCTCCCTCTGGGACCTGGCACCCGCTGGCATGCGGCCTTCCCCCCCCCTTTACCACAGACCCCCCCCTGTTTTTTTCCCCCCAGTGCCCCACCCAGGCCACCCCTTCCCCAACCATTGCGTCTCCACAGCCAGCTCGGGTGACGGAGACAGTTCAAGGACCATCGCTCCCGGACTCCAGAACGTCAGCGGAACCACCACCATCAGCTGAACCAACGTCACCTCCTCCACTGCGGCGGTCTGCCAGAACGTCACGGGCCACGAAAAGACTGATCGAATCGATTTAAATTACAACAGCTCCATGGACTTTGTTGGGACTTTGTGTACTATTGTTAATTGTCTGGACCAGTGGGAAGCCAAAAATGTAATAAAAGAAAAGAAGAGAAAATTTTTGTTCTCTCTCCCTTCCCCGGCTGCTACTCATACCACCAGTTCTCTCCCCCCCCCCCCTCCCCCCGCCCCCGGCTCTCGTTGATACCCCCCCCCCCCCCCGGCTTCTTTCTCCGCAAGGGGTGAATGTGGTGGTATGATTTGCATAGCTGTCTGCCATTGGTACAGAACACCGGCTTACCATTGGCCCTGGTCGGTCATGTGCCTCTCGACCGATTGGTTGAGACCAGTCATGTGATGGCTCTCCGATTGGTCGAGAGGCTGAGTTAACCACGCCTCCATACCAAGGTATAAATAGTCAGGACGCCCGGTGGTCGTCCATTTATTGTAGTCAACCGCAGGGCTAAGTTCTAGCTTATTAAAGCCTAACTTTTGTACAGCAACTCATCTCGCGTTCGATTGATGGTTCATCAGGACACCCACCCTCGAGTGCAGGCTTGGTCTCAAGTTAAAGCCTGATTTGGAGGAATGCACCTCCGACAGAGCAGCACCCTTCAGTACTGCAGTGCCTCGATTTTGTGTTCAAGTTTCTGGAGCAGGAAAGCTGTCCCTCAACTGCATTTGGACCTATTTCAGAACCCAGCGATTCGCTAAAGGATGCTGGCTACAAAGCACTTTGTACAAAATAGGTTCATTCAACAGCAGTAGTGATGGGAGCACAAATTAATCATTGTGACATCCAATCACTTTTAACACACAGCTGATTAACACTTAATGTTTTCACAGGAATTGTCTCATTGGTAAGGATGGGTGAACAAAATGGCTCAAGAGGCTGGAGCTGGATAATGTAATTGAAGAAAAGGTTGCACCAATATCAGCCAGCAGAAAATTGGCCCCCGATATTTTTTTAAATAAAGAAATTAATAAAATGTCTTGCATATAATAGGAATAAATAATGCAGCCAATATAAACAATTTTAGCAGTGTTTACCTCAGGGGAATTTAATTCAATTTAGAACTCAATTGATAATTCACAATGATCAGCTAGTTTTATTGAAGGCAATCTTTCCAGCCACCGCCATTCCAAGCACCTGGTTGTCCACATAGATTCATCACATTTACAGTGCAGGAGGCCATTTGGCCCATCGAGTTTACACTGGCCCTTGAAAGAGTACTCTACTTAAGCCCACACCTCTATCCTATCCCCGTAAAGCCACTTAATCTTTGGACACTAAGGACATGTAGCGTGGCCAATCCACCTTATCTGCACATCTTTGGACTGTGGGAGGAAACCGGAGAACCCGGAGGAAACCCACGCAGACACTGGGAGAAAGTGCAAACACAGTCACCCGAGGCCAGAATTGAACTCCGGTCCCTGGAGCTGTGAGGCAGCTGTGCTAACCACTATGCCGCCCCATGATGATTCAAGGCCTGGGTACAGGAGGAAATGCAAAGGTATCACTCAAATTTCAGATTTTAAAATAGTTTAGTTGAAGAATGCCAAGTTATTTGAGAAAAGCAGTGAATCAAGAGTGTAGATTCACCCTGCCGAGGTTGTCATATTTCGTGCACCAACTGCACCCTTAATGCAGACTTATAATCCCTACAGTTCAGAAGGAGGCCATCTGGCCCATTAAGTCTGTACCAACCCTTCAAAAGAGCACCCCACGTTGGCCCACTTCCCTACCCAATCCCTGTAACCCCGTGCATTGATCATGGCCAATCCACCTGACCTGCACATCCTTGGATGCTAATGGGCAATTTAGCATGGCCAATCCACCTAACCTGCACATCTTTGGACACTGTCCACTAATGGCCAATCCACTTAACCTGCACATCTTTGGTCGGTGGGAAGAAACTGAATCACCTGGAGGAAATTCACGCAGGCATGGGGAGAATGTGCAAACTCATCATACATAGTTTGAAATTGAACTCATGTCCCTGGTGCTGTGATGCAGCAGTGCTAACCACTGTGCCACCATGCTACCCTGAGTGTAATGTATGTTGGATGGGGAGTAAATCCCCACAAAACTGAGTACCGAGATGAGACTTTCCATTTCTCACGCCAGTTGTCTTCGTCAGCCTCCTGAATGAGCTTGTTGGCTTTGGTGCCAACTTGTGGAAGAGATGATTGAGGCTTCAGTAAACCTCTATCACTCAGTACTGATAACTGACAGATTGGAGACCCTCATCAATCAGCTGATTTCAAAGCAGGGCCTGGATATAAAATGGCAGTGTGGCACATCCTCACCAATTGACCACGATCTGAAGATTCAAATATTTTTAAAGTAGTTTTTCATGCAGATTTGAAGAATTTTGTGTTTGCTTATTCCTGGGTCTGCAACACCTCAATGGCCTTACACAAAGACTGACTCCCTCTGCTGATGCTGACATACTACAATGCCTAAGATCAGGAGCTCACAGACATTCTAAATTGTGATGCTGACAGCTCCAACCAAAAGGTGCTTCAGGACATTAAATCAAACTCCCTGCTTCTGGGTCATGGAGTTATTAAAATAAGAATGACTGGATCAACATTGTTTTCACTTGCAGCAGAGATTTGTCTTACACACAATCACACATTCTTAGAAAAGAGTCACATGAAGGAAGTCACCAGATGTTAAAACATGCACACAATCTGTGCAGTTGCTAATTGATTTGTTCCCATCAATTGGAGCCTTTGAATTTTTTTGTAAGAAGGAGTTTCTGTACAGCGTTTCCTAACCATTTAATTTAGCTCCCAGCTGCTCAGATGTTTGTTCTAAATGTAGCAAAGAGTACAACTTCACCAGGAGTCCCCAGAGTAAAGAATGTACCCACCACACCGCACCCCCGGTGTAAACATTGTTCTCGGCCTCCAGCTGCTCACCTTTCTATGTTAAGGTGGACTGTAAAAGCCGTGACGAGCTCAGGTCAAATGTTTTCATCGCATAATTCAAAAAGTGCCACGTCACCATGAGGTGATAATCCAAGCATGTACTGTGCAACAATTCAGGAGTTAAACAACTCCCAGTCAGAAGGCCAATGGATGCAAATCTCCATGTTGCCAGCTCTATCCCTCATTGTGATGTTTTTCCTGCTCAGTTGGATCTGTGGATGGAATGCTGCCTTGAAACAGGCCACTCTCTCTTGGTTTCGGAGGTTGGGGGGTTAGGGGGGGGGGGGGGGGGGGGGGGTCTCCATTTGGCTGGATCGACAAATAAAAGATCCAGATTATATGTTCATTATTGTGGAGCTATAACTTTAGGAGAGAATATGCGACGGCAGCACGGTGGCGCAGTGGGTTAGACCTGTTGCCTCACGGCACCGAGGTCCCAGGTTCAATTCTGGATCGCAGTCCGTGTGGAGTTTGCATGTTCTCCCCGTGTTTGCATGGGTTTCGCCCCCACGACCCAAAGATGTGCAGAGTAGGTGGATTGGCCACGCTAAATTGGCCCTTAATTAGATAAAATGAATTGGGCACTCAAAATTTTTTTTTAAAAGGAGAGAATATGCTAATGAGTAAGTGGCCAGGATGTATACATTTAGTTTGCAGACTGTTCAGAGGACCTTTCAGTTTAACTAGCAGCATGTGGTGTGAAGAAGTCGCTGTTGTTCTTTTCTGTTATCAATAGCTGTTGAAGTCTTACAGTAAATTTGTGTTTGCTGAGAAATTATGTACTTCATCTTCAAATAAACTGAAACTATGTTTAATTTACTTTAGTAATCATGGAGGTGTCCGGAAAGGAGTCAGAAATGGTTTATTTCCACAAGGCAAGTATTTATAAGTAAGTTCCAGTCAGGATTACTCTGCAGCTCAGCCCTTACCTGGGCCAGCTTTTAAGGCTATGAATTAACAAGTACACGGATGGGCCTCCATCCCTCAGCAAGGGAGCTCATACTCCACGACGCTCACGGGTGGATTCATCGGGTCATCCCCATGGGCCTTGTGGCGGTTATAACATTTACCATGTGAGATTGGTAAGTTTGTATGAAGCAAACATAGAAAAGCAACAATGATCACATTGCCATTTGTGGGAGTTTGCAAATGGCTGCATTGTTTCTAACATTACAACAGTGACTACATTTCAAAAATTCTTCACTGGCTGTAAAGCATTTTGAGATGTCCCAATGTTGTGAAAGCACAAGTTCTTGCTTTCTTTCCCAAATTACTATTGCATGTGCAGACAGTCATCCTTAAGTCAACCTCAGAGATTATCGCTTGGCCATATGATTACAGCAATTACCCTTTAAGATCAGCCTTAACTTCAAGCAACCTGCACCTTGGAAACATGGGGAGCTTTTGCACCTTCACAATTCACCATTGGACGGCTTAGAATCTGTGGGACCCACACATGAGCTGAGCAGCCTGTTCCAACCTCAGCTCATGGAAGTGGAGTTAACCTCCACTGAGCAGGCCCACAGGTAAGGGGTTCACCCATTGAAGACAGAGGTGAGAAGGAATTTCCTCTCTCGGGGTAGTGAATCTGTGGAATTCTTTACTGCAGAGGGCCGTCGAAGCTGAGTACTGTCAAGGCTTAGATGAATAGATTTTTTTTTTAAGATGTTTTTTATTACAAACGTGTATCAAAACTGGTTATAGTGAACACCCCGGGAAACATGCTTCCCAACAATCAACCATACAGTCTGTACAGATTTTCTTCGTTTTTCACACCCCCCACCCCTCGTGACGAACAGCCCCTCAAACACGGTCATAAACATCCCCCACTTTTCCTCAAACTTCCCTGAAGAACCCCTTAACTCAAACTTCATCTCCTCGAATCGCAGAAAGTCGTACAGGTCACCCAACCATGCTGCTACCCCCGGTGGCGATGCTGACCGCCACTCCAGCAAAATTTGCCGCCTGCAATCAGAGAGGCAAAGGCCAAGATGGTGGCCTTCCGCCTCTCCATGAGCTCCGACTTCTGTGAGACCCCACAGGGTCCGGATCCACCTCCTCCGCCACTATCCTGGCTAAGACTACGAACACTCCCGCCCAGAATCTTCCCAATTTTTCGCAACCCCAAAATATGTGCGTGTGATTCATGGCCCCCACCCACACCTCTCACACTCATCTGCTACCCCTTGAAAGAACCCACTCATTCTCGCCCGAGTCATGTGCACCCTTTGCACCATCTTAAACCGTATCAGGCCCATCCTTGCACAAGAGGAGGTCCCGTTTACCCTATGCAGTGCCTCACTCCATACTCCCCAATTGATCTCCCCTCCCAACTCCACTTCCCATTTCTCCTTGATCTTCACCCTGCGCACGCCTCCCTGCTCTTCCAGCCTCTTGTATATATCCCCAGTTCTTCCCTCCCCTTCCAAATCCAGAAGCAGCAGTCGCTCCAGCAGGGTGTATCCCGGCAACCTAGGGAACCCCCTCCAGACCTTTTGAACAAAGTCCCTAACCTGCAGATACCTGAACTCACTCCCCCTCGGCAGCACTAACCTCATCCTTAGTTCCTCCAGACTGGCGAACCCTTCCTCCAAATACAGATCCCTCACCTTGACCAGCCCCACTTCCCTCCACCTCCTGTATACACTATCCATCCCCTCCGGCTCAAACCCATGATTCTCGCACAGCAATATTAGCACCGACATCCCTTCCACCCTAAAATGCCTCAACTGTTTACATATCTTCACTGTGGACGGTACCATTGGGCTCCCTGAATACCTACTCAGAGCCATTGACAATGCTGCCACCACCACAGCCCTCAAACTAGACCCATAGAACATAGAACAGTACAGCACAGAACAGGCCCTTCAGCCCTCAATGTTGTGCTGAGAATTGGCCGAAACCAAGATCAAGCTATCCCACTCCCTGTCATTCTGGTGTGCGCCATGTGCCTATCCAATAACCGCTTGAAAGTTCCTAAAGTGTCCGACTCCACTATCACAGCAGGCAGTCCATTCCACACCCTAACCACTCTCTGAGTAAAGAACCTACCTTAGACATCCCTCCTATATCTCCCACCCTGAATCTTATAGTTATGCCCCCTTGTAACAGCTACATCCACCCGAGGAAATAGTCTCTGAACATCCACTCTATCTATCCCCCTCATCATCTTATAACCCTCTATTAAGTCGCCTCTCATCCTCCTCCGCTCCAAAGAGAAAAGCCCTAGCTCCCTCAACCTTTCCTCATAAGACCTATCCTGCAAACCAGGCAGCATCCTGGCGAATCTCCTTTGTACCCTTTCCAATGCTTCCACATCCTTCCTAAAATTAGGTGACCAGAACTGCACACAATACTTCAAATGTGGTCTCACCAGGGTCATGTATAGTTGCAGAATAACCCCACAGCTCTTAAACCCAAGTCCCCTGTTAATAAACGCTAACACACTAGAAGCCTTCTTCACGGCTCTATCCACGTGAGTGGCAACCTTCAGAGATCTGTGGACATGAACCCCAAGATCTCTCTGTTCCTCCACATTACTCAGAACCCTGCCGTTGACCCTGTAATCCGCATTCAAACTTTTTCTACCAAAATGAATCACCTCGCACTTATCAGGGTTAAACTCCATCTGCCAATTTTCGGCCCAGCTCTGCATCCTATCAGTGTCTCTTTGCAGCCTACCGCAGCCCTCCACCTCATGCACTACTCCACCAATCTTGGTGTCATCAGAAAATTTACTGACCCACCCTTCAGCCCCCTCCTCCAAGTCATTGATAAAAATCACAAATAGCAGAGGACCCAGCACTGACCCCTGCGGTACACCGCTGGTAACTGGTCTCCAGTCTGAAAAATTTTCATCCACCACCACCCTCTGTCTTCTATGTGATAGCCAGTTACTTATCCAATTGGCTGCATTTCCCTCTATCCCACACCTCCTTACTTTCTTCATGAGCCGACCAAGGGGAACCTTATCAAACGCCTTACTAAAATCCATGTATACAACATCAACTGATCGACCTTCATCTACACACTTAGTTACCTCCTCAAAGAATTCAATCAAATTTGTGAGCAAGACTTACCCTTCACGAATCCATGTTGACTACCCCGGATTAAGCTGCATCTTTCCAATTGGTCATAAATCCTATCCTTCAGGACCTTTTCCATTAACTTACCGACCACCGAAGTAAGACTAACTGGCCTATAATTACCAGGGTCATTCCCATTCCCTTTCTTGAACAGAGGAACAATATTCACCACTCTCCAGTCCTCTGGCACTATCCCCGTGGACAGTGAGGACCCAAAGATCAAAGCCAAACGTTCTGCAATCTCATCCCTTGCCTCCCAAAGAATCCTTTGATATATCCCATCTGGCCCAGGGGACTTGTCGACCCTCAGGTTTTTCAAAATTGCTAATACATCCTTCCTCAGAACATCTATCTCCTCCAGCCTACCCATCTGTATCACACTCTCATCCTCAAAAACATGGCCCCTCTCCTTGGTGAACACTGAAGAAAAGTATTCATTCAACACCTCTCCTATTTCTTCTGACTCCATGCACACGTTCCCACTATTGTCCTTGACCAGCCCTACCCTCACCCTGGTCATTCTTTTATTTCTCACATAAGAGTAAAAAGCCTTGGGGTTCTCCTCGATCCGACCCGCCAAGGACTCCTCAGGCCCCCTCCTAGCTCTCCTAAGCCTTTTTTTAGCTCATTCCTTGCTACTTTGTAACCCTCAAGCGACCCAACTGAACCTTGTTTTCTCATCCTTACATACTCTTCCTTTTTCCTCTTGACAAGACATTCAACCTCTTTTGTGAACCATGGTTCCCTCACACGGCCATTTCCTCCCTGCCTGACAGGGACATTCCTATCAAGGACACGCAGTATTTGTTCCTTGAACAAGCTCTGCTTTTCATTTGTGCCTTTCCCTGACAGTTTCTGTTCCCATCTTATGCTCCCTAATTCTTGCCTAATTGCATCGTAATTACCCCTCCCCCAATTATAAACCTTGCCCTGCCGTATGACCCTATCCCTCTCCATTGCAATAGTGAAAGATACTGAATTGTGGTCACTATCTCCAAAGTGCTCTCCCACAAACAAATCTAACACTTGGCCCGGTTCATTACCCAGTACCAAATCCAATGTGGCCCCACCTCTTGTCGGCCTATCCACATATTGTGTCAGGAAACCCTCCTGCACACACTGTACAAAAACTGCCCCTTACAAGATTCCTCCTCCATCCTCACCCACTCTACACCTACTCCTTCCCACCACCGCCGAACCTTGTCCACATTCACCGCCCAATAATAATGAAGCAAGCTCGGTAACGCCAACGCCCCCCTGCTGCCTCTGCCTCTGTAGCAGGGTCCTCCCCACCCCCTTGGCACCCTCCCCACCCTTACAAAGTCAGAAATGATCGTGTCCACTTTCTGAAAAAAGGCCTTTGGTATAAAGATCGGGAGAGCCTGAAAGATAAACAAGAACCTTGGCAGAATATTCATTTTCACCAATTGGACCCTCCCTGCCAGCGCTAAGTGCAGTGTATCCCACTTCTTAAGATCCTTTCTAGCCTCCTCCACCAGCTTCGTAAAGTTCCACTTTTGGGAGATGGACAGATTTTTAATCAGTAAAGGAATCAAGGATTATTGAGGTAAGTCAGGACAATGGAGTAAAGGATTATTATATCAGTCAGCCATGATCTCATTGAATGGTGGAGAAGATTTGATGGGCCGAATAGCCTACTTCTGCTCCTATGTCTTATGGCTTTATGGAGCAGCACCTCTGCCCAAAATTAGATTTGGAAGCAATAGTGTGTCTACAGGCTGGGATTCTGCATTCTGATTCAGAGATGACATATAAGCTGGGAACTTGCATCTCATATATTGACTGAGAGCCAAGTATTCTGAATGGAATATAGAACAGGCACTCAGGATGTTCAAAAGTATTTCTGACGGAGATCTGCAATGTTGACTTTACAGAGTGTGATCCAAAATTCTAACTGGGATGCAGAGTATTGAATTGGATACATCATACCAATTACAATCTGGCATAGAAACTCACATATGGGGTGTGTTCTGGAAAATACAGAATGTGTCATTTGAAACATAGAACTCTGCCAATATCTGGTCTGGGAGAGTGCAGGGAAAGATCCCACAAGAGGTTGGTGGCAGCTGAAAAGAGCAGAAACTGTGTCCAGCTCTTCTGTCAAAAATGCAGTCAATTTCAGTCTGTCAGAATTGTTATTACAACCTGCAGCAGGAGAAAGGGAAAAAGAAAAAAACAGAGTTTGCATAAATTTCTTTGTGTTGTTGAAAAATTGTAATGGACTGCCCCTTTAAGCCCCGTAGTCCGTTCCCTATCGGAGGTCCCGATCTCCCGCTAAAAATAAAAGCGCGGGCTTTCCTTGCTCCTCCCCCCACGTGCAAGGCAGCAGACATCGGGAAAAAAGCAGAACGCGAGGGAGCAGCAGCTGGAGAGGTCAGAACGGAGCTCAGAGGAAGGAGGACAGAGAACAGAGAACCAGCATCAGGAGAGAAGAGGAGGAGAGAGAGAGAACTCGGTTATGGGAAAGGCAAAGCAAACAGCTGATTGTAAACGGCAATAGATTTAAAGAAGGCTAGGATTTAAAGGTAAAATGTTAAGTTTGGGTCTGAAGGTCCCCAACCAACCAGACAACATCCAAAATCACTAATCTGTTTACCTTTCTGTAGAGAAAGTGTTTACAACTTATTAAAAAAAAAGTATGTTAATAATAAAATAATTTAACCTGAAAAAGTGGTTATTAGCTTACTTCACTTCCTTAATAACGCAGGACCCAGGACATCAATGCTATTAAGGGGTAAGTAGGTAAAATTCTTCGGTGAAGGTATGGGTTATACCGGGGGATAACTTGAAAGGAGAGTTTGACCTGAATAGCACCCACAGAATCCTGTATCGGAGTCAGGGAGTGAGAATCCCTGTTCACCATTTTAGAATATTGGCCCTTTTTTTGGTATAGGGGGAATTCTAAGACAGAGTGGTGGATTTACAAAAACAGGTGGGATTCTCCCATTCGGCGGCAGAGTGTTCACGCCTTCGGAAATGCCGTCGCGTTTCACGACGGCGTGAACTGGCTGCTGGGAGTACCGATATTGGCCCCTACAGGGGGCCAGCATGGCGCTGGAGCGGTTCACGCCACTCCAGCCTCCCATCCAGGCGCCAACTGGGCACCCCAGAATCCATGCACGTGCAGTGGCACCGGCGCCACCCTCCCTCAACGCACCAACCCCGACGTAGCATGGCGCGGGGGTTCAGGGGCCAGCACACAAGAGAATAGGCCCGGGGAGCGAGAGGCAAGCCCGCCGATCGGTGGGCCCCGATCACGGGCCAGCCCGCATCGGAGGCCCCCCCGGGGACGGAGCTCCCCTCCCCCCCCACAGGCCACCCCCCCCCCCCCCCGACCCTGTGCGCAGAGTTCCTGCCAGCTGCAACCAGGTGGGGACGGCGCCGGTAGGACTCTGCCTTTTTGGAGCGGCCGCTCGACCCATCCTGGCCGGAGAATTGGCCAGCTGCGTACAGCGGCCCGTGACCGGCGCCGCGCCAGTTCTCCACTCCACGGAGAATCGCGTGCCGGCGTGGCCCGGTCACAGGGATTCTCCGGCCCGGCCCCGGGCTGGTAGAATCCTGCCCATGGTTTTGATGCACCATCAATTGGACTCAAGTCGTAGTGAAGTTCCAAACAACAGGCTTTAATACGCTAGATGTGAGCCAGGCAGTGCTCGTACAGAGAAAGGCCGACTGCCAGCCAACACGAGCTCTTATACCCCACCTTGTAGGCGGAGCTACCAACCTCTCAGCCAATCGACGGGGAGTCACATGACCAGCCACAACGAATTGGCAGAGAGGCACATGACTTGTCTGGGCCAATGGGCAGTGAGGCTGCTGTACCAATAGCAGCCTGGTTCTCCGGTAATATGATCTCTCTAGCCATACTACCACAGGTTTATTAGAGTGCAGACTTGCCTTAAAATGGTGCACAGGGCGGATTACTTCATCATGTTAAGATATTGGCGAGCTCCCTCAAAACTTTGGATGAGATCAGGGGCCGGCACGGATTAAAAATCTCAATCCCACATTGGGTTTTGCTGAAGGGGGAGGCCTCAGGAAGCACTTCAAAGGCTGGCCCGGATTGGGACCAGCATGATCGGTAGTCCTGGCTGGACCCATGTGCTGTATTCTGCACTGTGGCCTTTACTTTTGCCTTACGAATAAACCTGCGTTTGTATTACCTTCTTGGGGTTTCCTGAAGATTTTATAAAAGTTATCCTTGTTTTCTAGCTGTGTTACATGAGCTGCAGATGGGAGTTTATCAAATGTCGTTCACATCTGCGCATGAAAGATCTGTGATTCTGAACAGCGAAAATCACTGCAAATTTCCATTGTTTTGGGACTCTTGCACCCTCCGTCCTGGTGAGCAAGACCCCAGCTCCACCTATTGGAGACCCAGAATTAATGAGCTGGGGCGCAGTGTACCATGATTTTGCATGTTGGCACACCGTCCACTGCCCTGATGGAGTATCTTTTAAGATGTGCATTTAGTGCATATGATGGTTGACTTTGGTGCTTCGCTGAGTGTTTCAGTGTGTAATCCAATCTCTATCTGAAATAAACAAAGACTAAAATATTGACGTGTGAAAGACCGTTTACTGATTATAATTTGGCACTCTCCTTTTCATGCCATCACCGTGGGCAATCAGCTATTTTTACAAGTTAGAAAATCTAATAGGTCCACAGCGTTTTAGCATTTGTATGTCAAATGACATTGATATTACTTTATCTCCACAGTTATCATGTATGCCCAGGCGTTAATTTATCTGGATTAATATGCTCCATGTTAGCTTTCTAGGCCTAATACTCCCAACTAAATTTGCCACTTCTTGTTGGAGCTGTTCCTGGAGAATTCATGACATGACCTCTGACCTTGAACTGCCTTGGGTTCATCTGCCAAATATAGGTCACCTGACCCGTCCATTCTCACAGTAAGCTCCATCTCACCACATTAAAAAGCACAGACTATTCAGAACTTCATTTGATGCTTTTTGACTGTTTGTCAAACAGCTTCATTTCTTATCTCAAATATTTTTTATAAATTATAATGATATAACTAAAAAAAAGAAAAGAAATTCAACAGCCCTGAGATTGTTTGTCCAGTTGGACGCAGGAGATGAATCGTCAATTCCAGGAGACTCTGGTTCAGGGTAGACTGCTTGCCTCACTAATCCACCCAGAGAAACAATATTGGCAGCATGTGGCTTACTGATTTCAAAGGACTTTCGAGCACCAAAACCAGCAGCTATGGGCATTAACACTGGCCTCAGAACTTGCTGCTCCCACTTTCTCCATAGTCCGTATTAGTTCAACTAATTCAAATCTACCATTTCACAATCAGAAATGGGACTACTAAAGTGCTCAATGGCTGTTATAAGGATCCTCCTGTTAATCCGTTTGCCCCTTCATTTTCCTTTTAATTTCTCATGTTCTGCTATTTCCTTTTAATTTCTCTTATTCTGCTATTTCAACTTTTGTACATTAACTATTTAATGTACCTGTGGTGATCCACCACTGTATATATATGTGTGTGCCTGTATTTGGGGATGTACAGCAGTACCTGCTATTACAGGTTTGCTGGTAAGCCCCTGCCGGCTAGCTCCGCCCACAGGGAGCAGTATAAATATTCATGAGTCTCCTGAGCTGCCATTCTCCAGCTGCAGTCGAAGGAATAACATCTCATGGTAATAAAGCCTCTCTTGTACCGATTTGAGTCTTTGTGTGCAATTGTTAGCGCATCAATTTATTACCGTGAGATTTTCCACATCATGGACATCAGAATTAAACCCGACCGCTTGCAGCTGGATCCGCAATCGGCGAACGCCAGAAAAGACTTTAACCACTGGCTGGCTTGCTTTGAGGCCTACATCACCTCAGCGGACCCTACACCATCGGAAGCTCAGAAAATTCAACTACTCTACTCAAGGTTGAGCTCCAGCGTGTTCCCGCTGATACAGGATGCGCCGAACTACGCCCGTGCTATGGAACTGCTCAAAGAAAATTACGTCCAGTCGACGAACACTCTGTTTGCGAGGCACGTACTGTCCACTCGCGTCCAGCAACCTGGTGAGTCGATTGAGGACTTCTGGCGGGCCCTTATCCCTCTAGTACGGGACTGTGAGTGCCAGGCCATCACGGCCACAGAACATTTCAACCTCCTCATGCGAGATGCTTTTGTGACGGTATTGCATCGGACCCCATCCGGCAACGACTGCTGGAAGGGGCCGTGTTCGATCTCGCGGCGACAAAGACTTTAGCGCTCTCTATAACGGTCTCTTCCCGTAACGTGCAATCCTACCCCGCTCGCCGCGCGGCCCACCCATCCTACCCCTCGTGGACCCAGCAAATGACCCCCCCGACTGGGGTCGCTCCCGCGCAGTATGCCTGCACTGCTCGCCACACCGCGCACCCTGGGGGTCCCCACTGCTACTTCTGCAGCCAGCAGAAGCAGCCCCGCCAGCGCTGCCCAGCCCGCGCCGTGACCTGTAAATCCTGTGGCAAGAAGGGCCACTTTGCAGCGGTGTGTCAGGCCCGCGCAGTTGCCGCTATCGCGCCTGACCTCTCCCCCTTTCCTCAGCTGATCGCGCAATGGGCCCCGCCGTCCGCTGCTCCCGGGGCCACATGCGACTAGTGGGCGCTGCCTTCTTCTTCCCCCAGGTCCAAGTGCGATCAGTGGGCGCCGCCATCTTTCGCCGCCCCCGCAATGTGCACAGTCAGATTGACAAAGAGGGAGGGAGGGTCAACCTTGAGGGTCGTGAGGCCGCAAACGGTGAGTGGGGGTAGGGGTCCGCCGAATTTAAGAGTGAGGCTCTGGAGGTTACATTGGAAGTCCAGGCCCAGTAAAAGTGTCGCACAGAGGTTGGGGAGAACGTACAGCAGGAAATGGCTGAATTCAACGCCTTGTACGGTGAGTTTGACCAGACAGAAACCCCGGATCGGGACAGAGTGGGATCCGGAGGCCAGGGAGATCCGCTGGTTGGCGGGATGGACCGCGAGGGAGCAGCGCCTTACCGTGTCCGGATGGATGAAGCTATCGGTGCTCCCGGAGTCAAGTAGGCAGTAGGCCGCGTGGCCGTTGATGACCACTGTCGTTGAAGTGGTAGCCAGGTTGTGAGGACGGGATTGGTCGAGCGTCATGGAGGCGAGTAGCGGGCGATCGTCCGAAGAGTCCGATGAGTAGCGGCAGCGACCCGGGTCCCGTGGCCCAGTCCCGAGGGGAGGACTCACCATGGGCGCCGCCATCTTCCTCCCCAACTCCACGTGCGATCAGTGGGCGCCGCCATCTTGCCCCTCCCCCGCAACGTGCGCTCCATGGTCGCTGCCATCATGCCCCGCCCCCACAACATGCGCTGCATGGGCGCCGCCATCTTCTTCCCCGCAGGTACTTCGGACGCCGTCATTTTGTCCTCCCCTCGGGACTGGGCCACGGGACCCGGGTCGCTGCCGCTACTCATCGGACTCTTCGGACGATCGCCCGCTACTCGCCTCCATGACGCTCGACCAATCCCGTCCTCACAACCTGGCTACCACTTCAACGACGGTGGTCATCAACGGCCACGCGACCTACTGCCTACTTGACTCCGGGAGCACCGATAGCTTCATCCATCCGGACACGGTAAGGCGCTGCTCCCTCGCGGTCCATCCCGCCAACCAGCCGATCTCCCTGGCCTCCAGATCCCACTCTGTCCCGATCCGGGGTTTCTGTCTGGTCAAACTCACCGTACAGGGCATTGAATTCAGCCGTTTCCGCCTGTACGTTCTCCCCAACCTCTGTGCGACACTTTTACTGGGCCTGGACTTCCAATGTAACCTCCAGAGCCTCACCCTCAAATTCGGCGGACCCCTACCCCCACTCACCATTTGCGGCCTCACGACCCTCAAGGTTGACCCTCCCTCCCTCTTTGCCAATCTGACTGCAGATTGTAAACCCGTTGCCACCAGGAGCAGATGGTACAGCACCCAGGACAAGGCCTTCATCAGGTCCAAAGTCCAGCGGCTGCTTTGGGAGGGTATTATCGCGGCCAGCAACAGTCCCTGGAGAGCCTAAGTGGTGGTGGTTAAAACTGGGGGGAAACACAGGATGGTCTGACTATAGCCAGATCATCAACCGGTACACGCAGCTCGACATGTACCCCCTCCCTCGCATATCTGATATGGTCAATCAGATTGCACAGTACCGGGTCTTCTCAACAATTGACCTGAAATCCGACTACCACCAGCTCCCCATCCGTAACTCGGACCGTCCCTACACTGCCTTCGAGGCGGACGGTCGACTGTATCAATTTCTTACGGTTCCCTTCGGCGTCATTAACAGGGTCTCGGTATTTCAACGAGAAATGGACCGAATGGTTGACTGGTACGGACTGCGGGCCACGTTTCCGTACTTAGACAATGTCACCATCTGCGGCCATGACCAGCAGGACCATGACGCCAACCTTGCAAAATCTCTCCACACCGCATCGCTCCTTAACCTCACTTAACAAGGAGAAGTGCGTATACAGCGCAGACCGCTTAGCCATCCTCGGCTACGTAGTCCAAAACGGACTACTGGGGCCCGATCCCGACCGCATGCGCCCCCTCATGGAGCTTCCCCTCCCCCACAGCCCCAAGACTCTCAAACGATGCCTAGGGTTCTTTTCTTACTACGCCCAGTGGGTCCCACAATACGCGGACAAGGCCCGCCCACTGATCCTGTCCACGCAATTTCCCCTCACGGCCGAGGCTCAACAGGCCTTCGCTCATATTCGCTCTGACATAGCCAAGGCCGGGATGCACGCAGTAGACGAGACACTGCCCTTCCAAGTAGAGAGCGACGCTTCAGATGTCGCCCTTGCCGCCACTCTCAACCAGGCAGGCAGACCCGTGGCATTCTTTTCCCGCACCCTCCATGCCTCCGAAATTCAACATTCCTCTGTTGAAAAGGAGGCCCAGGCTATCGTTGAGGCGGTGCGGCACTGGAGGCATTACCTAGCCAGCAGGAGGTTCACCCTCCTCACTGACCAACGGTCGGTAGCCTTCATGTTTAACAACACGCAGCGGGGCAAGATCAAAAACGACAAAATCTTGCGGTGGAGAATCGAGCTCTCCACCTATAATTACGAGATCTTGTATCGCCCCGGCAAGCTCAACGAGCCCCTAGACTCCCTCTCCCGAGGTACATGTGCCAGCGCACAAGTGCACCAGCTCCGTGCCTTGCACGAGAGCCTTTGCCATCCGGGGGTCACTCGGTTGTACCACCTAGTCAAAGCCCACAATCTGCCCTACTCCGTCGAGGATGTACGGACAGTCACCAGAGACTGCCAGGTCTGTGCTGAGTGCAAGCCGCACTTCTACCGGCCAGACTGCGCGCGCCTGGTGAAAGCGCCCCGCCCCTTTGAACGCCTCAGCGTGAATTTCAAAGGGCCCCTCCCCTCCACCGACCACAACACCTACATCCTTAGTGTGGTCGATGAATTCTCTAGGTTCCCTTTCGCCATCCCATGCCCGGATATAACGTCTGCCACCGTCATCAAGGCCCTTGATTCCATTTTCGCCCTGTTCGGTTTCCCCGACTACATCCACAGTGACAGGGGATCCTCATTCATGAGCGATGAGCTGCGTCATTTCCTGCTCAGCAGGGGTATCGCCTCCAGCAGGACGACCAGCTACAACCCCCGGGGAAATAGGCAGGTATAGAGGGAGAACAGGACGGTATGGAGGGCCGTCCAACTGGCCCTACGGTCCAGGAACCTCCCAGCCGCTCGCTGGCAGCAGGTCCTCCCTGATGCACTCCACTCCATTCGGTCACTGCTGTGCACCGCGACTAACAACACACCCCATGAACGTGTTTTTACCTTCCCTAGGAAGTCTACATCCGGGGTGTCGCTACCGACTTGGCTCGCAGCTCCAGGGCCAGTCCTACTTCGTAGGCATGTCAGACTCCACAAGGCGGACCCCCTGGTGGACAGGGTACGCCTGCTCCACGCGTACCCCCAGTATGCCTACGTGGAGTTCCCCGACGGCCGCCAGGATACAGTCTTGCTCAGGGACCTGGCTCCCTCGGGTGCTGATCCCACGCCCACACACCTCCCCACCCACGCGCCACCCTCCCTTTCCCCGGTGCCCCCAACATCAGCCCCACCAGGTCCATCCCTCATTCCCTTGCCCACACGAGAGGACATGGAAGATTTTGGCATGCTCCCGGAGTCGTCCAGCCACTGGCCAGCACCAACACTGCCACCACCGATGCCGTCGACGCCGACACCGCCTGTGCAGACGTCGCCACCACTGCTGCGTAGCTCTCAACAGAACGTTCGACCGCCGGTCCGATTCAACCTATGACGGGCACTGGGTTGCAAGATGGACACTTGATTTTTTTCCCCTCCCCCTCTGTAAATAATTCATGGATTATGTATAATAGTTTCACGTCAGCCCCGCCGGACTCATTCTTAACAGGGGGTGAATGTGGTGATCCACCACTGTATATATATGTGTGTGCCTCTATTAGGGGATGTACAATAGTACCTGCTATTACAGGTTTGCTGGTATGCCCCTGCCGGCTAGCTCCGCCCACAAGGAGCAGTATAAATATTCATGAGTTCTCCTGAGCTGCCATTCTGCAGCTGCAGTTGAAGGAATAACATCTTACGGTAATAAAGGCTCTCTTGTACCGATTCGAGTCTTTGTGTGCAATTGTTAGTGCATCAGTACCTATGCCTTTAAGATGGATGTACCTTTAATTTAAGTAGCTGGTAAACTGAGGATTGACTTATGACCTCAGGCAAGGCAGGTTGCAAAGAGCTGTTTATATTTCGGATAAGCAGATTCAAGGGAGATCAGTGCTGACACATCGTGATGGACTTGGCCCCTACCGATTGGTTTGTCTGGCATGTTCCTTCCTCTGTGTGAGTGTGTTTGCTTTTAGTTTTGATTTGGGTCACAGCCCAATCTCTCTCTCATCTAATGGAATCTTTCTGAAGATCCAAAGGAAAGACCTTTGTCTCTCCACAGCCAGATTGAACTGCAGAGAAATTTAGTCCAGCCACTCACTGAAGACGGGGTCAGTTGTTTAAAAAACCCTTTCAAAAAACGTTTGTGGGGGTGGCACGGTCACACAGGGTCCCAGGTTCGATTCCCAGCTTGGGTCACTGTCTGTGCGGAATCTGTACATTCTCCTCGTGAAAACAACCCTTTTATTGATTAATATTTCCGCAACCCTGGCACTACCATCAAAGCTCAAATGAAAACCTTGTCCCACCCACCCCTTCCGCAACCTTGTGTGGTCACTGACCCGCAAGTGAGTCTCCTGAAGAAACACCATTCGGCATTGAAACTCTTTTTGATAAACAATTTTAATGAGGTATTTTTTGGCATTGTAAACAGTAAAATTACAGAACGTGAAATCAAAAGGACTGTACAATAAACAAAGTACATAGTGCAATTGCCATAACCCGTCCCACCCAGTCTGCCTAATTGACCCCCTATACGACATTCCCCTAACCCTCTGCCGTTCTTGAGCACAACTGGTCCAGGCCTGGATCCATAACTGTATTGAAATTCCCTCCCATAACCAGCTTGTGGGAATCCAGGTCTGGTATCTTCCCCAGCACCCTCTTTATGAAATCCGCACCATCCCAGTGTGGCGCATATATGTTGACCAAGACCACCTTCCTCCCTTCCAGCCTACCACTAACCATAACGTAGCGACCAACCCCATCCAAAACAATATTCCCCACCTCAAGCTGCACCTGCTTGTTCACCAGAATTGCGACTCCCCTGGTCTTAGCGTCTAGCCCTGAGTGGAATACCTGACTAACCCAGCTCTTCCTCAACCTGATCTGGTCCGCTACCTTCAGGTGCGTCTCCTGCAACATTATCACGTCCGCCTTTAAAGCCCTACAATGCGCAAACACTTTAGCCCTCTTCACGGGCCCATTTAGCCCTCTTCACGGGCCCATTTAGCCCTCTTCACGGGCCCAATTAGCCCTCTAACGTTCCACGTAACCAGCCTAGTTGGGGGGGCACCGCGCCCCCTCCCCCTTGCCGGTCAGCCATCCCCTTTCCTGGGCCTGCCCCATCCCCTGCCCTGCGCCTCTGTAGCCCCGCCTCCTGGCAGCCCCCATCCCCGACCTCTTCTCTGCTTCTAAAATCAAATCCCTCCCTCGTCAGCCAAGCAACCCCTCCCCCTCCCCCCCCCCCCCCCCAGCAACAACACTCTGTAACCTAACCCCATCTCTAATCTGCGCTCCCGCAGACTAGCTCACCCAGCTAGCCTAGTGGCCCGCGGCTCCGGCGCCAGCATGTCTCCCACCTATTGTTGCCTACCTGCCCTCCCCCCACCCCTCAAAACCACCGCCCTCATCAACCCAGCCCCTCTGGCCGCCCCCTTTAAGAAACAGACGCCACCCAAAGTCAGTATAAAGAAAAACAAAGCCAAACTCTCGCCATAATAAGAATCAAAGTAATACCACTCAAAATAACACAAAGTCAAAAATCCCCACCACCATCCCCCTCACAACACAGAAATCCCAGGCATTGAAACTCTTAAGGTGAGCAAATACCCTCAACCTTTTCATTCGACTATTCAACTCCCCGATGTTCCAGGTGACCAAACGAATTGCGGGCCTCCCACCCCCCACCCCCTTGATCCAGAGTCAGCCATTTCCACCAAGTGGGATTATCCAACAGTTGCACAGCTGGTACAACAACAAGCCCCATCAACGATGGCCATCAAAACCACTAACAAGATTAAGCAAAAAAAAAAGAAAAGACAACCTCCCCAGGTCAGCTACCCTCCCTGGGAGGTTCACTGGAAAACATTCGCTTTTGCCCAGGTTCTATTCATATCCCAAGAAGGAGCCAAAACTTCAAAGAAGCTTCATTATCTCCTCCTCACTGTAAAGAGGGTCAATCATATATGCTACAATTCATCTGGGTACAGCGACACCCTAAGCTCGCCCCTACCCCCTCCCCTCATAGATTACCTCAATGCTATGGCCGAAGGCTCAATTGCCAAGGCACATAATTGTGGGAACAAAGGACACTCCTGTCACGTGCCTCTCTTCAGCTGAAAGTATTCCAAGCTCACGCATTCATATGCAAGTTCACAGTGGGGCCCTATATAAAAACTGGATCCAAGATATAAATCTAGGCCCAAAACTAAACTTTTCAAGGATCTCTAAAACATACCCATGCTCTTCCCTATCTCAGCATCAATGAAATAATTACGTCTGGCTCAAGGGATGAAGAGGGGGACAGAATAACATTAAGTAATTGCCAAATGTTGGCCGACAACTGCCTGCCCTTAGCAAACCCAGTCTGTCCTTCCGATAGAACCTCTGGAAGGCAGGACTCCAAGCGCATTGCCAAAACCTTCGCCAACAACTTTGTATCCCACACTCCTTGGGCGAGATTCTCCCAAAACGGGAGAAATCGTAAAGCTGGCGTAAAACCCGGGCGGGTTTTACGGCAGCGTGCCCCCTTCCCGACCGGGGACCGATTCTGGTCCCCGGTCGGGGCTAGCAGCCCGACGCCGTAGGCTCCGGCAAGACGGGCTTAACGAAAATCGTTAAGCCCGCTTGCCGGAGTTAGCGCCGGCTGACGCGTCATATGACGTCAGCCGCGCATGCGCAGTTTGGAAGACTCCAACCCGCGCATGCGCGGGTGAAGTCATCGCGTTTTTGCGCGAAACCCGCGCATGCGCGGGCCGGGTTGCCCCTCAGCCGCCCCGCGAATGGATACTGCAGGGCGGCAGAAGGGCAAGTAGTGCGCGGGCATCGGGCCCGCTGTCCGCGATCGGTGGGCACCGATCGCGGGCCCATGGCACCCTTGGCACGGCCGTGGTACTGCCGTGCCAATCGGTGCCATGGTTATTAATAGCGAGTTTGTGACGCCGTTTTTACGAACAGCAAGACCAGGTGTGTTTGCCGTTCGTAAAAACGGCGTAAAGGGCTGGGACTTCGGCCCATCTAACAGCTGAGAATCGCTGCCGGCCGTAAAAAAAACGGCGGCAGCGATTCGGGTCGGGACTTCGGCGCGGGGGGGGGGGGGAGAATAGCGGGAGGGCGGCAAAAATGTCGGGAAGGCCCTCCCGCTATTCTCCCACCCGTCGTGGGGGTCGGAGAATTTCGCCCCTTATCTTTCAAAATCGGAGAAATCGGCACCAATGCCAATGTGGCTGGGAACATTCCCCCAGATATGGAGTTGTTAAACATCTCTAACAACAATGGGACCAGCCTACATGGAAATTATTTATAGATTCTTATACAATTCAAACGGGAATCCATCTGGCCCGGTGTCTTGACCTGACTGCAGCAAGCCTATGCATTTCATGACCTCCATCGGGGTCAGCCAGCGGGGACTCCAATTCCTCCAGTATTTCTACCACTGGGATGAACAAATCATCCAAAAATTCCGACATAGACAACCCATCCTCAGAGGCTCCAACTTATAAAGGCTATGATAGAAAACCTCATTGAATTCTTTACCTGCACTATTTCCTGAAAGGTTGTCTAAGTTGCTGCGCTAATGGACGACTGGCCTTCTCCCCATGCTCATAGAAAGTACCCTTTGAGCATCGTAGCTGGCACCCTGCCCATTGAAAGCAGCCCAAATTCCTACTGCAATTTCTTTCTGCTTGACAACAACTCCGAGATTGGGGCAAGCGAGTATTGGCGAGCCACCTCAAGGATGGAATCCACCAACCTTTGCCTCTCCACCCTTCTCTTTATGTGCCTAAAAGAGATTATTTACCCCCTAATGACCGGCTTCAAAGCCTTCTGGTAAAACCCGATGGCGTGGCCTTCCCATTTGTAGTCGCGATGTTCTGTTGCCCATCTCAGGACCCACTCTTTTTCTTTGAAGAATTGAAACTTCACGATTGCTGCTCGCGGTGGTTCATCAGGACGGGGCTTCTGTCAGAGTGTCTGGTTGGCTCGGTACAGCTCGGGAGAGGACGCGGGTCCACCCTTACTCACCGTCGTCCCAAACATCTTCCCGAATACACTGTGGGAGTTGGGCCTTCCATCTCCTCTTGCAGTCCCACAATTCTAATGTTTTGCCCCCTGAAATTATTCTCCAAATTATTCACTTTGGCATTCAGCACTTTATTCGCATCGACCTTCAGATACATCTCTGCTTCCAGAGAGGAAATCTGGTTACTATGCCACAAAACGGTCACCTCCACGTTTTGTATCATGGCTCCATGTGCCTTTACTGTTTTGTTGGTCCTTTACAATGCCAAAGATGGGAGCCAACGCCTCTTCCATTGATTTGCGGAGGTCCCCCGGCACAAGCCGTCAGTGTTTGTCAAGTTCTGTCACCAAGGTGCTCGTAAGCATCTTGGCCGTTAGTGGTGTGGCCAGAGTCCAAGAGGCTGCCTCTGCCAATGTTTCCACCAACAAGCCCCAAGAGCTCCCCCGACTCTCTCGACAAACTTCTGCTTTCAGGCTCCACCTAATGAAATCAGGCGAATGGATCATGAAGAATTGGGGCAGTTACTTCTTTCTACCGCACTCCCTTTTGAGACCCTGCTGATTTTAACCTGCAGGATTTCACAGACAAATGAGTTGGCTGACAATTGAGCAACTCATAAATTTATACAAATCGGGGGTTCCATCAGGTCAAAAGGATCCTGGCTGCATTTATTCTTTTAAACTGAGGCCTATATTGCTGCAGCATTTCCACTTGAGGCTGAATGAGATCTGCACATAGAAAAAGGTAAATACCTATGGATCCAAGACAAAGTAGCAAAGTTGGATCCTGAACTGGCCCTGGGGTAGAAGCAAAGGATGTTTCTGTGAGGAAGACTAATTAGGAGTATCCAGGAATTAAGGTTAATCTCCAGGTCACTGCTGTGAACAACATTGGAGGAAAAGACATTGGGACATTTAAACATTTATTTGAACATTTTTCTTTATCAGATATAAAAATATTGAAATTGGGGGTTAAAAAAAGATTGTTTGACTGACAGACAATCATCATCTAATTGATCGTTCTGCTTTCCAATGGTGTAAGAAGGCAGTGCGGAACGAGAGTGGCTGTGTTAGCTGGCTAATGGCTGGATCATGGCAATAAGCCATGTGATGAAACCTCAAGGAATCCAAGTCATCTCAGTTGGCAATCCGAAGGTTGTTTCCTATGGGGTTCACTGTGGTGGCCAGCTGATACATGGACAAGTCTGAGGAACAAAAATAACCCACGCCTTAAACTTAGACCAGTGAATTTCATCTTCCACTCTGATCCTCACCTGCCTTCTCTTTGGAGTTAACATGGAACCCCCTTCCTTCATATCTCCAGCGGGATTCTACCACACCTATGCACTCATGATACAACAGCTTCAGCAGTTTGGTGAAGGAGGGAAAGATGTGGCAAAGGGTCGAAGGTCAAAGGTCCAGAGACGGAGATTGCCGGCCCCACGGTGTCACTTGCGCTGCCAAACAGCATGGCCATTTCACAGCTTTGGCAGGATTGTCCACAAAATCTTCACAGTTTTCACCAATCCCAGAGAACAGGACAAAGGGGAGGCCCACCAGCAACTTCCAAGGGAACTTCAGGATGGGCAGAAAATAAAGCTTTGGAAACATCAGACCCATCCTGAGAAAATCAAAATCAAAAATATTTAACCAAATATTCAACAAAAGGCATGCAAAAATATGACATTTGCTCGGCCTTTTGAAATGTTGTTGGAACGTGTATGATAATATTGCATAATGGAATACAATCAGAATGGGCTCATCTGGCTCAAGCTGATGAACTTGCAATTCCAGGAAGTTGCTGTCGCAAGCGCCCTTGAATTCTCCAAAGGCTGGTTTACAGGGAATGTAGTGGCCCCCTCCAGTTCCCCTGTGGCTGCTATGTGTCTTAACTTCGAGAGATTGTTCCTCACAAAACCCAGATAGTTGAGCTAACTTTATTTTTATTACACAGTAATGATGATAACTACTGTTTAAAATTTAAAGTATATGTCATTTATTGGATGAAACATCGCAATTGCTTTAATAGGGAAGCGGTTGCACAGTTGTATTATCACTAGATTAGTAATCCAGAGACCCTGAATAATTTTCTGTGGACTTGGCTCTGAATTCCACCATGGCATATAGTGAAATTTTAATTCCATTAAAAAATCTGGAATTGACATTCTAATGATTGTCGTTAAAAACTCACGTGGTTCTCTAACAAGAAATTTGCTGTCCTTACCTGGCCTCTGAAATGGCCAAGTGAGCCAATCAGTTCAAGGGCAATTAGGGATAGGCAATAAATGCTGGTCCAGCTAGCTTTGTAAATTCTTTTTACTAACTTCCAAAAAAGGAACGGATCAGGTAAACCAAGTACAATACAGTTTCATAATGCAACTCCCTCCAATAAACAGAAAAACAGACAAAAAACTATTTTTTTTAAAACAGTACAATTAACAGTTGACAAGAATTAACTCTTTAAAGAGAGAGATAAATGGATGCCATCTACAAACAAAATTCTGAGTGGATCCTCTTATGGCATACATAATCCTCTCCAAATGTAGAAAAGACATTGGGCACGATTCCCTGGTCCCATTGCCTTCTCGCTCAAGCGTAACGAGGCCAGTGAATAGTGGGAGAGGCCAAAAACGAGATCCGCGCCAGGCACCAAACAGTTTGTGATTCAACCGGCCTGCTCCCATAGGCGAAATCGGGAAACCAATTATCACCACTTAAGCCCCATTTCCATACAATCAACGAGAGCCACCCCATATCCAATGGCCTCCTGTCATTCAGTGGCCTCCTCAGCAAGTGCTCACAGCCGATTAGTACTCCTTTTGAAAAACGTGAACCTGGCCGAAGGGCTTCTCTAGGGAGCCAAAGAGGTGAGCAGCCATCTTTTCTCACAGGCAAAGAGCCCAGGGGTGCTGGGATTTGGGGAGGGGAGGGTGGGCTAGAGAGAGCTCAGTTGGGGGTGGGGGACCCTCCGTAGGGGTGGGCCACCATGAGGGGGGGGTGTCACTGGGGAAGCAACCGCTCGTGGCACCATCATGCCAACCCCTGGATCGTGTGTAACCGTTCCAGGGGCAGCAACCCTTTGTCCATGCCCCACCGATCAGACCCCACCGACTGCTGAAGCCTAAGGCTGAAGGCTATTGTTTTTTTTAAATATTTTTATTCTCCTCCTTTTTCACACTTATCATATTTACAACAACAAATGATTAACAGGAACAAATACAATAGCAATCCCCTAGCCAACAATCACCTCATCCCACCCACCCTCAAACAGCTCCCAACATTTTGAATACAAAACACCAATGAAAAAGAATCATCAGTAAGCTATACATCCCCCCCCCCCCCCCCCACCCCCACCTCCCACAATGTTCAATGTCATCCAATTCATGAAAACGTATAATGAACAAGGCCCATGAGGTGTAGGATCCTTCCATCCTCCCCCTCAACTTGAACTTTACTTTCTCGCGTGTTAGGAACTCCAGCAGTTCCTCCCCCCCCCCCCCTCTCCCCCCCCCCCCCCCCACGCCAATGCACAGGGCGGAGAGGCCAACCTCCACCCCAACAGAATCCGCCTTCGGGTGATCAGCGGGTCGAAGGCTAAGGCATCTGCCTCTGCACCCCCTTCCAACCCCAGCCGGCCGGACACCCTGAATATGCCTTCCAGGGGCCCTGATTAGAGTCTCACTTGCACCATCTTTGAGATTACCTTAAAGACCTTCCTCCAATATGCCTCCAGTTTTGGGCAGGACCAAAACATATGAATGTGATTTGCAGAGCCCCCCCCCCCCCCCCCCACCAATGTTCACAAACATCCTCCACCCCCTCAAAATGTTGGCTCATCCACGCCCTTGTGAGGTGCGCCCTATACACCACCTTCAACTGCATCAGCCCCAACCTCACGCATGAAGTTGATGCATTCACCCTCCGTAGCACCTCACATCACAACCCCTCCTCCATGCCCACCCCCAACACTTCCCCACTTTCCCTTAGTGGTACCTTATCTTTCCCAGAATAAGCCCATAAATCGCCAACGCCACTGATGAAACTATCAATTACGCAAAGACGAGAGTAGGATGCAATCGAGGCTTTATTACACTGAGATGTGTGGCCTCCTACAGCAGCTGACGAAATGGCTGCTGTATGGGGAGCACACATATTTATACTCCGCCTACTGGGCGGAGCTAGCAGGCAGGGATCTACCCCCGTACCTGTAGTACAGGGGCCTTACCATAAAGCACCTATACAAACATCCTATATATACAATATATACATCAGTGGTAACTACCACATTCACCCCCTGTTAAAAAATGAGTCCAGCGGGGATGGTGGAGAACTATATTGAAAGTACAGATAATATTACAAATTCAGGCAGTCTGGTGCATTGATCTGTTGTTGAGAGCGCCGTAGAGCTGGTGGCGACTCCGGCGGCGGCTTGGTCTTCGGTGACTCCGGGAGCGTGTTGAAATCCTCTTCATCCCCGGGTGTGGGCAAGGTGTATTGTCCAGGAGCGGGTGCTGCGGTGGGGTGCGTCAGGGAGCGAAGGGTGGCGTCGGGTCGGATGCGGGGGTGTGTAGGGAACCAGCTGGTGCCAGGTCCCTGAGGGAGACTCTGTCTTGGCAGCCGTCGGGGCACGCTACGCAAGCGTACTGCGGGTTGGCATGAAGTAGCTGTACCCTCTCAACCAACAGGTCTGCCTTGTGGAGTTGAACATGTCTATGGAGGAGAACGGGTCCTGGAGCTGCCAGCCATGTCAGGACGAGACCCCGGAGGTGGACTTCCTTGGGAAGGCAAAGAGACGTTCATGGGGGATTTCATTAGTCGCGGTGCACAGGAGCGACCGAATGGAGTGAAGTGCGTCAGGGAGGACCTCCTGCCAGCAGGAGGCCAGGAGATTTCGGGACCATAGGGCCAGCTGGACGGCCCTCTAAACCGTCCCATTCTCCCTCTCTAACTGCCTGTCTCCCCTGTGGTTGTAGCTGGTCGTCCTACTCGAGGCAATGCCCCTGTTGAGCAGGTACTGGAGCAACTCATCGCTCATGAATGAGGATCCCCGGTCGCTGTGGACGTAGGCAGGGAAACCGAACAGAGCAAAGATGGTGTTGAGGGCCTTGATGACGGTGGCAGACATCATGTCGGGGCATGGGACTGCAAATATTCGTCGACAAAACTGAGAAAGTACGTGTTGCGGTCGGTGGAGGTGAGGGGCCCTTTGAAGTCCACGCTGAGGTGATCAAAGGGGCGGGAGGCCTTCACCAGGCGCGCACTGTCTGGCCGATAGAAGTGCTCCGCGCAGACCTGGCAGTCTCTGGTGATCGCCCTGACTTCCTCGATGAAGTAGGGCAGGTTGCGGGTCTTGATGAAATGGTAAAAACGTGTGACCCCTGGGTGACAGACGTTGTCGTGCAGGGTTCGGAGTCGATCTACTTGTGCGCTGGCACATGAACCTCAGGACAGGGCATCGGGGGGCTCGTTGAGCTTACCGGGGTGATACAAAATCTCCTAAGTGTAGGTGGAGAGCTCGATCCTCCACCGCAAGATTTTATCGCTTTTGATCTTGCCCCGCTGTGTGTTATTAAACATGAAGGCAACCGACCATTAGTCAGTGAGGAGAGTGAATTTCCTGCCGGCCAGGTAATGCTTCCAATGCCTCACAGCTTCAACGATGGCTTGGGCCTCTTTTTCGACGGAGGAGTGCCGAATTTCGGAGGCATGAAGGGTGCGGGAAAAGAATGCCATGACCTGCCTGCCTGGTTGAGGGTGGCGGCCAGAGTGACATCCGATGCATCGTCCTCCACTTGGAATGGTAACGTCTCGTCGACCGTGTGCATCGCGACCTTGGCGATGTCGGCCTTGATATGGTTGAAGGCCTGGTGAGCCTCGGCCATCAGAGGAAAAACCGTGGATTGAATGAGTGGGCGGGCCTTGTCCGCATAGTTTGGGACCCAATGGGCGTAATACGAAAAGAACCCCAGGCATCCTTTGAGGGCCTTGGGGCAGTGGGGGAGGGGGAGTTCCATGAGGGGGCGCATGCGGTTGTGTTCGGGCCCAAGAACGCCGTTCTGGACCACATAGCCGAGGATGGCTAAGCAGTTCATGCTGAACACGCACTTCTCCTTGTTATACGTGATGTTGAGGAGAGTGGCGGTGTGGAGAAATTTGGCAAGGTTGGCGTCATGGTCTTGCTGATCGTGGCCGCAGATAGTGACATTGTCCAGGTACGGGAAGGTGGCCCGCAGTCCGTACCGGTCAACCATTTGGTCCATCTCCCATTGGAAGACCGAGACCCCATTGGTAACGCCGAAGGCAACCCGAAGAAAGTGGTAAAGGCGGCCGTCTGCTTTGAACGCAGTGTATGGGCGGTTTGCCCTGCGGATGGGGAGCTGGTGGTAGGCAGATTTCAGGTCCACTGTTGTGATGACCCGGTAATGTGCAATCTGATTGGCCATACCAGATATTCGTGGGAGGGGGTACGCGTCGAGCTGCGTGTACCGATTGATGGTCTGACTGTAGTAGACGACCGTCCTGTATTTCTCTTCAGTTTTGACCACTACCACTTGGGCTCTCCAGGGGCTGTTGCAGGCTTTGATGATGCCTTCCCGAAGCAGCCGCTGGACTTCAGACCTGATGAAGGTCCTGTCCTGGGCGCTGTACCGTCTGCTCCTGGTGGCAACGGGTTTGCAATCCGGGGTTAGGTTTGCAAAAAGGGAAGGTGGCTCGACCTTAAGGGTTGCGAGGCCGCACACAGTAAGGGGTGTTGGGGCCCGCTGAATTTCAGGGTTAGGCTCTGGAGGTTGCACTGGAAGTCCAGGCCGAGTAGCAAGGCCTGGTTGGGGAGGACGTAGAGGCGGAAGCCGCTGAACTCCACGCCCTGGACAGTGAGAGTGTCGATGCAGTACTCCTGGATCGCCATGGAGTAGGATCCGGAGGCCAGGGAGGTTCTCTGATTAGCGGGGTGTACCGCGAGGGAGCAGCGCCTTACCGTACCTGGGTGAATGAAGCTCTCAGTGCTCCCGGAGTCCAGCAGGCAGGAGATCTCATGTCCGTTGACCTTCATTTTAGTTGAAGCAGTCGCAAGGTAGTTTGGTCGAGACTAGTCAATCGTGACCGAGGCGAGACGCAGCTGGTCGTTGGCGGTTGCAGGCGATGGGCGGCCTGATGAGGTGCCCGACGGACAGGGGTCCTGAGTCGGGTAAGATGGCTGCGCCCACGAGCCGCACGTGTCGTGCAAGATGGCGACACACTGGGGCTGCACGTGTCGTGAGGATGGCAAGATGACGGCACCCGCTGGTCCTGGGAGGAACAAGATGGCGTCGCCCACGGGCCGCACGTGTTGCGAGTCGAGCAAGATGGCAGCATCCACTGGCCGCACGTGGTCTGAGGAGGGGAAGATGGCTTACCCACTGGCCCACATGGGGTGAGCCGGGACAATAGCGGCGATTGAGCGGGCCTGGAACACTGCAGCGAAATGTCCCTTCTTCCCACAGGCCTTGCAGAGGGCGCTCCACGGCGGGCAGCGATGCCGGGTGTGTTTCGACTGCCCACAGAAGTAGCATTTGGGCCCCCCGGGGTTGGTCGGCTGCCGCGCGGCACAGGCGTGGGGTTGGCTGAGGGCGGTCACTGATGGGGTCCACGATGGGGTGGCCGTCTGCGGAGTCCACGATGCACATGGTGGGTGGGCCGCACGGTCGGGGGCATAGGCCTGAATGTTGCGTGATGCAACCGTAAGCAAGAGCGCTAGATTTCTGGTCGCCGCGAGGTCGAGCGTGGCCCCTTCTAAGAGGCGCTGGCGGATGTAGTCAGACCTTATGTCCATAACAAATGCGTCTCTCATCAGCAAATTTGAGTGTTCCATGGCCGAAACGGCCTGGCAGTCACAGTCTCTAACTAGGGCACGCTATAATTCTTCCACCGACTCACCGGGAAGTTGGCGCCGCGTGGAGAGGAGGTGTCTAGTGTAGATTTTGTTAGTCCGCTGAGTATAGTTTTCCTTCAGTAGCGGCATGGCCGCTGCGTAGGCCGGCGCGTCCTGGACGAGTGGAAAGACGTTGGCGCTCAGCCGCATGTAAAGGATCTGGAGCTTCTGTGCTTCTGGAATTGTGTCTGGCACAGACCCAATGTACGCTTCAAAACAGGCTAGCCAATGTTCAAAGTCCTTTTTGGCGTTGCCTGCTTGAGGATGCAGCTGCAGGCGATCCGGCTTGATGCGGAGGTCCGTCTCTGAAACACTCAGTATAATAAATTGATGCACTATCAATTACACAAAGACGAGAGTAGGATGTAATCGAGGCTTTATTACACTGAGATGTGTGGCCTCCTACAGCAGCTGACGAAATGGCAGCTGTACGGGGAGCACACATATTTATACTCCGCCTACTGGGCGGAGCCAGCAGGCAGGGATCTACCCCCGTACCTGTAGTTCAGGGGCCTTACCGTAAAGCACCTATACCAACATCCTATATATACAATATATACATCAGTGGTAATTACCACAACCACCACTTTCACCAATCCCCCCCGCCGTCAATATCTCTTCCAATAGTCTGAGGGCCTTGCATTCAGAAAGCTCTGTACCTCCTTCCTTGCAAAATTTCAGACCTGCATAGAGCTAAACATCTTCCCTGCTCCTCCCCCGCCCCACAGCTCCTCCAACTTCGCAAACCGGCCTCCCAGAAACAAATCCTTTCATACGCTAACTCCCCTCTCCTCCCATTTCCGAAAACTCCCACCCCACCTCCCTGGTTCCAATCTATGATTCCCTTGAATCGGCATTTCCCTTGACCCCGCGCACAACCTAAAGTGCTGCCGTAAATGCCTCCAGATCTTGAGTGTAGCCACTATCACCGGACTCTCTGAGTATTTCCCTGGGGCCATCAGGAACGGTGCTGTTGACAAAGCCCTCAACCCTGACCCCCTGCTAGACTTTCCTCCATTCTAACCCACTGGGAGTCCCCCCCTCCGCCCCTCTAACCCAGCCCCGCAGCTTCTCAGCATTCGCCGCCCAGTAATAATACAATAGATTTGGAAGACCCAACCCCCTGCCTGCCATCCTCTCTGCAACAGCACTTTTTAATCCTAACCACCTTAGCCCCTCCTAAATAAACGAGGTAATCATCTTTTCTACTTCCTTAAAAAACGCCTTTGATAAAAAGATCAGCAGGCACTGAAAAATGAACAAAACCTGCAGCAATACATTCATCTTAACTGCCTACACCTGACCTGCCAGCGATAGAGGAAGACAATCCCATCTTGCCAAATCCGCTCTCACCCTTCCCACCAATCTAGTGATGTTATATCTACGGACCTCCCCGCAATCACGTGCCACCTGTACCGCCAGGTATCTAAGTGGGGTTAATGCCCTACGGAACGGCACCCCCCCCCCCCCCCCCCCCCCGGCACCCTTGCTCCCACCATCGGCCGGGACACCACAAAATATTCCCTTTTGTCCCAATTTAGTTTATACCCCGAGAAATACCCAAACACTCGAAGCAGCTCCAATAAACCACCCATCAACGCACTTGGTTCTGACACGTACAACAGCAAGTCATTTGTATACAAAAATACTCTATGCTCCACCTTCCCCCGCACTATCCCCCTCCACTTCCCCAAACCTCTCAACACGATGGCCAAAGGCTCGATCGCAAACGATAGCAACACGGGGGACAAAGGACACCCCTGCCTGGTCCCTAAATGTAGAGCAAAATACTCAGAATTTATATTATTAGTGTGGACACTGTAAAGTAATGTTACCCAATCCACAAATCGGGCCCAATCCAAACCTTTCCAAAACCGCCATCAAATACCTCCACCCTATCCGGTCAAGCATCTTCTTGGCGTCCAATGCCACTACTACCTATTTTCTCCCTCTCCTCTGCCGGTGTCATAACTACATTCAAAACCCTCCTAATGCTTGAAAAAAGCTGCCTCCCTCTTACAAACCCCGTCTGATCTTCCCCGATCACTTTTGCCAACACCCTCTCTTCCTTATCCACCTGTGCCGTAAACGTTATCACCACCCCCCCTCACCACTGCCTTCAAAGCACTCCTCCAACCTACCCACCAACACCTTTGCATCTACATTCAAGAGTGATATGGGCCTACACGACCCATCCTCTGTCAGAACCTTACCTTTCTTTAGCAACAAGGAGATCGATGCCTGTCTAAAAGTCTGTGGCAACACCCCCTTCCCTATCTCCCCCTCAAACATCCCCACCATCAGCGGCGCCAGCTTATCCCTACATTTTGTATAGTACTCACCGGAAACCCATCCGGCCCTGCTACCTTCCCCGACTGCATCCTCCCAATCACATCTTTTATCTCCTGCTCCCTTATCACTCCCTTCAATATGGTCCTATCCTCCTCCTCCAACCTTGGATATTCCAAATCATCCAGGAGTTCCTGCATCCCCCGATCCTCCTCCCCCTGTGTTTCTGACCTATACAACCTCTCATAGAACTCCTCAAAAGCCCCATTTATCTCATCCAGAGCCACCACCAACTTCCCTGTCCCATCCTGAACCTGAATAATTTCCCTTGCCGCTGCCTTCCTCTGAAGTTGGCCTGCCAGCATGCGCCCCACCTTCTCTCCATACTCGTAGACTGCTTCTCTTGCCCTCCTCAATTGGCGCACCGCCTTCCTTGTGCATAGCTAGTCAAAACTCGCCTGCAACCCCTTCCTCTTTTCCAATAGTGTTGGTTCCACATCCTCTGCATACCTCCTGTCCACTTCCAACATCTCATCTATTAACCTTTGCCGCTCCATCCTCTCTTCCTTATCCATCTCTGCCTTAAATGATATCACCTCTCCCCTCATCACTGCCTTCAAAGCTTCCCATACCATCGCCTGTGAGACCTCACCCGTACAATTAAACCGCACATATTCCTCAATCACTTTGCCAATCTTATCACAAAACCTCGGTCCCCCAATAACCCCACATCCAAACTCCACCACCACTTCTGCATTATTCCCTTCTCCAACACCATGTCAACCCAGTGTGGCGCACGGTCTGATATCACAATTGCTGAATATTCCGACCCCTTGATCCCGGCCAACAGCAACTTCCCCACCACAAAAAAAAATCTATCCGCGAATAGGCCTTATGAACTGAAGAGAAGAACGAATACTCCAGCTCTCCCGGGTGCAAGAACTTCCAAGGATCCATTCCTCCCATTTCCACCATTAGCCCAGCCAACGCCTTCGCTCCCCGACTGGGTAAGCGATCACAGTCGTGACCTGTCCAATTTTGGCTGCTGCACTATATTCCAGACTCCACCCACTATCAATTCATGTGAATCCAAGTCGGGAATGGCCCCACACACCTGGTTTACAAACCCTACATCATCCCAGTTGGGACCATACATACTTAGCAACGCCACCAACCTCTCCACCAATGCCCTGTCACTATCACATACCTACCTCCCTGATCTGCCACAACTTTCTCCATCTGGAACCACAATCTTTTATTCACCAGGACCGCGACCACAACCGCCTCCCCCGCACGCGCCCTACTATCAAAACCTGAGTGAAACATCTGGCTAACCCAGCCCTTTCTAAGCCTCACCTGATCCTTCACCCTCAAGTGAGTCTCCTGCAGCATCGCCACATCTGCTTTCAAACTTTTCAAATGTGCAAGCACCCTCGATTTCTTCACTAGATCTCCCACCCTCTCACGTTCCATGGAACTATCCTAACAGGGGGTCTCTCCCTCTTCTTCCTACCCCCCACCCCACCCCACCCCGCTTATCCACCACCATCATAATTTCGGGCCATACCCACTTAGCCTGACTGACGTACAATGCTGCCTTCACTCAGCCGAAAGCCGTTCGCTGGTTTGCCAGTTCCATCATCGAGTCCTGATAGATACGAACGTTGGTGGTACCAGCCCACTGTACCTCCCACTTCTTCTTTGCCCAGTTCAATACCTTCTCCTTCATGTGATATCTGTGAAAACAATTACCTCTTGGCATCTCGTTTAACTTATGCTTAGGCCTCAGCGACTGATGAGCTCGGCCCAATTCATACCGAGAGGGTTCCTCTCCATTCCCCATCAGTCCTGCCAACATCTTGGCAAAGTACTCGGTCAGCCTCGGGCCCTCGGGCAAGTCCACAATCCTCAAATCTCATTGTCTCGAGCGGTTCTCCATATCCTCCAGCTTTTCTCACAGCTCCTTATTGGCCGTAACCACTCTCTGCAGCTCATCTCCCATCAAGGTGAGCTGATCACTGTGCCGTGACATGGCCTCCTCCAGCCCTTCATCTTCTCACTCTGTTCCCTCACCGCCGCCGAAAACAAAGGCTACCTTCACCGGGGTACTTACCTCCTCTACCAACGCCTTCAGTGCCACTGCAATCTCCTTTCTCATCACCTCTGTATGTTTTGCGAATTGCTTTTTGTGCTCTAGAGACACCACCAGCCACCTTTTCTGCTATAAGCTGTGCAGCTCCACCCAGCAGCCCGGCCTCCGCCATCTTCTCAGCCTCCAGGCTGGTCCTCCCGCTTGTCGGCGAGCTCTCATTCTCTCCCTTCCTCGCTGCTGTGTTCCTCTGGCTTTTGGACATCTTTTGCCTTCATTACAGCCTCTTAATCCTTCACGAATTGCCCCCAGTACCGGGCATTAAAAATTCCCAAAAAGAATTCTGGGCTTAACACCACCACTTTGTTGTGCACTGGACCCAGCCCGGCTGCTCCGACTGCCTCCTGCTCCAGACCCAGCTTTGCAATTTCGGCTGCCTTGTTCTCCGGACCCAGCTCCCCAGTTTCGGCTGCCTTGTTCTCCGGACCCAGCTCCGCAGTTTCGGCTGCCTTGTTCTCCGGACCCAGTTTCGGCTGCCTTGTTCTCCGGACCCAGCTCCGCAGTTTCGGCTACCTTGTTCTCCGGACCCAGCTCCGCAGTTTCGGCTACCTTGTTCTCCGGACCCAGCTCCACAGTTTCGGCTGCCTTGTGCTCCGGACCCAGCTCCGCAGTTTCGGCTACCTTGTTCTCCGGACCCAGCTCCGCAGTTTCGGCTACCTTGTTCTCCGGACCCAGTTTCGGCTGCCTCCTGCTCCGGACCCAGCTCCACAGTTTTGGCTGCCTTGTTCTCCGGACCCAGTTTCGGCTGCCTTGTTCTCCGGACCCAGCTCCACAGTTTCGGCTGCCTTGTTCTCCGGACCCAGCTCCGCAGTTCCGGCTGCCTTGTTCTCCGGACCCAGCTCCGCAGTTTCGGCTGCCTTGTTCTCCGGACCCAGCTCCACAGTCTCGGCTGCCTTGTTCTCCGGACCCAGTTTCGGCTGCCTTGTTCTCTGGACCCAGCTCCACAGTTTTGGCTGCCTTGTTCTCCGGACCCAGTTTCGGCTGCCTTGTTCTCTGGACCCAGCTCCACAGTTTCGGCTGCCTTGTTCTCCGGACCCTGTTTCGGCTGCCTTGTTCTCCGGACCCAGCTCCGCAGTTTCGGCTGCCTTGTTCTCCGGACCCAGCTCCACAGTTTCGGCTGCCTTGTTCTCCGGACCCAGTTTCGGCTGCCTTGTTCTCCGGACCCAGTTTCGGCTGCCTTGTTCTCCGGACCCAGCTCCGCAGTTTCGGCTACCTTGTTCTCCGGACCCAGCTCCACAGTTTCGGCTGCCTTGTGCTCCGGACCCAGCTCCGCAGTTTCGGCTGCCTTGTTCTCCGGACCCAGCTCCACAGTTTCGGCTGCCTTGTTCTCCGGACCCAGCTCCACAGTTTTGGCTGCCTTGTTCTCCGGACCCAGTTTTGGCTGCCTTGTTCTCCGGACCCAGCTCCCCAGTTTCGGCTGCCTTGTTCTCCGGACCCAGTTTCGGCTGCCTTGTTCTCTGGACCCAGCTCCGCAGTTTCGGCTGCCTTGTTCTCCGGACCCAGCTCCCCAGTTTCGGCTGCCTTGTTCTCCGGACCCAGCTCCACAGTTTTGGCTGCCTTGTTCTCCGGACCCAGTTTCGGCTGCCTTGTTCTCCGGACCCAGCTCCACAGTTTCGGCTGCCTTGTTCTCCGGACCCAGCTCCACAGTTTCGGCTACCTTGTTCTCTGGACCCAGCTCCACAGTTTCGGCTGCCTTGTTCTCTGGACCCAGCTCCACAGTTTCGGCTGCCTTGTTCTCCGGACCCTGTTTCGGCTGCCTTGTTCTCCGGACCCAGCTCCGCAGTTTCGGCTGCCTTGTTCTCCGGACCCAGCTCCACAGTTTCGGCTGCCTTGTTCTCCGGACCCAGCTCCACAGTTTCGGCTGCCTTGTTCTCCAGACCCAGTTTCGGCTGCCTTGTTCTCCGGACCCAGCTCCACAGTTTCGGCTGCCTTGTTCTCCAGACCCAGTTTTGGCTGCCTTGTTCTCCGGACTCAGCTCCACAGTTTCGGCTGCCTTGTTCTCCGGACCCAGCTCCGCAGTTTCGGCTGCCTTGTTCTCCGGACCCAGTTTCGGCTGCCTTGTTCTCCGGACCCAGCTCCACAGTTTCGGCTGCCTTGTTCTCCGGACCCAGCTCCACAGTTTCGGCTGCCTTGTTCTCCGGACCCAGCTCCGCAGTTTCAGCTGCCTTGTTCTCCGGACCCAGTTTCGGCTGCCTTGTTCTCCGGACCCAGCTCCCCAGTTTCGGCTGCCTTGTTCTCCGGACCCAGCTCCACAGTTTCGGCTGCCTTGTTCTCCGGACCCAGTTTCGGCTGCCTTGTTCTCCGGACCCAGCTCCACAGTTTCGGCTGCCTTGTGCTCCGGACCCAGCTCCGCAGTTTCAGCTGCCTTGTTCTCCGGACCCAGTTTCGGCTGCCTTGTTCTCCGGACCCAGCTCCCCAGTTTCGGCTGCCTTGTTCTCCGGACCCAGCTCCACAGTTTCGGCTGCCTTGTTCTCCGGACCCAGCTCCACAGTTTTGGCTGCCTTGTGCTCCGGACCCAGCTCCACAGTTTCGGCTGCCTTGTGCTCCGGACCCAGCTCCGCAGTTTCAGCTGCCTTGTTCTCCGGACCCAGTTTCGGCTGCCTTGTTCTCCGGACCCAGCTCCACAGTTTCGGCTGCCTTGTTCTCCGGACCCAGTTTCGGCTGCCTTGTTCTCCGGACCCAGCTCCCCAGTTTCGGCTGCCTTGTTCTCCGGACCCAGCTCCACAGTTTTGGCTGCCTTGTTCTCCGGACCCAGTTTCGGCTGCCTTGTTCTCCGGACCCAGCTCCACAGTTTCGGCTGCCTTGTTCTCCGGACCCAGTTTCGGCTGCCTTGTTCTCCGGACCCAGCTCCACAGTTTCGGCTGCCTTGTGCTCCGGACCCAGTTTCGGCTGCCTTGTTCTCCAGACCCAGTTTTGGCTGCCTTGTTCTCCGGACTCAGCTCCACAGTTTCGGCTGCCTTGTTCTCCGGACCCAGCTCCGCAGTTTTGGCTGCCTTGTTCTCCGGACCCAGCTCCACAGTTTCGGCTGCCTTGTTCTCTGGACCCAGCTCCGCAGTTTCGGCTGCCTTGTTCTCCGGACCCAGCTCCACAGTTTTGGCTGCCTTGTTCTCCGGACCCAGCTCCACAGTTTCGGCTGCCTTGTTCTCTGGACCCAGCTCCGCAGTTTTGGCTGCCTTGTTCTCCGGACCCAGCTCCACAGTTTCGGCTGCCTTGTGCTCCGGACCCAGCTCCACAGTTTTGGCTACCTTGTTCTCCGGACCCAGCTCCGCAGTTTCAGCTGCCTTGTTCTCCGGACCCAGTTTCGGCTGCCTTGTTCTCCGGACCCAGTTTCGGCTGCCTTGTTCTCCGGACCCAGTTTCGGCTGCCTTGTTCTCCGGACCCAGCTCCCCAGTTTCGGCTGCCTTGTTCTCCGGACCCAGCTCCACAGTTTTGGCTGCCTTGTTCTCCGGACCCAGTTTCGGCTGCCTTGTTCTCCGGACCCAGCTCCGCAGTTTCGGCTGCCTTGTTCTCCGGACCCAGCTCCGCAGTTTCGGCTGCCTTGTTCTCTGGACCCAGCTCCACAGTTTTGGCTGCCTTGTTCTCCGGACCCTGTTTCGGCTGCCTTGTTCTCCGGACCCAGCTCCACAGTTTCGGCTGCCTTGTTCTCCGGACCCAGCTCCGCAGTTTCGGCTGCCTTTGTCTCCGGACCCAGCTCCACAGTTTCGGCTGCCTTTGTCTCCGGACCCAGCTCCACAGTTTCGGCTGCCTTGTTCTCCAGACCCAGTTTCGGCTGCCTTGTTCTCCGGACCCAGCTCCACAGTTTCGGCTGCCTTGTTCTCCAGACCCAGTTTTGGCTGCCTTGTTCTCCAGACCCAGTTTTGGCTGCCTTGTTCTCCGGACCCAGCTCCGCAGTTTCGGCTGCCTTGTTCTCCGGACCCAGCTCCGCAGTTTCGGCTGCCTTGTTCTCTAGACCCAGCTCCACAGTTTCGGCTGCCTTGTTCTCCGGACCCAGTTTCGGCTGCCTTGTTCTCCGGACCCAGCTCCACAGTTTCGGCTGCCTTGTTCTCCGGACCCAGCTCCACAGTCTCGGCTGCCTTGTTCTCCGGACCCAGTTTCGGCTGCCTTGTTCTCCGGACCCAGCTCCACAGTTTCGGCTGCCTTGTTCTCCGGACCCAGCTCCACAGTTTCGGCTGCCTTGTTCTCCGGACCCAGCTCCACAGTTTCGGCTGCCTTGTTCTCCGGACCCAGCTCCACAGTTTCGGCTGCCTTGTTCTCCGGACCCAGCTCCGCAGTTTCGGCTACCTTGTTCTCCGGACCCAGCTCCGCAGTTTCGGCTGCCTTGTTCTCCGGACCCAGCTCCACAGTTTTGGCTGCCTTGTTCTCTGGACCCAGCTCCGCAGTTTCGGCTGCCTTGTTCTCCGGACCCAGCTCCACAGTTTCGGCTGCCTTGTGCTCCGGACCCAGCTCCACAGTTTCAGCTGCCTTGTTCTCCGGACCCAGTTTCGGCTGCCTTGTTCTCCGGACCCAGCTCCGCAGTTTCAGCTGCCTTGTTCTCCGGACCCAGTTTCGGCTGCCTTGTTCTCCGGACCCAGCTCCCCAGTTTCGGCTGCCTTGTTCTCCGGACCCAGCTCCACAGTTTTGGCTGCCTTGTTCTCCGGACCCAGTTTCGGCTGCCTTGTTCTCCGGACCCAGCTCCACAGTTTCGGCTACCTTGTTCTCTGGACCCAGCTCCACAGTTTTGGCTGCCTTGTCTCCGGACCCAGCTCCACAGTTTCGGCTGCCTTGTTCTCCGGACCCAGCTCCACAGTTTCGGCTGCCTTGTTCTCCGGACCCAGCTCCACAGTTTCGGCTGCCTTTGTCTCCGGACCCAGCTCCACAGTTTCGGCTGCCTTGTTCTCCGGACCCAGCTCCACAGTCTCGGCTGCCTTGTTCTCCGGACCCAGTTTCGGCTGCCTTGTTCTCCGGACCCAGCTCCACAGTTTCGGCTGCCTTATTCTCCGGACCCAGTTTCGGCTGCCTTGTTCTCCGGACCCAGCTCCACAGTTTCGGCTGCCTTGTTCTCCGGACCCAGCTCCACAGTTTCGGCTGCCTTGTTCTCCGGACCCAGCTCCACAGTTTCGGCTGCCTTGTTCTCCGGACCCAGCTCCACAGTTTCGGCTGCCTTGTTCTCCGGACCCAGCTCCGCAGTTTCGGCTACCTTGTTCTCCGGACCCAGCTCCGCAGTTTCGGCTGCCTTGTTCTCCGGACCCAGCTCCACAGTTTCGGCTGCCTTGTTCTCTGGACCCAGCTCCGCAGTTTCGGCTGCCTTGTTCTCCGGACCCAGCTCCGCAGTTTTGGCTGCCTTGTTCTCCGGACCCAGCTCCACAGTTTCGGCTGCCTTGTGCTCCGGACCCAGCTCCACAGTTTTGGCTGCCTTGTTCTCCGGACCCAGCTCCGCAGTTTCAGCTGCCTTGTTCTCCGGACCCAGTTTCGGCTGCCTTGTTCTCCGGACCCAGCTCCCCAGTTTCGGCTGCCTTGTTCTCCGGACCCAGCTCCACAGTTTTGGCTGCCTTGTTCTCCGGACCCAGTTTCGGCTGCCTTGTTCTCCGGACCCAGCTCCACAGTTTCGGCTACCTTGTTCTCTGGACCCAGCTCCACAGTTTTGGCTGCCTTGTTCTCCGGACCCTGTTTCGGCTACCTTGTTCTCCGGACCCAGCTCCACAGTTTCGGCTGCCTTGTTCTCCGGACCCAGCTCCACAGTTTCGGCTGCCTTTGTCTCCGGACCAAGCTCCGCAGTTTCGGCTGCCTTGTTCTCCGGACCCAGTCTCGGCTGCCTTGTTCTCTGTACCCAGCTCCACAGTTTCGGCTGCCTTGTTCTCCGGACCCAGCTCCGCAGTTTCGGCTGCCTTGTTCTCCGGACCCAGTTTCGGCTGCCTTGTTCTCCGGAACCAGCTCCGCAGTTTCGGCTACCTTGTTCTCCGGACCCAGCTCCGCAGTTTCGGCTGCCTTGTTCTCCGGACCCAGCTCCGCAGTTTCGGCTGCCTTGTTCTCCGGACCCAGCTCCGCAGTTTCGGCTGCCTCCTGCTCCGGACCCAGCTCCATAGTTTCGGCTGCCTTGTTCTCCGGACCCAGCTCCGCAGTTTCGGCTGCCTTGTTCTCCGGACCCAGCTCCACAGTTTCGGCTGCCTCCTGCTCCGGACCCAGCTCCATAGTTTCGGCTGCCTTGTTCTCCGGACCCAGTTTCGGCTGCCTCCTGCTCCGGACCCAGCTCCGCAGTTTCGGCTGCCTTGTTCTCCGGACCCAGCTCCACAGTTTCGGCTGCCTTGTTCTCCGGACCCAGCTCCACAGTTTCGGCTGCCTTGTTCTCCGGACCCAGCTCCACAGTTTCGGCTGCCTTGTTCTCCGGACCCAGCTCCGCAGTTTCGGCTGCTTTGTTTTACCGGACCCAGCTCCGCAGTTTCGGCTGCCTTGTATTCTGGACTCAGCGCCACTACTCCGGTTGCTTCAAACACTGACCTCAGTCACACTGCTCCAGATGCTTCACTCTGCCCTCACTCCCACCATTTTGGCTGCCTCGTGTTCTTGATTTGGGCCCGCCGCCTCGACTGCCTTGTGCGTGTCAGACTCCATCCCCGCCTCTCCAATGGCCCTGCACTCAGAGCTTAAATGCCTCCGCTCCAGCTGCCCTGCACTCCCGCGGGATTTATCCCCGGTTTTAAACTGGTTTGGTTTGCCTACCGTCCCTCGAGTGCCAAATACCAAAAAAAGGTTGAATAAAAAAGCAAACCAAAAACTGTGAAAAAAATGTCGGCAGGCGGGAGCCTCCCTCAGCTGAAGGCTATTGTTGATTTGGAATTGGCAATCGTGGTTAAGTGAGCACTTCACCCATGCAAAGTGGATTCCTGTGGGTGGGCGGGCCATGTAGCATGTGTTAGTCATTACCTCGCATCCCAATCACACCTTGATGCCTGAACACTGATGCTTGAACAATACGGGCGGCAACATCACACACGCAACATCCGAACACCCAGGGGGTGGGACACAGCTCCAGGGACATGCCCATGGCCAGAGGTTGGGTGAGCACCACGGGGGGGGGATGCCTGGAGAGATGGGCAAAGGGTCCGGAGGTCGGTTCGCAATGCGGAAGAAAGTGACAGAAGCATCATAATGGGCGGTGCAAAATGAAGTTTAATGTGGTGTACAATACCCCACTCCCAGTGGTACCCCCCCCAAGCCCCCAATCCTCCCCCGGTGCCCTCACTGACCCTCAACGTGCTTGGCCCTCCAAGCTATACCACTACGTCCAGGATGCACATCGGAGGTGGAGGCTGCCAGCTGCCTACTTCATCCCATAGCCTTAGATTCCCTTGGTAGGCGTCCTCTGAGGCCGGAGGGCCCCAGCTCACTTGTCGGCGTCACATGCACAGCTGTGCCGCCCTGTCCCGTGTGCTGACTGCAGAGGCGACCCCATTAGAGAGATGGAACTCGGGGGAGCTGGTGCCCACCGTCGTCACTTGATAGGACAGGTCCGGCTTGGCACTCTGTGCCCACTCCTCCAAGTCGGTGCCCATAAGGCCCTGGTTCGAGCATCCGCTGCCCCTGCATCACCTGGCTCTGCCAGCCCTGGCGGCTCACCATGGTCTGCATCATCATGTCGACGCTCTCGCCGATGCTCCTTGGTGACTGAGACATGCTCTCAGCGCCTCGGTCATGCCCATCTGACAACAGGATATGTCCCGCAGATCTTCATCAAGGTTGTCCTGGTATTGGGTGACATACCCCAGCGAGGCGGTCATTCTGCCAAGGCCCTCAGCCATGACCGTCACCGACTGCGACGCCTTGGTCAGCTTCACTCATGGTGCCGACTTTGCGAACGAGGTTCTCCACTGCGGACACCACCCAAGTAGTATTGACCTCGATGCCAAGCATCGCCGGCACCATCTTCGGCATCTGTAGCCTCTGGAACTCCTCTAAGCAGCTATGGATCTGCTGGAGAAATGTTGGCATCTCCCTCTGAACGTCCCAGCCGCTCCCTATTGTCTCCATCAGCTATGGGTAACCCATTTCCACAATCGCAGCATCAGGCTGAGACCCAGCTGGGTCCTGAGATCCAGCAGCCCTCCGATGCTATCTCGCCTGGGGGTTCCTGCCTCCACCAGATGTACATCATCAGCAGTGCGACGCTCACGTGATTATGCCCCAGAAGCCTGTCCACTAACATTTCCCACTGAGGTGTGTGTATTTGCGCTGGTGGGGTTGGGGACGACAGCTGTCCATGACTACGATGGCATTCTCAGAGCTCTCCTCCGAGGTGTTCTCAGTGAGGAGAAGGGGCCACCATGGATGGGCCAGCAGCGTTGGTTGGAGGACCTGTGGGAGAATGGACATGTGGTCAGTGGAGGGGGATGGGTCAGACAGTCAGTCAATCACTACTCACATTTGACAGGTCCCCCGGATGGACCTCACCTTTGCGGCATCCGCCAGCTTCCGCGTAAATGACCAATCTGTCCTCGGCCACCCCAGTTGTCATAATATACACATCAGTATATGATGGTGCAGAGACACACACTGACTGACACACTGCAAGACCAATCAACACAGACAACACAGCAGCCAATCACCAGACAGAGCACGCTCACTATAAAGCCAGAGGGCACTAGTTTTCCCACTCACTCGGGATGCAGACTCTGAGACGGACAGAGCTCACAGCTAGCTGCACAGATCTTCACCATGTGCTAACAGTTTAGACTGGTTAGGATTCAGTTAATCTAACATAGTGTCGACACACAGTGAAAGTATGTTCAACAGTTCCTAGCTAAATAAAATAGTGTTGTACTATTACAAGTGTTAGTAGCCTGTCTATGTCATTGCTAAGGTAAACGCAGTCTCCACAGATCCAGAGTACCCAACACATCACCAGTCACCTCTAGAGACCTCTCCTCAAAGAAGATGAAGATTCTTATGTCTGGCATTCAGCCACCGATTGTGGGAGAGCTATTCCTGCGGAGACACAGAGACATTGTTAGCCACACACGTGGTTCACAGTTGTGGGAGAGGGTGGGCTGGAGGTCGCATGGAGAGTTGGGGGTGGATGCTCCCGTGGGAGCGGAAGGGTCTTGGGGGGTGTGGGGGGCATTGGTGTCTACTCACTCATGCTGCCGGTGTCGGTCATTGACCTTCTTCCTACACTGCTGGCCAGTCCTCTTGGTCATACTACTCGATCTCACTGTTGCTGACACCTCATCCCAGGCAGCACTGGATGCCTTGTGGCTCACCCTCCAGGTCCCTTGGGGGAACAGGAACAGGACATCCCTCTTGGCCTCCACCGTGTCTAGGAGCCTCCCCAGTTCAGCGTCCCCAAATCTTGAGCTGGTCTCCTGGGTGCCTTGTTGCGAGTTAGCTGGGGTTGACTGAGCAAGTGCAGCTTAAGTGCTGCTCGATCGTATTAGTAGGAGGCTGGCGAGCATGGTGCCGGCGGATCAGCTGGTGAGCCTTCATTTACGGCGAGAAGCCCGTGAGGCTAAGTGGACCAATTAACGTTGAATTTCTTTGGCCGCCTCAAACCCACGGCAATTCCCGCTCGCTATCACACTGAGAAATCCTTCCGGAGAATTGTGCTCATCAAGTCTTCCAACCAGGATGAAATGTTGGGTGGCTTGGGGGACTTCCAGATGAATAAAATCCACTGGTGTGCTGTTAATGAAGCAAATGCAATGACGTCTGCCTCAATCTTAGTGAAACTGACCAGTGGAAGTGAGACTCCAAATGTGGCCATCAAAGGACAAGGCTGTAGGTAAATATCTCGAACTTTGGAAAAAGTGTCAAAGAAGGATAATCAAAAACCAGACAGCTTTGGGCACAACCAAGACATGTGGGTGTGGTCTGCAGGGGCAAGTGAGCACCTATCATATTTGTTACTTGTGTTGGATAAAAACGTGCTAATTCTGGCCGAGGTAAAGTGAGTTATGTGCAGAACTTTAAACTGAATTAAGCTTAATCGAGCACAGGAGGATGACCCTAAAAAGGGCCTCCTCCCACCAGTAAGGTCAAGCCCAAGCTCTGCTTCTCAATCATTTCTTACTTTATGGAGAGGACTGGGTCCAGAGGACATCATGAGATCATATAACCTTGAAATAGAACCACTGCTGGTTTGAGGCAATGACAAAATCCCTTCCAACAATGTACTTGGAGGTAGTTGAGGAAAGGATAGACAGTGCGAGTGAACAAAACCACGTGCTTGAAAATAGCGGTAAAGGGGCAGCAAGGTGGCACAGTGGTTAGCATTGCTGCCTCGCGGCGCTGAGGACCTAGGTTCGATCCCGGCTCCGGGTCACTGTTTGTGTGGAGTTTGCACATTCTCATTGTGTCTGTGTGGGTCTCACCCCCACAACCCAAAAAGATGTACAGTGTAGGAGAATTGGCCATGCTAAATTGCCCCTTAATTGGGAGAAAAGAATTGGTCCTCTAAATTTATTTTAAAAAAAGAAAACAGCGCTAAAGACAAGATTCAGGTAAATTAAGTTTAGCTGCAAGCTCGCTAAAGCTGGCAAACTTCCCATCCACAAACAGGTCAGCAAAACGTTTGAGTCACTTCTTCCTCCACAAGGCAAATGCCGAGTCAATCATGGAGGGCAAGAATAAATGGTTATTATAAAGAGGACCTGAAAGTGAAGGTGTGGAAAATTTAAAATGCCGACGAGATTGTTTCCATATTTTTAAAATAGAAATCGCAATGGGGGACTTAGAGGGGGAAAGGGTAGCGGGGCACAAATTAAGGCAGGAAGAGAGGAGGAGCAACAGGAATGCACTAATCCAAAAGATTAGGAAGAAGAAGCCCACCAACCCGTCTCCCTCTTTGAAGTATCCCTCTACAGGCTCCAGGAGTCCTGCCTGCCCAGATCAATGTTGATCTCAGCTTGTTAACCATATTAAAAAATTACATTGGTCAAAAAATAGGAAGACATTAGAAAATAAACAAGAATCTGGGCAGAATGTTCATTTTTAGGGATTGAATTCTACCAGCTAAGTAAGGAAAGAGATGCACGATTCCAGGATTGCACCAGAAAAAAACAACAAAACTCTGGGGGGGGGATTTGTTTGGCACTCGAGTTCATTGGGAAACTTTTTTTTTATATTCAACTTATAGCCAGATAACGAGTCAAAGGTGCTGAAAATATCAATTATACGACAGATCAAATTTATAGCAGTTACGATAAAAGGAAGCAAAGAACCTTAGAATTATTTCAGTGTAGGAGATGGCCGTTAGGCCCATCACGTCTGCATCAACCCTCCAACTCTGCATCAACCCTCCAAAAGAGCACCATACCTAGGCCCCTCCCCCGCCCAATCCCCGTAAATCTACCTAACTGCACAACTTTGGACTGTGGGAGGAAACTGGAGCATCCGGAGGAAACCCACGCAGACGTGAGGAGAATGTGCAAACTCCACATAGACAGCCACCCAAGGTATAAATTGTCCCCGGATCCCTGGCGCTGTGAGGCAGGAGTGCTAACTACCGTGCCACCAAATTAATATCAGCGGGGTCAATAGTAAGATTATGGGAGGAATCATAGATCCGGTACATAAACCGAGAAGCAGACTGGTACCTGAGCTGGTGGGCTAGTAGGCAGCCAGCTTTGTCCCTGTATTCATAAAAAGTAACATGTGCACAGTTTTATTTGTGGAAAGTATATGAAATTGTATATGTATATGAAGGGGCTGTTTAGCACTGGGCTTAATCGCTGGCTTTGAAAGCAGACCAAGCAGGCCAGCAGCACGGTTCGATTCCCGTACCAGCCTCCCCGAATAGGCGCTGGAATGTGGCGACTAGGGGCTTTTCACAGTAACTTCATTTGAAGCCTACTTGTGACAATAAGCGATTTTCATTTCATTTTCATTTTCAAATTGAGTCTGGAGTTTAAGCCAGTCTGCATATAACACAGCAGTAGGGGTAATGGAATATTGATAGTCTATTTCTAAAATTGAATCCACCAATTCTTGTTGTTTTAATTTTCTTTGTTTGATAATGGGTCTCCCATAATACAAAGAACAAAGAAAATTACAGCACAGGAACAGGCCCTTCGGCCCTCCCAGCCTGCGCCGACTGATGGGGTGGTGGGATCAGATTTGTTTGTTTTAATAAAAACCTCTATACTGGTGGATACAGATTTCCAAAACTCCTTGAGTGTTTAAATTAATTTTTGCGGTGGCAAATAACATTGTACTGACGCGTTAAGAACGAACGTGTAAAAAGAATCGTCGGGAGAAACATGACGTGCGCTTCCCCTATGCAACCGGAGGTCTGGTCCAGCCAGTGACACCCATATCCCATGAATGAATTAAAGACAATAACTAACAAAGTGGAAGTCAACATTGTAACTGATAAAGTGCGTGAAATTTTACGCTTTTCGACCAAATAGAACTTTTTTTCTCTCCTTAGCTCAGTGTCACTTTCTTCCTTCATCTTGGTTTTCTTTTAGCTTTTCATTTTCAGCATATTACCCGCTGCATCTTTCAATCCACCTTTTTAACAGTGGACCTTGCAGTTTCCAGAATTTGCTATTACACTTGGTACTCTATTATCTTGTGTTAATATGACAATGTCATCTTGCATCACAGTCACAATAAAGGAGCACTATTTTTGTGGTGCAGAATGTTTCTTTGCTTTAACAAACACAATACGATGATACAACTCAGAATTAAATGCAGTGTTGTGCCACTTGACGATCACCTTGCGACAAAAATGATGCATAATTATGTTAGTTCATCAAATAAAACCAAGTTTACTAAACACTTTGTCCAAGAAAAGCAATGGCCCTTGAAGAAACATCACGTCCTTTGTCCTCTTGCATCTGTATAAATCAGATTAGAAAATTAATTTTGCAACTAATGTAACAACCATACAAATCAAGATTATTGCAGGGCTAGTTTTGACCCTGTGTTGCGTTCACTAATTTCTGTCAAGGTATTGGGAGTGGGTACCTACAACTGACCTCAGTATACCTAGAGGAGGGGAAAAACTAGTTTTTAAAAAATTGTTAGAATTCATAAAATCCCTACAGTGCAGAAGAAACCATTCAGTCCATTGAGTCTGCACTGACCCTCCAAAACAGCACTCTGCCGAGGTCAACTCCCCCACGCTATCCCCATTCCCGATATACTGATCATGGCCAATCCACCTAACCTGCACATCTTTGGACTGTGGGAGGAAACTGAAGGACCCGGAGGAAATTCATGCAGACACGGGGAGAACATACAAACTCCACACAGTCACCCAAGGATGGAATCAAACCCAGGGCCCAGCTGCCACCATGCTGCACTCTCTTCCAACATCTTCCAAAGTTCTCACTCTTCTTCATTATCCAATAACGCATGATGTGCAGTCTGAGACATTATACTTGCCAAGTGTAGCATGTTTGGGAGGAAAAGGTGACTTTGGATGTGTGGTGCAGAAAGCTCTACAACACTGAAGTTTTCCTTGTCTCATGTCTGATCTGTTGTAGACTAACTGATAAAGATTGATTGCACCGATTAATCAACAACTCCATTATCATTATACCCTGCAACTACCTGGATGGTAGAAGGAGAACTAAATGCACCTTGTCTTTTATCATTTAGTAACTCTCATGTCTTTGTGAGGACACTGGATGGGGACTTAGATGTAATACAAACCCATCTCCATACTTAAAAACTAATTGCCATTCACCATGTAAATTATCACTTGAAAAGCAGCCAACACAAAGAAGATACTGGGAAGCTGCCGTGGATCAATAGGATATGACCCACATGTCTAAAACTCTGGGAAGGCCACAGTGATGCTGCTCAGCATCACAACTGAAATGCTAGGCTAGTGGGAAGGGAGAAATTTCCAAACCCCCCAGAAATCGACAGGGCGCACAGGTCGCTCCGACCCAGGCCCAAAGCTGGGGAGCAGCCAGTTGCACAGGTTCCAAGACAGGGAAAAAATCCTAAAGTAAATCCTAAAGGCAGGCGAAATCGAGCATGTGGGAAGGGAAGATCATAAGGGTATACCAGGACATTGAGGCGGATCTGGCCAAAAGAAGGGCTGAATTCCACAGGGCCAAATCAGCACTATACAAAAGTAATGTGAAATTTGGAATGTTAATCCCGGCCAAACTCTGGGTAACATTCGAGGGGAAGAAGCTGTTTTTTTACATCCCTGCGGCAGTGGGAGGAGTTCGTTAGAGTGAACAAACTGGGGGAGGGACAGCCGCAACGGCCATCATGAAAACGATGGGGATGGAAAAGAAAGGACGAATCGGAACAAAGAGCGGAGGGCAGACCGCAAACAGAGACAATACGATCACGAACTGTACACACATGTTTGGTGTACTGCGCAGGACTGTGCTAACTTGTTCCCGGGCTCGTTCCATCTCTCAATGCAATGGGGGGGGTGGAGCGAAGCAAGGTGAACGAGGGTGAGAAAGGTGGGCAGGAGGGCGAGACAAGAGCGAGCAAAAGGAAGGTAAACAAGGACCAGAGCAGGGCAAGTACTGGGAGGGGGGGCACCACCGTGCTAGTGAGGACGGCCAACACAGGAGGGCAGGAAGAATGCAGGGCCACGGCGCACCTCTCAGGGGAGAGGGAGCACCTGGCACAAAGGGGGGGTACAGGGCGACAGGACTATGGGGGGGGGGGAGAGGAGACGGGGGTGAGAGCGCAGAACAGAAGAGAAGCAAAGAGAAGGGTGAGGTAGATAAGCAGCTCAAACACAGGCCTTGGCAGGCATGGAGCAGGGCGAGGAACCACGATAGTACCACAAACAGCCACTCAGGAGGGCTGCAGGTCGGAGGGAGACCCTGGCGTGCAGGAGCACAGCCACGTGGTGTACGCACAGCTGGCGGCCATGTTGAGTGCCCCCTGGACAAAAGGAAACCCCAGAGCCCCAGAGCGGCGACCATGGCCATCTGGAACGGCCCCTGACCGAAGGGAAACCCTGGAATGCAGGGGTGCATCCACCAGGTAAGTATGGGTGATCCCGCAGGACCGGAAGGTCGAACCTCTCCCCCCCCAGGATTGTTACCTGGAACATAAGGGGATTCAACGGCCCGGTGAAAAGATCAAGAGTCTTCACCCACCTAAAAAGCCTAAAAGCAGACATAATCTACCTACAGGAGACGCACCTGAGGGAGAAGGACCGACTGCTGCTACGGGGCGAGGGCTCGGGGGGGTAGCAATATTAATTAGCAAGAGGACAAGGTTTACGGAAACCAAGACAGTTACGGACCCAGGGGGACGGTACGTCATGGTCAGCGGTGTCCTGGAAGGGGCACCGGTCGTACTGGTAAATGTGTACGCTCCCAACTGGGATGACACAGAATTCATAAAGAAGACCTTGGCAGAAATCCCCGACCTTGACACACACCGACTGATTATGGGGGGCGACTTCAACTGTGTACAGGACCCACTGACCGACCGATCAAACCCCAGAGCTGGGAAAAAGACTGGCATGGCTCAGGAACTAGGAGCATTTATGGAGCAGATGGGGGCGGTGGACCCATGGAGGTTCCTGTACCCGGGAGAGAAGGAATTTTCATACTTCTCACAAGTACACAAGGTATATACCCGTATCGACTTCTTTGCAGTGGGGAAATTGGAGTTTCCAGGGATTAAGGGAACGGAGCACACCGCGATCGTTATCTCTGACCAAGCTCCACGCTATATGAATGTGAGGTTGGAGACAGGCCGGTGCCAGCGCCCCACATGGAGGCTGGACACGGACCTCCTGGCCGTCAAGGCCTTTTGTCAACAAACATTGCGGGCCATAGGCAACTACATTAGTAACAACCAAAACGGTGAGGTCTCACCCTCCACGTTCTGGGAGGCACTGAAGGCCGTGATTAGAGGAAAGATCATAGCCTACAAGGCTAGCAGAGATGGGGAAGAGAGGGTGGCCAGGCAACAACTGGTCCTCACGGGGCCTCACGGTAGCATGGTGGTTAGCATCAATGCTTCACAGCTCCAGGGTCCCAGGTTCGATTCCCGGCTGGGTCACTGTCTGTGTGGAGTCTGCACGTCCTCCCTGTGTGTGCGTGGGTTTCCTCCGGGTGCTCCGGTTTCCTCCCACAGTCCAAAGATGTGCGGGTTAGGTGGATTGGCCATGCTAAATTGCCCGTAGTGTAAGGTTAATGGGGGGGATTGTTGGGTTATACGGGTTACGTGGGTTTAAGTAGGGTGATCATTGCTCGGCACAACATCGAGGGCCAAAGGGCTTGTTCTGTGCTGTACTGTTCTAAGTCTAACTGGTGGACTCCATCCTGGAAGTTGACGGAAAATACTCCGAAGCCCTAACTGTAGAGCTGCTGTCGGAGAGAAAAAAGCTGCAAATGGACTTTAACCAGCTATCCACTAGGAAAGCAGTATACCAACTCCGCCAGACATGGGGACCTTCTACAAACACGGAGACAAGGCTGGCCGCCTATTGGCTCAGCAGCTGAGAAAGCAGGCAGCCACAAGGGAAATAGCGCAGGTAAAGGATAGCAGAGGCAGACTGGTAACAGAACCAAAGGAGGTCAATCGGGCATTTGAGACCTTCTACCGGGGACTGTACGCCTCCAAGCCCCCCAACGGGGGCGTGTGGATAAAACAGTTCCTAGACGGACTGGAACTACCAGTTTGGGGAAAGACAGACGGGGGGGAGCTAGAATAGATCTGGGACAAATCATGGACAGCATCAGCTCCATGCAGGCGGGGAAGACACCGGGACCCGACGGGTTCCCGGCGGACTTCTATAAAAGATTTGCACCAGTCCTTGCCCCACACTTAAGGGACATGTTCGCGGACTCACTGGCAAAGGGCACCCTGCCCTCCATGCCAACACAGGCCACAATTTCACTGATAGCCAAAAAAGATAAAGACCCGACGGAATGCGGATCATACAGACCCATTTCATTGCTGAACGTGGATGCGAAAATACTCGCAAAGGTCCTGGCCAAAAGGCTGGAGGGCTGTGTACCAGAGCTGGTCGCAGAGGACCAAACGGGCTTTGTTAAGGGTCGGCAGCTCACAGAGGATGGCCGCTGAACGTAATAATTACACCCTCCGGGGAGAGAACACCAGAGGTGATCGTCTCCCTGAACGCAGAAAAGGCCTTCGATAGAGTCGAATGGAAATACCTCCTCGAGGTACTGGAACGGTTTGGGCGAGGAGCAGGATTCAGTGCCTGGGTGAGGCTCCTGTACAACGCTCCCAAAGCGAGCGTCCGAACTAACACCATCAGCTCTGAATACTTCCAGCTACAGAGAGGAACAAGGCAAGGCTGCCCCCTACCTCACTCTTGTTCGCGCTAGCGATCGAACCTCTGGCAATAACCCTGCGGGACGCAAAAAGCTGGAAGGGAATCCGGAGAGGAGACAGAGAGCACAGAGTCTCACTCTATGAAGATGATCTGCTCCTCTATGTCTCGAAGCCACAGGAGGGACTGAAGGCAATACTACAAAGACTGAAAGAGTTTGGAACCTTCTCGGGCTACAAACTTAACCTGGGCAAAAGCGAGGCATTCCCAGTGAACCCAAACGGGGGAGGGACAGAGCTGAAGGGGCTCCCGTTCAAAACAGCCCAGAACAGATTCTGTTACCTGGGAATCCAGATAGCCAGAGACTGGACACAGATCCACAAGTGGAACCTGACCAGCCTGGTGGAGAAAGTAAGAAGAGGGGCGCGATTCTCCGCTCCCCACGCCGGGTGGGAGAATCGCGGGAGGGCCGGGCGACTCACGACACGCCCCCCTGCCCCCCCCCCCCCCCCCCCCCCCCCCGCGATTCTCCACCCCCCGCTTGGAAGAATCGGCGCTCGCCATTTTTCACGGCGACCGACGATTCGCTGGCCCGGATGGACCGAGCGGCCTGCCGTTCGCGACTGGTTCATGATGGCGGCAATCACACCTGGGGTTGTGGGGCAGCGGAGGGGAAGACGGCAACCGTGCACGCGCGGGTTGGAGCCGGCCAACCTGCACAGAGCGCACCTGACCAGAACCAGAATGAGCAAGTTCTTCCCGGAGGTGGAAGACAAATGTGAACGGTGCCAGAGGGGCCCGGCCAACCACACCCACATGTTTTGGGCTTGACCCAAGCTTGCTGGGTTCTGGACAGCCTTCTCCGAGGCAATATCCAAGGTTGTGGGGGTGAGGGTGAGGCTGGCGGAAGGAAGGTGGGGAAACCCATGAGAGATGGGGGGGCTACTCCCCCTTTTGTTCTCTGCACTCTGTCCGGAAAATAAAAGAAAAGCACAGCCGAAGCCAAGGAGGGGCAAACAGGCAAGGGGGAGGAACCATAGACCGATCCAGAGGGCAACAAAATGCACTTAGGGTCAGTTAAACGAAGGAGAAACTAAACCTCTCTGTCTAATAAAAGAATTTAGTGTGGATGAGAAAAATGTGATGTGTATATATACAACTGCTTGTAAATATGGGAAATGCCAATAAAAAGATTTATAAAATAAAAACTGAAATGCAAGTGTAACTCTAGTGGCAGATCCCAAAGTGGATCCTTGGAGGAAGGATTTTTAGTCCGCTTTACTCCAGACTCAGGTCATCTGCTAACTCTGAATTTTAACCGTGATTTCTTAACACTGGTGTGAATCGGTCTCACTTTACACCACTGTAATTGCAGTGCAGTCTGTGCTTCAGAGCAGAAAATGCCAATACACTGCGCTTCGAGACAGTCTTAGAATGGTGCTTAATAACAACAAGGGCTATTCAGAGTAGTGATGATTATGGATGTGGTAACAGTACATAGAACATAGAACAGTACAGCACAGAACAGGCCCTTCGGCCCTCGATGTTGTGCCGAGCAATGATCACTCTACTCAAACTCACGTATCCACCCTATACCCGTAACCCAACAACTCCCCCTTAACCTTACTTTTTAGGACACTACGGGCAATTTAGCATGGCCAATCCACCTAACCCGCACATCTTTGGACTGTGGGAGGAAACCGGAGCACCCGGAGGAAACCCACGCACACACGGGGAGGACGTGCAGACTTCGCACAGACAGTGACCCAGCCGGGAACTGAACCTGGGACTCTGGAGCTGTGAAGCATTGATGCTAACCACTATGCTACCGTGCTGCCCCGTAGTATGTAGTATGAGGAACATTATTTTATGGAGTGGTAACACTAGTATGAGGAACATTATTCACCCAGAACGATCAGCAATTATCCTCTTATACATACCAGCATTGACCAACTGCCATTCAATTAGATCAGAGCTAAACTGCATCTTAGCGCCATCTGGTTCACTAACGTCCTTCAGGTAAGAAAATCTGCTATCCTTACCCATGTGAATCCAGACCCAAATGGCAATGTGGTTGACTCTTAACTGCAAGCCACTCAGTTCCAGGGAAATTAGGGATGGGAAACAAATGCTGGCCCAGCCAATGACAGCCACATCCCAAGAACCAATTTTTAAAAAAGCACACACTTTTAAAACCCAACGGGTACAGCTTTCACAGAAAAAAAGGCCAAAGGAAACACCAAAGCACATGACAGAAGTTTATTAAAGTGGAGTGATTGCAAAGTCAGCTATTTAAATTATGACCTAAGGTTTAGTACATTGAGTTAGGGGAAGCTGAAAGGTGGTATGTGAGGAAATAGATACAGCACTACCACACAAAAAAATTGGCGCATACAAACAGGAATATTTTAAATTATAGAGACACTTTTTGTCAAGGGAGAATAAACATGATCTTCAGAAGCAAACATTTCATGTCATCATGGATCCTAACATTCTTTATACATTAGGGTTTGGAGCGGCTTTATCAAATTGAAAGAAAAAAGGTTTTTATACAGACAACTGACGTATAGACTGGCGTAGATGCAACATGTCTTGGAGGAATTCATGATCCCTAGACCCAGGAGTGCCATTTATGCAATAGTATGACATCAAGAAATGTCACTAACATGATATTTGCAACTCTCCAATCGATATTATTGTAAACTGGAGTTATTTGATTTTAATCAAAGCCATAATTATTTTCTAGAACTCATTCTTCCACAAAAACGTCAAACAATGAGGAGGAACCTCACTTCTTTACATGAAAAAAAATCACTCGAATTTGCCCTTCAAGCTCTGAAGTAATCTCCAAATGTTAAGGCCTGGTCCCTTCATGAATTAAACCAACTCCCCCAATGCGAACAGAAGTCGACACAATATATTTCCCGCGTCTGAGAAATCAAATCCCAAAGGTTTTGTATCTCTGCCATTGATCCACTCCCTCCAAATGAAGAGAATGCAGGAGACCATTTCAGTTATTAGTTTAAGGCATCACTTTTAAATTGACATCTAGAGGGAGCATTTATTGCTAATTTTCTCTCGTGGTGTGTCATCTGTCCATCCCCGAGGGCAACATTTGTTGAAAAATTTAAATACTCAACTGACCAAATCCTCACTGAAGTGACAGCAATGGCAATGCTCAATTTGGTAAGAGTTCTGTTCAGGTTCCCCATTAATTGGACTCCTTCAATATTAAATGGGGCTGAATCAGCTAATGACCTGTTTGTGGAGTTTGGATTCCTGGATCACATTACAGGAAAAGCCACCAAAAATGAAGTTATGGCCGAGGGCACGGGAGTACTCTTTCTTCTCCCACGTACATAGGGTCTACTCTCGGATAGACTTCTTCGTGGTGAGTAGGGGACTGATTCAGAGAGTGGAGGAGGCTGAGTATTCGGCCATTGCAATCTCCGACCACGCTCCGCATTGGATAGAGTTGGAGATGGGGGAGGTGCGGGACCAGCGCCCGTTGTGGCGGTTGGATGTGGGGTTGTTGGCGGAGGAGGAGGTGTGTAGGAGGGTCCGGGCAAGTATTGAGGGGTACCTCGAGGTGAATGATACGGGGGAGGTTCAGGTGGGGGTGGTCTGGGAAACCCTGAAGGCAGTGATTCGTGGGGAGCTGATATCCATCCGGGCACACAGGGAGAGGAGCGAGAGGAGTAAGAGGGATAGACTGGTGGGAAAGATGCTGGAGGTAGACAGGAGGTACGCAGAGGCTCCAGAGGAGGGACTGTTGGGGGAGAGGCGCAGCCTACAGGCTAAATTTGATTTGCTGACCACTAGAAAGGCGGAGGCACAGTGGAGGAAGGCACAAGGGGCAGTGTACGAGCATGGTGAAAAGGCGAGTAGGATGCTGGCTCATCAGCTCCGCAAGCGGGATGCGGCTAAGGAAATTGCTGGAGTGAGAGACAAGAGTGGGAATGTGGTGCGGAAGGGGGTGGAGGTGAATGAGGTCTTCAGGGACTTTTACGGGGAACTGTACCGGTCGGAGCCAACGGGGGAGAGGAGGGGAATGGAGAGGTTTCTCGATGGGCTATCTTTCCCGAAGGTGCAGGAGGAGCAGTTGGAGGGGTTGGGGGCGCCGATTGAGCTGGAGGAGCTACTTAAGGGGATCGGGCAGATGCAGTCAGGGAAGGCACCGGGGCCGGATGGGTTCCCGGTGGAATTTTATAAAAAGTTTGTGGACCTAGTGGGCCCCTTGCTGGTGCGGACACTTAATGAAGCGTGGGAAGGGGGGACTTTGCCCCCGACGATGTCACGGGCGCTGATCTCGTTAATCTTAAAGAGGGACAAGGACCCCCAGCAGTGTGGTTCATACAGGCCCATATCTCTCCTCAACGTAGATGCCAAGGTGCTGGTAAAAATCCTGGCCACCAGGATAGAGGACTGTGTGCCAGGTGTTGTACACGAGGACCAGACAGATTTTGTGAAGGGAAGGCAGCTGAACACGAATGTGCGGAGATTGTTGAATGTCATCATGATGCCGGCGATTGAGGGGGAGGCTGAGATAGTGGTGGCGCTGGATGCGGAGAAGGCCTTTGATAGAGTGGAGTGGGGGTACTTATGGGAGGTGTTGGGGAGGTTTGGATTTGGTGAAGGGTTTATTAGATGGGTGAGGCTGCTATATGAGGCCCCGATGGCGTGTGTGGCCACGAATGGGAGGAGGTCGGAGTACTTCCAGCTTTACCGAGGGACCAGGCAGGGTTGCCCCCTGTCCCCCTTGTTGTTTGCATTGGCAATCGAGCCACTGGCGATGGCGTTGAGGGATTCAGGGAGGTGGAGGGGTTTGGTGCGAGGTGGGGAGGAACATAGGGTGTCGTTGTATGCCGATGACCAGTTACTGTATGTGGCGGACCCGGTGGGAGGGATGCCGGGGGTGATGGAGCTGCTAGCTGAGTTTGGGACCTTTTCAGGTTATAAACTAAATTCAGGCAAGAGTGAGGTGTTTGTGGTGCATCCTGGAGACCAGGAGGAAGGAATTGGTAGGCTCCCGCTTAGGCAGGCAGGGGAGAGTTTTAGGTACCTGGGGGTGCAGGTGGCCAGGGACTGAGGTACTCTTCACAAACATAATTTCACCAGGCTTGTAGATCAGATGGAGGAGGAGTTCAAGAGGTGGGACATGCTGCCATTGTCGTTGGCGGGGAGGGTGCAGTCCGCCAAAATGACGGTGCTTCCGAGGTTCTTGTTCCTCTTTCAGTGCCTGCCCATCTTCATCCCCAGGGCCTTCTTTAGGAGAGTGACTAGCAGTATCTTGAGCTTTGTGTGGGCACGTGGGACCCCGAGAGTGAAGAGGGTTTTCCTGGAGTGAGGGAGGGATAGAGGCGGACTGGCGCTGCCCAACCTTTTGGGGTACTATTGGGTGGCCAGTGTGTCAATGGTGCATAAATGGGTGATGGAGGGGGGGAGCGGCGGCGTGGAAAAGAATGGAGATGGCGTCATGTAGAGGTACGAGCCTGGGTGCCATGGTAACGGCGCCGTTGCCACTCTCCCCTAAGAGGTATACCACGAGCCCGGTGGTGGCGGCGACCCTAAGAATCTGGGGACAGTGGAGGCGGCATAGGGGGGAAACAGGGGGCTCGATGGAGGCTCCATTGGGTGGCAATCATCGGTTCATCCCGGGGAACAAGGATGGGGGATTTAGGGGGTGGCAAAGGGTGGGCATCAGTAAATTGAGGGACCTGTTTATTGGTGGGAGGTTTGCGGGCCTGGGGGAACTGGAAGATAAATTTGGGCTTCCTCAAGGGAACATGTTCAGATACTTGCAGGTAAAGGCGTTTGCTAGGCGACAGGTAGAGGGATTCCCTTTGCTGCCCTCGCGGGGGACGATGGAGAAGAGTGCTTTCGGGGGTGTGGGTCGGAGAGGGGAAGGTGTCTGACGTCTATAAGGTAATGCAGGAGGTGGAGGAGTCATCAGTGGAGGAGCTGAAGGCTAAATGGGAGGGGGAGCTTGGGGAGCAGATAGAGGACGGGACTTGGGCGGATGCCTTGGAGAGAGTCAACTCTTCCTCTTCAACTGCAAGGCTTAGTCTCATCCAATTTAAGGTGCTGCACCGGGCCCACATGTCCGGGACTAGGATGAGTAGGTTCTTTGGGGGTGGGGATAGATACACCAGATGTTCGGGGAGTCCAGAGAACCATGCCCATATGTTCTGGGCATGCCCAGCACTGGAAGAATTCTGGAAGAGGGTGGCAGGGACGGTGTCGACGGTGGTTGGATCCAGGGTCAAACCTGGGTGGGGACTTGCGATTTTCGGAGTTGCGGTGGAGTCGGGAGTGCAGGAGGCGAAAGAGGCCGGTGTTCTGGCCTTTGCATCCCTAGTAGCCCGGCGGAGGATCTTGCTACAGTGGAAGGATGCAAGGCCCCCAAGTGTGGAGACCTGGATCAGTGACATGGCGGGATTTATAAAACTGGAAAGGGTCAAATTTGCCCTGAGAGGATCAATACAAGGGTTCTATAAATGATGGCAGCCTTTTCTGGACTTCCTGGCTCAAAGATAGGTATCTTGGTCAATAGAAGCAGCAACTCGGGGGGGGGGGGGGGGGGGGGGTGCAGAGAGAGGTGGGGGGGGCAAGGGGGGGTGTTCTTTATTATAGTTTCTATATTTTTTTTCTCGCTACGGTTATGTAACTTAACATTGTGTTAATTTAAGTTGTTGTTAATATGTTGGGTTGTTCATTGAGGAGGGGCGAAGGCTCATGATTGTTGTCATTATTGTTATTGTTGGTATTTTAGTATGGTTTGATGTTGTTGTATAAATTCAAAATTTTTCAATAAAAATTATTTTTTTTAAAAAATGAAGTTATGGAGCCACAACAATACTTGCCTGTCTTTGTAAACAGTAGAGGCACAAACAGGTCGATAACCAAATTTTTTGACCATAAATCCTGTACAAGCATGAAGGCAGAGAATCAGTAATAAAATGGTAATTTATTCAAGGGAATCAGATCTTAACATAAACTATCAGAATAAATGATGGTGCTGGCAAGGCAGAATCAGGGTTATAAACACATGAGCTCTGAGATTGAAGAGGAACAATGTGAAGAAAAATTAAATGCCGTAGTCATTTTCCATTTCCTTACAAGCAAATAAAGGTGACAACATAAATACCATCAAAACACATCTTCTTTCCACTGATACATGACGTCATAACGAATGACAAATGTCTCTTTTCCTTCCAGAAACATAGATTGCCAGAGACATCCAAATGTAGCCAGTGCTCTTTTCTTACGCTAACTCTCGCCATCCACTATATTTATAACATAGTTTGATAAGGCCTTTGTAAATGTAAATACTGACTGTATGTCATGTCATGCAGTGAAAATCATGAGCATATTTTATAGAAATCTTTGGCAACACTCTTGGCTGACAAAGGCACTGTGACATGAAACATGGGAATGCTGGTTTGATACTTTGTTCGGCTCTCCAGTATGACCCGTGCTCGTTTGGTGCCGTTTTGGAAATTGACTTTGTTGCTTAATTGGAAAATCTATTTGATCTGACGTGTGATGCCTGAACAATTAACAGCAATAATATGATCAAGGTTACAGCAGGCAAACAGCTTTAAAAAGTAGACAACAGAAAATGAACTACGTTGGTGAAAACAAGCATTTATGTACGGTCAGTTAGTTGTAGTTGTGTTGGAACTTTGAGCAAGAAATAATTAGACATAGCTCTCGTAAACAAGAAATGTTGATTATTTGACAGGTTGGAGATTGTCCAATTAACAGTGCCATACAAGTAAACAGCAGATAAAATATTGGGATCATTGGATTAAAGAGCGCTGACAGAAGGCATTCCGCCCACCTCACCTGCTCTGGCTCTCTGTTAAAGCTATTGACTTTGTTCCATTTCTCTCTGTGTTTCCCAATTCAATTCTTCTTTTTCAAATCCACATCCCTTTAAACACCATTATGATTCTGTTCCCGCCATTATCTCTGGCTGTGCACTCAACATCCGAATAACACTCTATTACAAATGATTCTGCTAACCTCTCCTGATTTCCTTTCGGTGATTATTGTAAATTTCTGCCCTCTGGTTATCGACCAATCTATTTTTCCAATTCACCAAATCAAATTTTGAACCTCTCTATCAGATTCCTTATCTTTCTTTCGGAAAAGTGTTTGAATTTTTCTAAAGCAAAGTGGATGGTTTTATTTAATATTGAGGCAGTTTCTCTCATCTCAATTTTTTCCAGAGAACAGCAGACAAGTACAATGGAGACGGTATTACCAACATTCAAAATTATGCAAAACTTGTGCACAGACCCGGGATGCGGGCTTGAGGGGCAATTCCCCCAAAGACAGCTGTGGAAGGACAAGCTGGAAGTGAAACTTGGGAGTCAGGTTAAGATGCTGACGATTTGTTCCCAGAATGTGGCCGACACCAACAGGACTGGTATTTATTTTCCCCATCTCCAGTCGCTCTGAGAAGGTGATAGTGACCGTTTCCTTGAACCGTTGCAGTCTGTATGCTCTCCAAGAGGTGCTGAGGGGAACCCAGGATTTAGACCTGATGGTGATGAAGGAATCTGTTCAGGTCATGATAGGGCATTACTTGTTTTCCACCACAAAGACTCGATGCATGACCAAGTTGCATTGCCAGTTCAGACGCGGTGTCACGTTCCCTCTGTACTGCCAGGTCAGGTATGGTATGACTGGTGCCACTAAAATGTTATTGCTACTGGAAAGTACCTGGGTGCTTCCAGCTGGTTCCAGCTTGGGTGTAAACACCCTGGCTCATTGCCTGTGGGATAATACTGGCCTTGAAAATAGGAGGTATAAACTGTCATGTGTTTGCCACTGCTGTTTATGATACCTAGCACTCTAGAGGAATTGGAAAAAAACAGCTTCATATCTGCTGGTAAACTCAGAAACAAAAACGCTGGAGTAAGGTGAGATGAAGTGGGCAATCTCAGAGGGTGAAACAAACCAAGTGGAAGGAAGCCAGGATTGTTACATTCAATGGTCCCCTGCAAGCACCATTCTATAATGCCAACCTGCCAGCCATTTTATTACATCTGATTGCTCCACATTTAATCCCTTGGGCTGGTGGGCTGCCTTTTGATGAAAGTTAATGCAGTTTTTTCTCAATCCTCCCTCCTACAGCCGCAATATCCCAGCTTTGAAGTAGGTCTGATCATTGCCTTGGGATGGACTGGAATGGGGGGGGGGGGGGGGGGGGGTACTGTGAGCTCACTAGCCCAAACCAGCCAGTCAGTTAGTCCCCTTAAATAATCTTCTCTCCCTTCCCCCCCTGTCTGTTTTGTGTTTATCTCGGTCAACTCTGGTGATGTGTTTGGCAATATTTGGCTTTGACTTTATGACCAGGTAAGGGATGGACTTTATAACAAGGTTGTCTCTTAGTGTGATAGAAACAGGGAAGATAAAGAAAGATGAGCTACAGTGACAGTCTCATCAATGATCTTGGCGATGTAGAGCATCAAACCGCTACAACAAAAGCTTCTAAATTGTCAAGCGAAAAAGAAGAACATGCTTCGTTGTGTTTCTTTTAAAAATTTCATTCTCAGGATGTGAGCATCGCTGGCATTTATTGCCCAACTCTCACTCCCCTTCAGAAGGTGGTGGTGAGCTGCCTTCTTGAACCTCTGGAGTCGGTGTGGTATTGGTACATCCATAATTCTGACAGTAAGCAGTTCCACGATTCTGAGCCAGCAACAGTGCAGGAATGATGACATATTTCCAAATCTGGGTGATGAGAGGCTTAGAGGGAAATGTTTTATTTTTTTCCAGGTGGAATTTACCGGCAGCACGGTAGCATTGTGGATAGCACAATCGCTTCACGCTCCAGGGTCCCAGGTTCGATTCCGGCTTGGGTCACTGTCTGTGCGGAGTCTGTACATTCTCCCCGTTTGTGCGTGGGTTTCCTCCGGGTGCTCCGGTTTCCTCCCACAGTCCAAAGATGTGCAGGTTAAGTGGATTGGCCATGATAAATTGCCCTTAGTGTCCAAAATTGCCCTTAGTGTTGGGTGGGGTTACTGGGTTATGGAGATAGGATGGAGGTGTTAACCTTGGGTAGGGTGCTCTTTCCAGGAGCCGGTGCAGACTCGATGGGCCGAATGGCCTCCTTCTGCACTGCAAATTCTATGTATGCTCTTGTAATAGTGGGGGATGGTGGGTGATTTTTCAAAAGGCCTTTGCAACCCTTCCCCTCCCTGTTCACCAAACTCTATCCCCCCCCCCCCCCTTTCTCCCTGAGACAGTCCAGGGGCCTCAACACAGTTCAGGGAACCCCCAAAGCAGTCTGTGTTCCAAGAAGGTCCAAAGATGAGTTTGCCTCATGAAACATAAGAACCCTAAATCAACCCTTTGTTCGGGGTTCCTCATAAGGCAAACACTATACCATATCTGTTTCTCAGGAGCTCCAAACTCTGGCACTGCTTTCTTCTCCCTAGGCCATCCCACAACTCGCAGACCTTTAAAATACAAGCTTGGTGTAACACGATCACCAGCTCGTCACTTGCCCACTACCTCCCCACCGAGACCTTCCACCTTGGCATCCAATGCTTGGCCCATCATCCATATTATTTATTGACTGAAAGAAACGAAGAAAACAGATTCTTTCACTTACTCCACTCCAATACCCTGACAGAGTGCAGTAAAGGATGTGTATGCTTTTTACAGGCCTAGCTCAAGAATAAGCTGAGATATCTCAGTTTATAAGCTAAGTAAATTATCTATTATATCAGGAATGGGGAGTAAGCTGCCAAGTGGAGTTTTTACCTGAATCTGGATTCATGACAAACAGAAAACAACATTTTGATGCAATGCAAAACACTTGCTGTTTTCACACAAAGTCGAGTCTGAGAGGAATAAAACACAAAGAACAAACACAAAATAAGGAGAAAAACATTATGAAGAAAAATTAAGTTAAATGGGATCAAGTGAAGTGATCAAGATTAAAACTTTCAGTTGGTAAGAGGAGGGAATCCACCTGCTCGCCTTGTTTTCAGATGTTTTACACTGACCAGGGACACCAGACAGGCCTGGTGCTGGGAGAGGGGGAAAATTCAGGAGCTGAAGTAAATGGTTGGTGGATGAGGTGAAAAGAGAGCAACCCCCACTGCTGAAACAACTAATAATCATGTTAAATTTGAGAATTGCTCCAAAATTCAAGAGACCATCGTACAAACATGGCCCCTTTCGCCTCCCTGGGTTTGTTGAAATGGAGTCTAATCAGGTGAATGGATCTGGTGAGATAATAATCAGGTACTCAAGGGTCCATATTTCATCCCCTGGTCAGTGGGCTTTATAAACTGAATATCACACAACTGCATGAAGCAATTTTGGGCATAAACCATGTCAATACATTGGCTTAATAGCCCACATGTCCTCCTTGAAGCTGGTTCCATTTTGCCAGAGTGACAACCATCTATTATTTTATGGGATCGTCCCATGTTGAATGCGGCTGTCCCACATCCCAGATTGAAAGCTATCCCCAGGCTGTTTTTCCAATAATTCAGTATTTTGAATGGGGGGGATTGATGGGGGGGGGGGGGGGGGGGGGGGGGGGGGGGGGGGGGGGGGGGTTTGGGGGAGGGGGAAATGGGGGGAACGCGGGTGGTGGAGCTGTTAAAAGTCACAAGCTCCCCACATGTTCCCGCCTCGCTTACGACGACACCTTGCCACTGACAGAATCGGAAAATCACAGTATTTGAAAACATACCATTGCACTAATTCAAGGTGCTGGCAATCTGAATTAATTCCGTAGATTTAATGATTCTAATATTAAAGACGAGGGTGACAAACGGTCCTGTATTTTATAGGGCCTGCGCCTTCTTTTCACTGTTTTCGACCCGTGTTTCCAAGAGAGCCTGTGGTTGAGAGAGCCTGACTCCGAGTCTCCAGGTGGTGGGTTCAAGCAACTCAAGCTGGACTGCAAGTGAGTTGGTCAGCTGAAAGTTGATAATGTTGTGGCTCCACTAGCTAAATTGTAAGTTTTAGTCTATTTTAAAGCTGCCCCCACCCTATTATTAAGTCCCCTCCATCACCCTCAAACCCCCCTCCATCATTCTCAACCCCCCCTCCATCACTCTCAACCCCCTATCACTCTCAACCCTCCTCCATCACCCTCAACCCCCCTCCATCATTCTCAACCCCTCCCCATCCCTCGCAACCCCCCATCACTCTCAACCCCCCTCCATCACTCTCAACCACCCCCTCCATCACTCTCAACCACCCCCTCCATCACTCTCAACCCCCCATCACTCTCAACCCCCCTCCATCACTCTCCGCCACCCCCTCCATCACTCTCAACCACCCCATCCATCACTCTCAACCCACCCATCACTCTCAACCCCCCCTCCATCACGCTCAACCACCCCCTCCATCACTCTCAACCCCTCCTCCATCACTCTCAACCCCTCCTTCCATCACTCTCAACCTCTCCCTCCATCACTCTCAAGCCCCCTCCTTCACTCTCAAACCCCCCTCCATCACTCTCAACCCCTCCCTCCATCACTCTCAACCCCTTCCCATCACTCTCAACCTCCCCATCACTCTCAACCTCCCCCTCCATCACTCTCAACCCCCCATCACTCTCAACCCCCATCACTCTCAACCCCCCCTCCATCACTCTCAACCCCCCACCACTCCCAACCCCCCCATCACTCTCAACCCCCCCTTCTCCATCACTCTCAACCCCTCCCCATCACTCTCAACCCCTCCCCCATCACTCTCAACCCCTCCTCCATCACTCTCAACCCCCCCCATCACTCTCAACCCCCTCCTCCATCACTCTCAACCCCCCTCCCCCTCCATCACTCTCAACCCCCCCTCCCCCGCCATCACTCTCACACTTACAACCCCCATCTCTTTCCCCGCCTCTCCTGGTCACCAACACACCCTCAGTCCTACAGTCAACGTGTCCCTTGTGTTATCCCATAGGAGTTGGTCAGCTTGCCTAAGATGTGCTGTCACCCGTATACAATGTAGCAGTGGCTGTTTTGCACGAGCTGTAAACAACCAGAGTGAGGTATAAAAATTTCCATGACTCTATTGTGAAAAGAGCAGTGAAGTGGGATTAGAGTAATAGCTCCAGCAAAGCAGCAAACACTGACACAAGCTTGATGGGCTGAATGGACTCGTATTGCACTGCAACTTCTAATTAATTAATAACATTTGGGGGGGGGGTGGGGGGAGTTCTTGGAACTGTGTAAATGTGTATTCAAAAAAACAACACATACTTACAGATTCACATTAGGCCCCAAGATGACCATAGACACAGCGGCTTACAGCAGACTGGCCCAGTTGCACTAGGAAAGCCAAAGGAGCGAGATTCTGGGCAATGTTCTCACACACATCCTTTTGCCCAGTTACATAGCACCAGTGCCAAGCACAAGGAGCAAGTGGCCCTCAGCCAGGGAGGGAATGGCATGCAGCACAAAGTACTGAAACCAGGCAGAGAGAAAAATAAGTAAGGAGGCATGGAATAAAGAAAGTGAGGGACGGTGGGGTTATGAAGAGAAAAAGAGGATTAAATTAGAGTAGCGGGAGACGAAAACCCAAAAGATAAGAAAACAAGAGAGATAATAGTGAATGATATAACACCAGCTGCATAATACAGTTCCAAGGGGGCAGTATCCTAACGGGAGGGTGTAAAGGAGGATTTATTGCAATTCTGGCTAATTCCCAGTTGCTGCTCCAGCACACGGTTCAATTTGTTCAGTGCTCAGGCAAGTTTCTGCAGAGCAAAGCAATTCAGCAACAAGGCTTCAATTTTGACTCCGTCAAAGGGGATAGGTGTGGAGTGAGTTATAAATTGGGCCCAGTGTGAATCCACACCAGATCCTTACATGCTTTCAAAGCATCACCATCTCTTTTATTTGAATCAGGATCCAAACTCTAAAATTCCACAAGAGTAATTCTCTTCATACAACAATTTCCTTTGTACATCTGTGCGTGTGAAGCAATTGCTGTATTCCAATCCCCATTCAGAAGAAGCACTCCTTTAGCCTGCTCTCCCTCGTGGGATTTCACAGCAGTTGCCGTTTCTAGAACAATAAGATATGCTCTGTTCCCTGTTGAGTTAATGAAAAAAAAACAAGCAGTCAAAGAATAGTCTATGATGGAAAATTCAACATGAGTTGCGCGTCTCAAAGAGAAAACTGCCAACTGCCAGCCTCCCATCAAAGTGGAATAATAGGAGAGCTGCATGGGGGTGGGGGTGATGGGGGGGTATGAGCAGAATGGCAATGGAGAAGGGGACAGAAACCAAGCATTCACATGCAGTGATGGTGGGAGAGAGCAGGAGATTTGCAACATGGCACAGCAGACAGAGGGCTGCTGGTTGCATAAGGACCCACAGCTAGCAGCTCACAGAATCACCGAGTGTGTGTAGTTACATAATGTGTTGTGCTGTCATTTTCAGTCCTTTTCTTGAAATGTGGGTGAAGCATGATTGAGTGAGGGTGAGTGAAAATGTTTTGTGTCTGTGGTGTGTGCGTTTTGGTGTGTGTCTGTGGTGTGTGGGCATGTGTGGTTTGTGTGCATGGTGTGTGGGAATGTCTGTCTTTTGTGTGTCTGAGGGAATGTTTTGTGTCTGTTTTGTGTGCCTACGTGTGTCTTTTTTTTTCTTTGTGTGTCTTTTATTGTTTGTGTGTTTTTTGCTGTGTGTCCGCATATGTATGTGGGCCTGTGGTGTGTGCGCATGTATTTTTGTTGAGTGTGTTTTGTTGTGTGTGTGTGTGTGTGTGTGTGAGAAAACAAAAGACGTGTCTGCCAAGTGAACAGATCTCTCCACACCTAGGTGTGGCTGCAACCAGTAGTGAAGCAGCTGAGGTAGCTAGCTGCCTCATTAACTTATTGTTTTATCTTGATTTGAAAACATGTCACGATTGTGCAACATCATCAAAAGACAGCCACTTGCATAAGGTTTACTAAGTGGCTGGGCCACAATTCTGCAGGATGGAATTCAGTAGCATATTGAATAAGTGTCAGCTCAGTTAGTCGCTCTCAGCTCTGAGTCAGAAGGTTGTGAGTTCATGTCCTGCCTCCGGACCCGAGTGCAAAAGACAAAGCTGATGTTCCAATGCAGTACTGAAGGACTGCTGCACTGTTGGAGGTGCTGTCTTTTATTTGAGATGTTAAACTGAGGCTCTGTCAGATGGATGTAAAAGAGCCCATGGTGCTAATCTTAAGAAGAGCAGGGAAGTTGCCCTAGCAAAGAGAGAGATAGAGAGAACAATGAAGCCGAAAAGGGATACATTTGCCAGATAAATACAAGTAAGAACCTCCGAGGAAGTGAAAAAGGAATTAAGAGAGACAAATATAGTATAAGAAGATATCGGCAGCAAACATGAAGGAGAATCAAAAAATCTTCCAAAGATAATACATAGTGAAGGGGTGGGGTTGATAAGGAGTCAGTATGGGGAACTAAGTTTGGAGGCTGAGCTTTTGGCGGAGATGGTAAATGAGTACTTTACATTTTTACCAAGGAAGAAGATGCCTCCTTTGCCATAGTGAATGAGGAGGTAGCTGAGATACTGGATGGCTATAAATTGACAGAGGGCAGAGTGTCGGGATAAATGGGTCTTAATCTGGACAAGATGTAACTAGTGGGGTGCCACAGAGTTCATTAATCAGGCTCCAACTATTTACAACATATTAATGACTTGGATGTGGGGATAAAGGTATAGCCAAATTTGCAGATGACACTAAAATAGGTGGGATAAAGTAGGGAAGTGTTGCTGCAACTGTGTACAGTTTTGGTCCCCTTATTTGATGAGGGATGTAGCATTAGAGGCAGTTCAGAGGAGGTTCACTCGATTGATTCCAGAGATGAGAGGTTTGTCTTGTGGGGAGAGATTGAGCAGTTTAGGCCTATACTCTCTCGAGTTTAGAAGAAGGAAAGCTCTAATTGAGGTATATAAAATGATAAAAGATATATTGACAAAGTAGACATAGACCGGATGCATCCTCTTCTGGGGCAATCAAACAGATTTACAAATGGATATAGATGGGTTAGGTGAGTGGGCCAAAATTTGACAAATGGAGTTTAACATGGATAAGTGTGAGGTTTTGCAATTTGACTGGAAAATGGAAAGGCAACTTATAGAGCGAAGCCTCAGGATGTTAAGATTGAAAGTGATCTGGGTGTCCTCGTGCATCAATCACAGAAAACTAGTATGCAGGTACAGCAGGCAATAAGGAAACCAAATGGAAATTTGGACTTTTGTAGCTAAAGGAAGATAGTATAAAAATAGGAAAGTGTTGCTACAACTGTGTACAGTTTTGGTCCCCTTATTTGAAGAAAGATGTCATGGCATTGGAGGCAGTTCAGAAGAGGTTCACTGGATTGATTCCAGAGATGAGGGGTATATCTTATGAGGAGAGATTGAGCAGTTTAGGTCTACACTCTTTCGAATTTAGAACAATGAGTAGAGCTCTGACTGAGGTGTATATAAGATGATAAAAGGTATTGACAAAGTAGACGTAGAGCGGATGCTTCATCTTGTGGGGCAATCTGGAACGAGAGGCCAAAGTTTTAGGATAATGGGTAGCAGAATTAAAACAGATGTTATGGGCCAGGGTTTAACAACTCTTTGAGCCTGCCTTTCAGGTGTTGTTCAACAGAGGTCTTAGATGCTTTTAATCAAAAGAAAAACGAGCTTTATTCTGCGAATTTAGTTAACATTGTATAAACACACACAATAAGAATTATTATCAACTACAAACATAAAGACCCCGCACAGCTACAGTAATCTATGTATAACCCTTAATGAATTCCCCCTTCAACTGTTCCAATTCAATAAGAAAATCCAAGTAAAACCAGAAACCCCTTTTCAAAGGTGTGGCTTGTAGCCACCTGGGTTGGCCACTTTCTCACACAAAATGGAAGAACGCAAAGATTGAAGGGTAAAATGGACATTGGCAAAGAAACCAGCAGTCTACAGAATCCCCTGTATTCTAGCTGCCACAGAAACCCGACAGAATTGTAACTAACAAGCTGCGCATATTAATGAAGCGATTTACGGTGATTCCCAGGCACAATGGACACAACAGTTAAACATTCTATGGAAGGCCAGACATTCCGGCGCCAGTAGAGTCTAAGACAAAGGGGACCAATAAAGTGTAAGGAATCGGCCGGTGATCGAGGGACAACCCCGTTATTGGGGAAATTCAAATCAATCGATTGGGAAGAGACCCAATCGATTGCAGGTTTATAGAGGGTCCGCCCAGAAGGAAGCGAAGCCCCTGGGACCTATAAAAGTCAGGATCCAGGACTGATTTGCTCTCTTAGTCAGCCTTTCATTGACCAGCTTTCTTGACCAGCCAGCCCTCCCAGCAGAACACCTTTGCAGTAGAAGAACCTTGAGAAGGAGAGGCCTGGTCAGCAGCCGCTATCAAGTAAGTGTCATACACCGCACGCTACGAGAGTAGACACTCCTGACCCCTTTAGTCCACACCGACTGGAAGCCTGAGGATCCAGGACAAAGCAAGAGGCCATTGTTCCCTGATCCGGCAGTTCCCTTATTCCAGATAAGTATTTGGCCTGTTAGTGGTAGGATTAGTCTAGTCTTGTAGTTTTATATGCATAATTAGTAGATAACTGTATTATAATAAACGTGTCTTGTTTGAACTTACTAACTGGTGTATGGAGTTATTGGTCTGAACTTGAACTTGAAATTTGTGGCGGTATCTTAACGATACCTGGCGACTCTAGAGCTAAGGAATGAAATAGAGCCAAATTGAGTGTAAAGCACACTCACCCAGAACGAGCAACATTTAGTGGCAGACTCTGTCGGGACTCGACTAGAAGTGCCCCCCCCCCCCCCCCCCCCCCCCCCCACTCCGGGAGAACCCAGAAATTTGAATCTGAAATCCAATTGGGAAAAGGAAAAACCACAAGTGTTCAAGTAGTTCAAATCAATCCTCATAATTCGGAAGTGTGTTTTTTGCATGCGTAACTAACAGGGTTATAAGGTAAAGCCGAGAGATTTTTGTCGCGACAAACTGTCGGGAGTTTATAATTCGGAAAATAGCGAAAGCCGGACCCGTATTTTATAAGCATTGCCTTATTATCCCTCGTTCCAAATGTAAAAGAGCATAAGATAGAAGAAATGGCCATGCAGGCAATGGAACACCTCATGAACCCAGTGTAGTTCGTGGTCGCAGCGACCAACAGCAGCAGAGTAGGTCAGTGTCCCGTTTGGGAGCTGGAACTCAGGAAGTACCTCAAAGGGAAAGGATGGCCCCTTTGGAGTGAGTTTTGTTTGAATTCGGAGCCAGGTACCGGGAGTATAGGACATACTTGGTGGGAGAACCTGTCTGAAATTCATAAGAAAAGTTTAAGTAAAGCACGTAAGCCGATGGCAATTGTGTCCTGCTTGGCACAATTGCGAGACACAGAGGAGGTCGTCAGGACGCTCCGAGCAGAGTTAGAGGAGAGAAATAGAATGAGCAAAGTGGATGTCAGGGACATCGAGAGAGAGAATTCAGAATTAAGGCAAAAGTTGGCAGATAAGGATAGAGAGGTGGATGATGCCAAGAGGGCACATCAGTCTTGTCTAGCCCATCTGAGCAGCTCCCAGGTACAATACGAAAAAGCCTATCAGGATGTGCAGTGTGTAGTCTCGATAAGAGAAGAATCAGAGAAACAGGTAGAGACACTGAAGAAGCAGTGTAGCGACCTAAAGGCAGCTTTAAGGGCACTCCATGCTGCCACCACTGAGCAAAGGCAAAGCACAGTGGACCATGAAAAATGTAGGAAGCAGATTGCGGAGCTGCAATCTCTGCTTTCTCTGCAGAATGGCTTCCAAGAAACCTTTGGAAAGCAATTAGAGGAAGAGAATGCACCACATTGGCAGGAGTTAAGCGAGACAGCGCAGCGATATGTTCAGGGAACATGTGCGCTAGCAGCACAGCAGAAAAGGAAAGCGCCCCAACCCCCTACAGATCAGATAGCACCCGCACCAATGAACCCAGTCACCATCCAACGAAAAGAAACCGCAGACGGCGCACCCAAGATCACTTACACCACCCCCTTAACCGTGACTCAACTAAGGGACGCGTGTGAGAAAATCACCCCGTTTCTCCCCACTTCAGACCCCCACCAATTCTTTGCAAGAGTTAAGCAACAGGCGACCATGTACGGCCTTGATGCATGAGAGCAGGTTAAGCTCACAGTGTTGAGTTTAGACTCATCGGTTGTAGCAGCCCTCCCCGACCCACAGAACGTTGGAGGAGGCACCCTCGAAGAAATGCATACAGCTATTTTGGATGCGATAGGGTATAACAGAGGAGACCCAGTTGAAGGCCTAAAAAGATGTAGGCAGAAAAAGACCGAATACCCCACAGCATTTGCTGGAAGGCTGTGGATTCACTTCACTGCAGTTTTCGGTGAATTAGACCGCGCACATTTGACCCAGGATAACATGGTTAAATGGACCCGCGCTATCATCTCCCACGCCACAGATGCAGGACAGAAAGTCTTCTCCAATTACGACCCCTCAGAAGAGGCCCATAATGAAAAATGGGTATTGAAAAGATTGTCCTGCGCTTGGGAGCAATCTGTGCACAACAAGACAGCATTTAAGAAGCCCGAGGAGGCGCAAACCGAGGTAGATATCCAAGCAGCAAGAGCGCACCAAAACCCCGCATGGGTAAATGAGGGACAGAACAGCCCCCCACAGAAGTCACAGGAATGTTTTAACTGCGGACAGTTAGGGCATTTTGCTAGGGAATGCAATGCCCCGCAGAAATCTCAGAGAGGCCAGCAGACAGGCACTCTGAACAGGAACAGAGCGAAGCCTATTCACAGTATAGGGACGCATTCAGGACAGACCAATGTGGACGGAACGGACTGACGGTGTTCGGGCTCCCCCACTTGGGTCTGTGACACCCTCTGGGACCGATCTGGACGACCGGTAGGCACAGCGAAAATTCGGGGAAAGCCCATAGAATTACTCTGGGACACAGGGCACAGGAGGGTCCCACATGACCATTAATTCCTCCACTACACCACAGGCAAACACGTGGCCCACTACAGCCACAATAACACTCAGCGGATTTACAGGACGCTCGCAGCAGGGAACCATTACAGCCCCAGTACCAATTCAGCTCGAGAATATCTCCACCAGACACCCCGTTGTGTTAGTTAATCTGCCCCACACAGCAGAACACATACTGGGCATTGATTTTATGAATGCCCACAGCCTGTCGTTCGACCCAGTCAATCAGTGTGTCTGGCGAATGGCAAAATCAGACAGAGCACCCGCAACGCTCACAGTAGGTGAATACAAACATAGCATTAGCGCAGTAGGAGACTATTGTTTTGACCCGACCACGCTCAGCATGGACAAACAGGTTAGGGCAGTTTTAAACAGACACAGGACAGCATTTGCCAGTCACCGGCACGACTGCGGCAGAATGACTGGACAAGTTCAGATTACAGGACCTGACCCGAGACCACAAAGACAGTATAGATTTCCCCTAGAAGCAGAGGGAGAAATTGGGACGGGTATAGAGAGTTTATTAGAGAAGGGCGTACTAAGGACAATAGCCTTGACTAACAATGCCCCTATTTGGCCAGTGAGGAAGCCCGACGGATCATGGCGTCTGACCATTGATTATCGGGAACTCAAAAAAGTTACCCCAGCAGTAGCCCCCACGGTAGCAACATGTCCCGAGACCATGCTCAAACAGGGACTCCACTCCAAATATTTCATGGTATTGGACATTAGCAACGGCTTTTGGTCAATCCCATTGGCAAAGGCGTGCCAGTACAAATTTGCCTTCACTTTTAAAGGTCAGCAGTACACGTGGACATGCCTTCCACAAGAATCCCACAATTCCCCCTCCATTTTCCACCGACAGCTGGCAAATGGACTAGCAAAATTTTCCCGACCCGAATGTCTGGTATAGTATGTGAACGACCTATTACTGCAGACAGACACCAAGGCAGAGCACATCACACTTCTGTCTGAACTCCTACAACTCTTACAGTCAATCGGATGTAAAGTTAACCCCAGAAAGGCCCAACTATTGGAGAATAAAGTGATGTATTTGGGTACAATCATCACACACGGCAAACGCAACATCGAGTTCAAAAGAATTGACTCGATCGTCAAATTGCCCCTTCCCCAAAATGTTTCTGCCCTCCGGTCTTTTTTAAGACTGGTTGGGTACTGTTGGAACCATATCGATGGTTTTGCGACCAAGGCAGCCCCACTTTCAGACCTCCTTAAGAAATGAGCCCCATGGGAATGACTTCCGCAGCATACAGAGGCTGTGGAAGATTTAAAGAAAGCCCTTAGCGCAGCACCTGCACTACAAGTTCCAGACCCACTCTCCCCCTATGCAATTGAGGTAGCTAGCACCGATCTGACCTTCTCGGCCGTGCTCCTTCAGGAACGGCATGAGCAGCTACGACCAGTGGCTTATGTCTCCAGACTGTTAGACCCAGTAGAGCAAGGATTTTCAGCCTGTGAAAGGCACCTACTCGCAGTATTCTGCGCAGTACAGTACTTTTCGTACATTACCGGACTAAACCCCATCATGATTCTGACCGAACACACCCCCACACAGCTTCTATTGGACGGACTGAAGGACGGTTCAGTTAGCCAGATTAGAGCAGCTAGGTGGACACTTCTTTTACAAGGACGGGACATCACAGTGAAACGGACTAAGACACACACTTTTTTAGCAGACAACCTCCAATACCCAGGACAACCCCATGATTGCGAGATAGTAGCCCCCCTCCACAACACAGGACCCTTCATTGCAAAGACGGCCCCAGGAAGATAGGAAGTTCAACACAAAGCCCCCAGCACGCAGACACGTATGCCCCGATGAAGATTTATGTGGATGGTTCATCCACTGTTTTAAATGGTGAGCGCATTACAGGATGCGGCATCTATGTAGAGGATGTGCAGGGACGCGCATTAGAAGAGATATCTTTAAAGTTACCCGGTCACTTAGGCGCGCAGGCAGCAGAGCTCGCGGCCATAGCTTACATAGTGGGCCACCCAGATTCGTTCCCCAGCCCAGCAGATATATATTCAGATAGTTTATATGTCTGCAACAGTTTGACAGATTTTCTACCCCTGTGGAAGACAAGAGATTTTGTTTCCGTGGATGGAAAGCCCCTTCCATCAGCCCCATTGCTCCGCCATATCCTAGAACAGGCAAAGGATAGGACTTATGGCATCATTAAAGTTAGAAGTCACCATCGATCATCCCCCCTGAAAATGTGAAAGCCGACGCACTGGCTAAAGCAGGTTCCAGGCACGGACATTTTTGGACACCCCCAGCTAGCGCACCAGCTAGCGCCCCTCTGAGTTCAGTTCAGGTCTCACAGACAGACATTGAGGACCTAGTACAGGCACAAAAACGGGACAGCAATCTCAGGGAGATTAGTAGAGGAAAGTTTTTGGCCCCATACGACAAGTTTAAACACGCTCTGACCACACACGAGGGTGTGGTTATCAGAGATAAATTGTATGTGGTTCCTGAGAAAGACAGGAATCAAATGATTGCCTTATTCCATGACAGTCATGGACATCAAGGGATAGACCCCACCACAGCCCACCTTAGGCAGCTCTGTTGGTGGCCCAATTTGAGAGAGGATGTAACGCACTACATCGAAAATTGTTTGATTTGTGCTCAGAATAACCCGGAGAGGTATTCGAAGAAGGCACAGCTCAGCCACACTCGCCCTGTTAATGACCCCTGGACAAACCTCCAGATCGACTTTATAGGTCCATTGCCCCCTTGCAGGAATGGCTATAAATACGTACTGGTGGTCATTGATACGTTCACGAAATGGGTAGAGGCATTCCCATCACGAACAAACACAGCCAAAACGACCGCAAAGATCCTGACCCACCACATCTTTACTAGATGGGGACTCCCCAGAAGTATTGAGTCGGACCAGGGATCTCATTTTACAGGACGGGTCATGAAGAACGTCCTGACCATATTCGGGATTAAACAAAATTTCCACATTGCGTATCACCCCCAGTCAAGTGGAATAGTGGAACGCATGAATCGGACTCTAAAATCAACCCTTAGAAAGATGGTCCAGGAATACAATACCACTTGGGATTCAGTGCTCCCATTCGCACTTATGTTTTTAAGAAATACAGTTTCATCATCTACAGGTTTCACCCCACACACACTCATGACCGGATGCCCCATGAAAGGTTCTGAATTCCTTTTAGGACTCGACATGACCAGCCCAGAAGTGGCTGCCCTCACACACGAGACAGTAGTAAAGCAATTAGTGGAAACTGTAAGATCGGCTCAGTTAGCAGCCGCAGTTAAATTGGGAAAGAAAAGGAAATAGAGCAAGGCTTGTTTTGACAGAACAGTACATTCCACAGAGTTCCAGGTTGGACAACAGGTAATGTTATCTGTTTATAACCCCAGCACATTTTTGCCCCAAAATTTTCCGGCCCGTACTCAATTGCGGACAAAATCAGCCCTTCAGTTTATAAGATAAAGTACCCCAACGGGAAGACTGCCTTGTTCCATATCAACCAGTTAAAGGCATATGGAACACAGTCCAACCACACACACCATGTCCTGCTAGACGCAGCAGAACACCTCGCCCCGCCCACAAGAGACACATTTCCACCCTCCCCCTCACAGACCAGCACCTCATCGGACTCGACCTCGACTCCGCCCATTGACTTCAGGCCATGCCCCGACACGCCCACAAGCTGCCACAGCAGACAGCGACTGTGACTTTGATGACAGCCACAGCACGCCTCTCTACTGCCCTGAAACACCAGACCCCACACACACCAACTACGACCCCGACTACAGTGATTTGGAGATCACTTACATTAAGACACCAGACCCACACCCAGCCCCACCGCCCAACTATGACGACCCCGACAACGTTCACACAAATTTGGACATGACCATTTGGCACCGAGACAACTCTTACAGACTCATCCGGAATGACGAGAGAGACCCTCGGTCACACAACGCACTCATAGCATGCCTGATCCATACAAGGGTATGGGATCCGGGAGAAGAGGATGACGTTAAGTCTGACTCCCGACACGGCAACCCCTTTGCGACCCTGTTCGCAGAGAATGAAGAGAATTGAGGTGTCCAGATGATGTAAAAAGAGGAACAGCTTGAGAGATAAATGGTGTCCTTTCTGATGGAACCTGCAGTATGTTTGTTTCATGTTTGTTTGTTTTCTGTTTGTTTTTGGATCAGTTCAGACTAGGAGGATTGGCCACAAGACTTTCAGCTGAAAAGTTTGTGACCATCTCACATTTCGTCATTGTTCTTCTGTAGTGAAGATGTTTTGTTCCGAGAACATTTCATAACTGCCCTTCTGATTCGACGGAAGTCTTGTCCGCCGATACCTTTGAGAACTTGTAAGACGCCAGATCAGCTGAAATGTCTGAAGCCCAGCTCAAGGCTTCTCCCTTGAATCCACTGGAGCTCCCTAGCTCCAGTTTCATAACTGCTCTTCTGTTTGGAGGACAGAAGAGGCAACCCCCATAATGACTACATTCTTGCCCGTTCGTTTAAGGTCGCTCAGGCAGTGGAGAAACGGCATTGAGGACCCGCCCTGTCTGAGGACCACCCCACTGGTCAACTCAGCTCGGGTACAGCACAGCACGCCCTACCCGGGGATTCCACCCAAATCATACCCGTCGCGGCCCATACACAACTCATTCGAAAGTCTTAATTCTAAAAAGTTTGTTTTTGTTTCCTTTGTTTAGGTAGCGTTTTGTTTATGTTTTGAAAAAAAAAAATGAGGGGAGTCACAGGGAGTGACTTGACCAATCATTAAGGGAAAAATTGGCACAAGAGGACAGATATACGATCATCCGAGGTATTAAGCAGAACACTAACAGATACTATGCTTGGTCCCCTAGCTTTCGGACGTTCAAAGGAGGGACCAAAGCAGGATCGGAGCAAGATCAACAAGAAAGAAAACAGAAGGAAGAGAAGAGAGAAGGAAGGTGACGGCCGCAAATGTATTTCTCTTCATCGCTTTTGTACATTTGCGCGCGACCGGAAATCCCCTTACCCCCACCCCGGCCGTTAATTTTTCACAGACACAGACCACTCCAAGCCCAGTAGACGACAACAGTACCCTGACCTGGTATACCAGATTCATGACTTGGTTCTCCTTGTCTTATGTGATAGAATCGCTTTTGACACTAGCGATTGTCTGCATCCTAGTTCAGACCCTTGGGATGAGGAAATGGCGAAGGAGAGCATACCGCTCTCGTACCTCAACGGTATATAGGATGAAATCCCCTATCTTTGGTTTCCATCAGTCCCCCGAACCCCTTGAAATGTGAATAAAGGATTTTCTTTACGTTGTTGCCATGCCATGTAAATAAAGGAACTTTTAAATGTTTTGTACCTCTGAGCTCGACTGCCGAGTCAGAGAAATGTGCCATGAATGCTGCTGTAATTTTGTATTGATAGGAAGTTTAGAATGATTGCATGTAAGTGAGTGCAGTTTATTTAAGGATAGTTAGAGGTTCTCGTTGTGATTTTGGTAATGCATGTCCCCTATGACATGGCGCCAAATAGAGATTGTGGTTACAATGTTTCTGCATAGTTGAGGAAAGTGCAGAGGCCATGGAACTCGCTGAGGTCAGGGAACAGAGACACCGTACTTAGATGATCCTTCACATTTTCGCGTTAGGATCACAAGGAGGGATTGTAGCCACCTGGGTTGGCCACTTTCTCACACAAGGTGGAAGAATGCAAAGATTGCAGGGTAAAATGGACATTGGCAAAGAAACCAGCAGTCTGCAGAATCCCCTGTATTCTAGCTGCCACAGAAACCCGACAGAATTGTAACTAACAAGCTGCGCATATTAATGAAGCGATTTACGGTGATTCCCAGGCACAATGGACACAACAGTTAAACATTCTATGGAAGGCCAGACATTCCGGCGCCAGTAGAGTCTAAGACAAAGGGCACCAATAAGGTGTAAGGAACCGCCCGGTGATCGAGGGACAGCCCCGTTATTGGGGAAATTCAAATCAATCGATTGGGAAGAGACTCAATCGACTGCAGGTTTATATAGGGTCCGCCCAGAAGGAAGCGAAACCCCTGGGACCTATAAAAGTCAAGATCCAGGACAGATTTGCTCTCTTAGCCAGCCTCTCCTTGACTAGCTTTCTTGACCAGCTGGCCCTCCCAGCAGAACACCTTTGCAGTAGAAGAACCTTGAGAAAGAGAGGCCTGGTCAGCAGCCGCCATCAAGTAAGTGTCATACAACGCACGCTACGAGAGTAGACACTCCTGACCCCTTTCGTCCACACCGACTGGAAGCCTGCGGATCCAGGACAAAGCAAGAGGCCGTTGTTCACTGATCCGGCAGTTCCCTTATTCCAGATACTTATTGGCCTGTTAGTGGTAGGATTAGCCTAGTCTTGTAGTTGTATGTGCATAATTAGTAGATAACTGTATTATAATAAGCGTGTCTTGTTTGAACTTACTAACTGGTGTATTGAGTTATTGGTCTGAACTTGTACTTGAAACTTGTGGCGGTATCTTAACGATACCTGGCGACTCTAGAGCTAAGGAACAAAACAGAGCCAAATTGAGTGGAAAGCACATTCACCCAGAATGAGCAACAGGCTCAGCATATGGCACTCTTACTGGAAGAAGACTTGTTCGTGATACTCTGTTCCTCTTCTCAAACAATAGAAGATTCTGGAATTCCTTCCAGAAAGCAATTATCTCTTTTAAGTTATCAAGGAGTCTGGAAACAGCTTTTAAAATGAAGATGGAGAGACACTTGTTTCAACCTGTGCAGTTCAAAACCAGTCCAAATCTGAAAGCAAAAATAAAATCCACAGAGCCATAAACCAGCTCCAAAACTCAAAACGAAAGTAAAAACTCACAGAGCCACAGCCCAGCTCCACCCACATAATGACATCACTGAAGCCATGTGATAAGACAAAAACATTTCTTAAAGGGACACTCCCATGACAATGAGAAGATGAATTTGTGCCATTTACTGCCTTTTTGCCAATCTGGCTCTGTCCGCTGCACTCACATCAATCAATCATACTGTCCCTGCTGGGAAACCTTAGAGGCTTCTCTAAATTTGGCAGTGGAGAAGGTTGAGGGGCAGAGTGCGGCATATTCCCTGAATAGGATGTCCCTCCCCTCCCAGATCCACTGAAAAATCAGCAAGTGGAAAATCAGTGGGCACCTCGTGGCAGTGAGGAGCAGCAGGAAGCAACAGACACTTGGGACCTGAAGCCTGCCGTACACCCAGGAAAGCAAGTTTTCCTGTAAATATATTGTATTGATGCACACATCAAAGTTCAGGCTGCACCTCTCTTTGGTGGGAAAAAGGATTTTTTGGCATCAGAAATTGTTACAAGAAATCAATATTGAAGAAGCGTTTGTGTTGTATTTTGATGGAGATTTCTGATGTCCCTATTTGATTTCACTGTGATTGATATTCAGGTCTAGCTGATGTATTGTCATGTCTGATTATCGTGAGGATGTCGCTCAATGGTTCAATTGTCTGTGCACTCTTAATATTCATGTTTGGCTTAGTACTGCGAAGGAATTGGTAATTAATGTTTGCTACATTATGGCACTGTCCTGTTATTTATATACCTACGCATTTTGCAAATATCGTACTACCGAACAAAATCTGAATTAAACAAATAGGCCATTAGAAATAATTATGTTTTAACTGAAGGACAAAGTATGGCACAAACAGAGCTAAGAGATGGGTAAAGAGCTTTAGGTGACCTCTGAGGTTGTGTATGAGAGGTGATCTAATTGAAACGTATGAAACGTATGAAACGTATGGATGCTGAAAAGAATTTTCCCCTCATGGGAGAGACTAGATCGAGGGGACACAGTTTTAAAAATAAAGGGTCTCCCATTTAAGGTGGGGATGAGAAGAAATGTTCTCTCTCAAGATGGTCGTGAGATTTTGACACCCTTCCCAAAAAGGTGTTGGAGGCACGATCATTGAATATTTTTAAGGCAGAGGTAGCTAGAATATTGACTAACAAGGGAGTCAAAGATTATCAGGGGATGGCAAGACTGTGGAGTTGAGGCCACAGTCAGATCAGCCATGATCTTATTGAATGGCGGAGTAGGCTCGAGCTGCTCCTGCTCCTTGTTTATAAGTTTGTATTTTTAGAAGTGCAGAGGGAGATGTGCAAAGTTGATGAGAGGAATTTAATGAGCAGAAGTGTAGGTCAAGCGAGCAAGGAGACAAGGCTGTGACAGATTATGTCATGTTTTTATTAGGATATGAAGGCACTACTCGCTCATTAGGGATTGGATAAATACATTGTGGGTTCATTTATTAAGATCTAGGCACATGAACAAATATACTTAGATATAAAGTTTGAAGACGTCAACAGAGCAGTCTGAGCTGTGCTCAGCTTGTGAGCAAAAGTGAAACTAAACTGGATCGCCTGACATACATTCTTTCTAGCGATGTCATGTTCCTATCCCTTAAAGGCATATTACAACAGCCATTCTTTTTAACGATACTTTCCCCCTTCCAAAATGTATAACTAGTTACAATACATGTTTATCTTTAATTACCATTACATAAGTGTATAGAATTGATAAATCTATGCGTCTCTAAACCATAAAAGATAATTTGCTGCTACACCCAGATATTGTGATTGTATTCTTATATACACATATCCTGAAATGGCTTATCAATAAATTGCGGACTGTTATCCATAATGATGTCTCCAGGCACACCAAATAAACTGTGTGTGTGCAAGAGTTGTGCTTGACATATTGTGCAAATGTCAAATAATAGGGTACTTGGTGAAATAATGATGGCAATGAATTCAGTGCCATCGACATGAAAGAGGTTGGATGCAATTTGGATTTTGGGCGAAGGATGGGTAGTAACTACATCTGGTATCAGTAGTTCTTGGTGCTCACTTGGCATATGAGCTGCTCGCAAGCTTGACAAAGACGTAAATGTCATTGTTATTACCCAGCCAATAGAATGTTTCTCTTGTGAGTCTTTTCGTCCAATCTGTGCCCATGTGTGAGTGATAAAGTTGTTGAAAAATATCAGTTTGCAAAGATTCCGGTGTGATGATCTGCTTGCCTTTAAAACCGACTCCCTGGGAGATGCATAGATAAAGTCAAAATGATCTTGTGTTTGTGTGCATGTTGAATTAAATCAGGCCATCCTTCAGTGATGGTTTTCCATAATTCCCGGTGCGTTGAATCGTTTGAGCTTTCTTCTTGTTGGCATTTGTGTTGTGCAAAATGTACCAGATCAATTGACCGACTTGCGTTCTCCTGCAAGAATAATGTTGCAGCTCCCATGAAATTGCCAATTTTGTTGAAAGATTCTAAATATTTAAATGTTGGGACATGAACTGAGATGGTCGGGGTCATTTCTGAGGTTCATCTTATGAGATCTGACTAATTGTCACTACTGTGAGGTCATAACATGGTTGATATACAATTGCCAGACCTTTAGTTTCCACCATGTAGAACATCTGTGACATCCAAGATGATTGATTGTACTTGCACTCCAAGACTATGGAAATGGCACATGGAATTAGTTAACTGTTGTACTCAGTTTCATCATGGCCTTCCATGTCTGGATAGATGTATTTTTTTGAATTCACAGAGGTAATATTTTGGTACTTACCCCTGTGTCAATCTTGGCCAATAATGAGCAGTTACCAACTTTCTTAGAGCAGGTATTTTAAATCTTTGAAAACACTTTGGATGGTGAGATGGGATCTATGTTTTCCACGAGATTGATGGTTCTAAATGTGTTCACTGCACTTTGTCTCTCGTGCACTTTGTAATTTTTTGGATCATCAATCTTTATATTTTTCTGAATTGATACCAATTGGTCCTTCTTATTGCTTAAAGGTACCTATCGTTCACAGACTGTTTGGATCAGTGCACTGCTCTTTGTAGCTGCACCTGCCTTTGCTCTAGTGCATTGTCGCTGCCAGCGGCCCTTTTTGCAGAATTGATGGAAAGTTGGGTATTCCCTGGATCTTGCAGAAGACCACAATTTCTATGTGTCTTTCTAGGCGTAGGCGTTCTTGTGAGTGTGTCAACAATCAGGGCTGTGCTTAGGACTTGTAAGCTTTGCACTAGCATCCATCCTTGAGGCATTCGTTGATGCTAAAGGTTTTGGGCTTGTCTAGCAGATTTTACTGGAATGCTTCCACGGAAGTGAATGCAATCGCCAACTCAGCAATTCTGTCTGCTAACTCAGTATTTGAAAAAAATCACAGTGTGTACCTTTTACTCTGCATCCACTAATGCAGTGTTTTTCAAACTTTTTTTTCCGGGGACCCATCTTTACCAACCGCCGACCTTTGCAACCCACGCCGGTCGACATTCACCACCCACGCCGGCCAGCCTTCACAACCCATCGTTTTCGCTTGACATTAATGTGACGGGGTGCCTACTTGATCCTCATGATCTCACTTGCTTTGTCGTTCAATGTTACATTTCTGTATGGGTTGTTCATCAGAGGTCCTGGAGCTCACACCAGCATTGCTTTGTCCTGCTATGGACTCTCCAACGAAGCTCTCACCAGCAGATTCTGGAAGCTCCCCTCAGTAATTTTGCGCCCAGAGTACGTGACGTCAGTGTACCAGGGGCATGACCTGCTCTCTGCCACCGCTTCTGGCAGGAAGATTAATAGATTTTTTTAAAAGATCTGCTCCTGGAACAGTTCACTGATGTACTGAGAAAGTGGTCTGCCACGCTGGGCTCCCGGTCTGTGCACTGCTACTCCGGCATGCACAGGGCAGCTAGCATTCTTGAAAGCCGGTTGTGACGGCATTTTTAAAAGCTTATCGCGCCCGTAGGGCACTTCTTCCCGCAACCATGAACGCGATGACCAATCATTTTGCGACCATCCGGACACCTGCCTGCGACCCACCTGTGAGCCTTGACTCGGAGTTTGAAAATGACTGTGCTAACATAATGATCTAAGGGTTCTGTTGGCTGTATTTTTAAAAATTATTTTTGTTAAACATCTTTTGAATATAAATACAAAACCAATAAGCAATCACCGCTACACCCCCTCAGCTTTTGACTTTGACCAGTTCCTTGAAATATATGACAAATGACTGCCATCATGTGTAAACTGTAAAAGCTCCCAATCGAACCTCTAAACATGTATTTCATTTTCTCAAAGTACAAAAACTCCATGAGATTTCCCCAGCCATGCTGAGGCACTGGGAGGAGAAGTTGACCTCCTCTCCAACAGAGCCCGCCGGCGAACAGTCAACGAGGTGACGGCTAAGACATCTGCCCCCTCACCCATCTGCAGCTCTGGCAGGTCCGACACCCCAAAAATGGCTTCAAGGGGACCAGGCTCCAATTCCCTTTGTAAGATCGCCGACATGGTGCTGAAACCCAAATATTCACTAGTGTAGGACATGCCCAGAACATATGTACATGATTCGCTGGGCCTCTCCCACACTGCTCACACCTATCTTCTACCCACTCAAACACTCGACTCATCCTAGCCTTTGTGAAATGTGCCCAATGCACCACCTTTAGTTGTATGAGCCTGAACCGTGCACACGATAAGGTGGCTTTCACCCTCGGCAGGCCTTCACACCACAGCCCCCAACTCCACTAACCCCCCCCCCCCCCCACTAATTATTCCTCCCACTTGGAAATAGTCTCCTCCAGCATGGCTGTGTCTAGTGCCAGATTCCTCCCATAAATTCTGGAAGTGCTCCCATCTAACGCCCATGCCAACAGCTTTACCCTCTCCATCAACGATTTTGGTGACAGCACTGGGAAGGTCGGAAAAAAATCTTTCAACTGCGCTAACATGTACTTAAGACCGTAAGACATAGGAGTTGAATTAGGCCACTTGGCCCATCGAGTCTGCTCCACCATTCAATCATTTTAAAAATAAATTTAGAGTACCCAGTTATTTTTTTTCCAATTAAGGGGCAATTTAGCATGGCCAATCCACCTACCCTGCACATCTGTTTGGGTTGTGGGGGTGAGACCCATGCAGACACAAGGAGAATGTGCAAACTCCACATGGTAAGTGACCCGGGGCTGGGATCCAACCCGGGTCCTCTGTGCCGTGAGGCAGCAGTGCTAATCACTGCGCCATCGTGCCACCCTCTGTTATTCAATCATGGCTGATGATTTTCTCATCCCCATTCTCCTGCCTTCTCGCCATACCCCTTGATCCCCTTACTAATCAAGAACCTGGGTGGGATTCTCCACTAGCGGGATTCTCCATTGCGCTGGCAGCGCACCCACGTCCGGGGATTTCCCGACGGCCTGCACACCATTGGCCGGCTGGCGTGACGAAGGACCCCGTTGCCGGTGGGGGCGTGCCGCACCAGAAAATGGGTGTGGTGGGATGGAGAAACTCGCCCCCTATCTATTTCTGTCGTAAAGACACAGTGATTTGACCTTCACAGCTTTCTGTGGCAAAGAGTTCCACAGATTCACCACCCTCTGGCTCAAGAAATTCTTGCTCATCTCTGTTTTAAAGGATCGTCCCTTCAGTCAGAGTCTGTGCCCTCTGGTTCTAGTTTATCCTACTAGTGGAAACAGCCTCTCCATGTCCACTCTATCCAGGCCAAATCCCCGGACTGCTAGTCCCTCTGCATGACCCTTTTCTGAATCCTCGCCACCTTAACTGCCCATATAAATGACAAGAATAAACCTTCTACCCCCATAAAAACGCCTGTGGTAGAAGCACCAGCAGCACTGGAATAAAAACAAAAACCGTGGCAACATATTAATATTCATCGATTGCACTTGCCCAACAAGAGACAGAGGGAGACTGCCGCACCTCACGTAAATCTGCCTTAATCTTACTCACGAAACCCGTAAAACGTAACTTCTGGAGCCGCCCCCAATCCTGAGCCACCTGCACCCCTAAAAATCTAAAATGAGACCTCATGAAACTAAACAGCGTGACCTCCAATTTAACCCCCTTCCCCGACAGAGTCACCGGGCAACATTAGTTTTTTCCCAAATTCAATTTGCACCCGAAGGAAGCCCAAAACCATCTTAACAGCCCTGTTCTGTCCCCATCATGGGAACTGGGTCTGTAATGTACAGCACAAGATCATCAGCACAAAGGGAGACACTATGCTTCCCCCTCTACTTATCGAACTTCCCAAAGCAATGGCCAACGGCTCAGTCACCAGGGCGAATAGGACGGGGGAGCAAAGGGAACCCTTGACTCATTCCCTCATACGACTGAAAATAATCCAAGCTAATATTATTCGTCCGAGCACTGGCCCTTGGTTCCTTCTACAGTAGTTCGACCAACCACACAAATTAGGCCCTATCCCGAAGCTCTCCAACGAAACAAACAAGTACTCCACTCTACCTTATCAGAAGTCCTTTCAGCATCTATTGCCACTGTCACCTCTTGTTCCGCCCCTCTGCCTGAGAGAGGACCACATTCAGTAGGTGTTGCACATTGGGTGATCAGCCCGTTTGATCATCCCTGACCACCTGCGGGAGACACCCTCCAACCTGAGCAGCCAGAAACTTCAACGGAATCTTTGCATCCACATTTAACAATGAAATTGGCCAGGAGGGACTTGTTTATAGGAGGCAAATTTGCAGGGCTGGAGGAGTTGGAGGAATTGTAGGGGTCAGATTTGCAGGGCTGGAGGAGTTGGAGGAATTGTAGGGGTCAGATTTGCAGGGCTGGAGGAGTTGGAGGAATTGTAGGGGTCGGATTTGCAGGGCTGGAGGAGGTGGAGGAATTGTAGGGGTCAGATTTGCAGGGCTGGAGGAGTTGGTGGAATTGTAGGGGTCAGATTTGCAGGGCTGGAGGAGGTGGAGGAATTGTAGGGGTCAGATTTGCAGGGCTGGAGGAGGTGGAGGAATTGTAGGGGTCAGATTTGCAGGGCTGGAGGAGGTGGAGGAATTGTAGGGGTCAGATTTGCAGGGCTGGAGGAGTTGGAGGAATTGTAGGGGTCAGATTTGCAGGGCTGGAGGAGTTGGTGGAATTGTAGGGGTCAGATTTGCAGGGCTGGAGGAGGTGGAGGAATTGTTGCCCAAATGGCTTTTGGGATTTTGTGAGAAGAGAGGTGCCATCCTTCCCGGGGCTGCTGCCTCCAGTGTTGGAAGATAAGCTGTTGTCGGAGGAGGAAATAGGGGAAGGGAAGGTGTTGGGTCTTTACAAGGAACTGATGAAGAGGGAGGGCCCCCTGATGAAGGATGTTTCATACAAATGGGAAGAGGAGGTGGGGGCGGGACATGGGCTGAGGCCTTGTGGAGGGTAAATGCCTCCTCGTCGTGTGCGAGCTTAAGCCTCATCCAGTTTAAAATGGTGCATATGACGGTGGCGAGGATAAGCAAGTTCTTTGCGAAGGTGGAGGATAGGTGTGTGTGGTGCGTGCGTTGGCCCGCGAATCATGTCCACATGTTCTGGGCATGTCCATGATTGAGGGGGCTATGGCAGAGGTTTTTGGACATGATGTTCGAGGTGCTGGGTGTGAGGGTGGTTCCTTGTCCGGAGATGGCAGTATTTGGTGTGTCCGACACTACAAACCAGTACCCCCGCTCTACTCTATTAAAAACCTTCTCAACATCTAATGCCACTATCACCTCTTGCTCTCCCCCCCCCCCTCCCCCGCCACAGCCTGAGAGAAGACCACATTCTGTAGGCGCCACACTATGGAAGATGATTGGAAGACCCAGGAGTCCAGGGGGTGAGAGAGGCCGACGTCTTGGCCTTTGCCTCCCTGATTGCCTGGAGATGGATTTTGTTGTGGTGGCAGCACTCTGATCTGCCGAAAGCGAGAGTGTGAGTGGGCGACCTGGCAGAATTCTTGAAGTTGGAAATGATTAAGTTTACTCTGCGGAGCTTGGTAGAGGTATTCACCTAGTGGTGGAAACTTCTTCGATTTTCTCAAGGCGAACTGGGGGGTTCTTAGAGAGGAGGTAAGGGGGTTAAAATGGGAAGGCGGTATGTTGCGGGGGGGGGGGGTGGTGTTGATGTCAGGAGGGCTGGAGGGTTGTGGTTGTTTATTGGGTTGATATGTTGTTCTTCTGATATTCTGTGTATATTTGTTAAATGCCTTAAATAAAAATATTTTTTAAAAAAACAATGAAATTGGCCAGAATGACCCACACTCCACCGGGTCCTTGTCCTTTTTCAACAAAAGTGAAATGGAAGCCTGACTCATAGGCTCTGGAGACTATCACTGGGCCACCAAATCTTTAAACGGCTCCACCTATAACCCCACCCTGGCTCCTGGTCCTACGGAGTGATACTGGTCATTTAGTGTGTGTGTGTTCTCCCTGCACCCCCCTCCCTGGCCAATTGGCCACAGCCCACCAGCGGGGCAGCACACGGCCCACCCAATTCAAATCATAGGTTGCTGCTCAATTCAGACTCAGACTGGGGAATTTTGTGGACATTTTGACAATATCACTTTGACCATCTTTCTGCTTAGTACCTCAGATAATTGCCCACTTTTGTGCAGTTTTCCAAAACTCGCCAATTTTAATCGCAACCTTCTCTGGCCTGATTTTTTATGATATGGAGATGCCGCCGTTGGACTGGAATGAGCACAGTAAGGAAGGAGCTCTGCTCTGAAAGCTAATGTTTCGAAACAAACCTGTTGTACTTTAACCTGGTGTTGTAAGACTTCTTACTGATTTTTTAATGATCGTTTTGTTTCTTTTTACTCTCCCCCACTCGCTATCAATCCAGTCCACACCCTGGTCAGTTGCCTTTCCCAACTAAGCTGGGCCTCTTGACTTTCTGTCCCAGTCACTGAACTGACAGGCTAGGCGCTGCAATCTTACTACAAAATATGCGTCTGTTTATTGGCGCTTTATTGGAGCACTGTTTCTTCATAGTTTTACTGTGCAGTCACCGCACTGTGATTCAGACATTCATCAATGCTGTGGCTTTGTTGTGATCTGACCAAAACTCTGAGTGTTTCCTCATGCTATGCAGCATGATCTAAGGCTGTTTATCATGTTGTGCCTGCGCTGAATCTTGTTGCCTGGCCATCACCATGTTGTTTCGAAGGAACCACTGCTGCATACTATATTGTGCTTTTATAATGATATAAGGGATTGGATAAACGCATTGTGGTATCATGTGAGAGTACCTTTTAAGAAATAGGTGTTTAAGAAATGTACCTTTAAGAAATGGGTGTTTATCACTGATGTCAGTGTGCGTGGAGCTGGGCTGTCTGTCAGCTTTTTACTTTTGTTTTAGGCTGTTTGTTGCAGGGTGTATTTTACTTTTGGTTTCAGTGTTGGAGCTGAAGCCAGACAAAACAGGTGTACTGCTTTTCTCTCTGCCATGAAAAGACTATCTCTTGATCATTTGGTGAATTCACAATTATAAATGTTCTCCGTAGTGAATGTAAACCTAATGTGCTTCTCTTGAAAGTTGTTTCTTTTGTCTTCTGGATGTTGTTTGGGAAGTTATTAAGGATTACTTAGTGTTGCATTCTTTGGGGGTTATATTTGAATTGATGGTTGCTAAGATGTTCACTGTTTAAAAAGGTTAACTTGAGTTCATAGAATAAACATTGTTTTGCTTTTAAAAAAATACTTTTCGATTTCTGCTGTACCACACCTGTAGAGTGGGCCGTGTGATCCCCATACCACAATCTATTAAAAGTTGTGGGTCAGGTGAACGCCATAATACCCTTTGGGGTCCTCTAAACCCTGGCCCATAACAGTGGGTTCATTTTATTAAAACTAGTGCATGAGAACAGATACACTTAGATATAAATCTTGAAGGCACATCAGCAGAGCTGTTGGGGCAGCACGGTAGCATGGTGGTTAGCATAAATGCTTCACAGCTCCAGGGTCCCAGGTTCGATTCCCGGCTGGGTCACTGTCTGTGCGGAGTCTGCACGTCCTCCCCGTGTGTGCGTGGGTTTCCTCCGGGTGCTCCGGTTTCCTCCCACAGTCCAAAGATGTGCGGGTTAGGTGGATTGGCCATGCTAAATTGCCCGTAGTGTCCTAAAAAGTAAGGTTAAGAGGGGGGTTGTTGGGTTACAGGTATAGGGTGGATATGTGGGTTTGAGTAGGGTGATCATTGCTCGGCACAACATTGAGGGCCGGAGGGCCTGTTCTGTGCTGTACTGTTCTATGTTCTATGTAGCTGTCTGTGCTGCTCAAAAGCAAAAGTTAAACTAAACTGGATCGCATGGCATACTTCTTTTCGAGTGATGTCAAAGCATATTACAACACTGGGTGGCTGAGGGTACCCTGCAACACTCCCCCCCCCTCCCCCACACATGCACACACACACTTTCATTTTATGCTTTAAGAAACTTTCTCTGATATGTGCCTCCTTACAGGGAATGTTGAGAGATCAGAGACCAAACCTGCCTGGCCCATTCTCATGGGGGTTCTAGTGAAAAAATGGCATTGGCTTGCCCTGTTTTCTCATGTGGGAAATGATGGAGGGCAACACCAGAAGTGGTGAGATAAGAATGGAACATTATTTGGATTTGAATGTATCAGAGTGAGATTTATATGGTTAAACGTGGTGAACTTCCCCAAGAAGCAGCACCGCAGCACTATTCACACCAAATTTTTCGTAAACAGAGACTTAAAAACCGTAAAATGAGATGTTTATTTGTGATCGGGTATCTCGGCACCAGGAAATGCCATTCACCTGAAGAGAAAACGTTGTTGATAAAATATCACCCGATGAACAAGTATGTTGGAAAATCACAGCGAATAATAAGGCTGCTGAAAAGTGGGTCAAAATGACAGAGACCAGCTGATGATTGCCATTTGCTAGAGGCTTTTAAGAGTATTAATGGGTGAATTATAATCATATGACCAAAGTTCTTTTTTTATATATTTCATGTCGACAGAAGCTACTGCATGCAGGCTATTTCTAGGAATGGAAACGAGATGATTGCCCTCGATACCACAATGAACCCTTTGAGGAATGCAGTCACTAGCGTACAAAATGTTCACGTTTATCCCTGATCCTAGTCCCAACTTTTTCCATATTCTGCACCAGTCACAAACCATGGCACTCTTCATGGAATGGGAGCAAGAAAGGATAAAATATTGAAGTCTCCTCATTCATGCATAATTACTGCTCCATTAAACAGTCTAGACAGTGCGTTGCTCAAGATGTTCAGCTCTATACCGTCACCTTTAGATTCCCCCTTAAATCCTCTTCAGATCTTTGTGGGGTTCTCTTTCGGCCCTCATTAGGTCTTCCTTAGAAGCGTATTAGATTTGTAATATTTAGGGGGTATACATCAATTGTGACGGAGCTGGTGTTTTCTGACCCTAACCATACTTAGTACAAGTGGTAACATTTGGGTTGGTGAGAACGTCAAGTGGGAAAATGGCACGTGCTGTTCCTCATTCTTGAGTGTTCAGCAATCGCAAAATTCTCAGGCAGCTTGTGTTTTAAGCGCTGCGAAGGCAAAGCAGCATTTGGAAGCTTTGGTCGCTGACAGATCCATGGTGTTGCAGTTCAAGGATATTGTACAAACTGCTCTCCATATAAAATATATAATCACCACAGCCAATTATATCACCTCTGCAAAACTCGTCTTCGATTCACTTTCTGTGAACATTAAGAGTTGAGACACAGAGGTACAAAAAGCCAACCGAAAGTCACTCCTTTTATGGATGGGTTTATATAATGAGACACACCGTTGTCCCTGTTGAGATGACGCAGGAGTGACATTTATCAGAAGAATTCTGGAAATAGTCAGTTATTTGGCATTGCCACCCACCATCACTTGCTGTTTATGAGCACTCTTGAAGAATCGGCACTTTAATTTAATTCTGACAAGTACGGTGAACCAGTGGTTAGTACTGCTGCCTCACAGTGCCAAGGACCTAGATTTGATTCCAAATTGGGTGACTGTCTGTGTGGAGTTTTCACGTTGTCCCCGTGTCTGCGTGGGTTTCCTCCGGGTGCTCCATTTTTCTCCGACAGTCCAAAGATGTGCAGGTTAGGTGGATTGGTCATGCTAAATTAGTATCCAAAATTTAGGTGGGGGTAGCAGGGTTACGAGGATGAGGTGTGGGAGTGGCCCTAGGTTAGGGTACTCTTTCTGAGGGTTGGTGCAGACTCGATGGGCAGAATGGTCTCCTTCTGCACTGCAGAGATTCTATGATAAACAAGCAATTGGCCCAAAATGTCCATTATAATGTTCATCCTCCATTCAAAGCTCTAAACCCATATGGCTGCCCTGTTGCCCTATCCCCACATAACTACAAACATCAGACAGCTTCTAGAACCAGCAAAATCAGAAAAGCAAACAAGAGAAGGAAATTTGGCCGAAATACAAATTATTGCCTGAAGCTGATTGAAGCAACAGTTAATGTATTTCTCAAGGCTATATGGGTGAAGCAAGCTGGTGCAGAGGAATGGAAATCTAGTGTTGGCATCAAGCATTCCCAGGTTACCGGCAGCATGGTAAGATGCAGGGTGAAATTCCCTTGAATTGGTTCAGCACCAAAACACTGCCACCTACTGCACCAATCCAACATTTTCCTGTTTCTGAAACCATGCTGTGTCTTGTGTTGGAGGTGCTCAGTGCTAGGTTTGTGCAGTGGATTCATGCCCCAGTATGCATGGAGCCAGAGGGAATTCATCCTATAAATCCAGTCTGCATTTGAATCCATCTTCTGGGGTGAAAGCCTAATCCAGTGTTCTTCAAACTTTTTTTCCAGGGACCCATTTTTACCAACCAGCCGGCCTTCGCGACCCACGCGGCCGACCTGCGCAACCCACCATTTTCTCTTACCTAGTTTGCAGCTGACAAAAATGGAGGAAATGGTTTTGGGTCCCTTTGGCCCTCGTACACGCTCCTCCAATGGAACCTGTTGGATGAAGGTGAAGCCTTCTGGTGTCGGAAAGTATGGAGTCTCCATCTGCCAAAGTTCAGAATTTTTTTCCTACAAAATGTTATCAAATAAAACCCCCCTCCCGAACTTGAAAAAAAAAATGAGTAAAACAAATTTTAAAAATGAATAAACCCCCCCCGAACTTGTAAAAAAAAATAAAATTAATAAAATAAATGAATAAAAACCACTACAGAACTTGTAAAACAAAAAGCTGCAACCGTTTTTTAAAAAAATAGCGGCTGCACTGCGCATGCCTGCCCGATTATCGGCGCACGCGCATGTGCAATGTGGCCGAAATTTCTGTGCCTGCGCACCGATCATCATGCGCAATGCGGCTGAATTTTTTTCTTTAACATGTTCGCGGCCACTTGCAGCCGGCGTAATGAAAATCCGGCTGCTGCACGGGGATTTGCGCGATCGGGAGCACCGCGAACGACAGCTCCCAGACCCTCCCGACACCTGCCCTCGACCCATCCGCGGGTCGCACCCCCGACTTTGAAGAACACTGGCCTAATCCACTGCATAAATCCAGTCTCCCCCGCCCCCTTTGTCCTGAGCTGCAGACTCTCGTGAACGTTAAAACAGGACTTCGATTCTACAAGTCAAGAAATGAAAGTTTCAAAATCGCCATGAGAAGCAGTCCAAACAAGTAGGCTGGCACAGTCGTTAGCACTGCTGCCTCACAGGACCAGGGACCGGGATTCGATTCCGGCATTGAGTGACTGTGTGGAGTTTTCACGCTCTCCCCGTATCTGCTTGGGTTTCCTTCGGATGCTCCGGTTTCCTCCCACAATCCAAAAATGTGCAAGTTAGGTGGATTGGCCATATTAAATTGCCCATTAGTGTACAGGGATGTGCAGGTTGAGTGGAGTTTTGGGGATATGGCGAGGGGAGTAGACCTGGGTGGGATGCTCTTTTGAAGGGTCGGTGTGGACCAATGGGCCAAGTGGCCACTTTCTGCACTGTGGAGATTCTATGGAAATAACCAGCAAGTTGTAGGCATTTACACATGTATTTGGAAAAATATGATGTGGAGATGCCGGCGTTGGACTGGGGTGAGCACAGTAAGAAGTCTTACAACACCAGGTTAAAGTCCAACAGGTTTGTTTCAAACACGAGCTTTCGGAGCACGGCTCCATTCACCTGAAGAAGGAGCCGTGCTCCGAAAGCTCGTGTTTGAAACAAACCTGTTGGACTTTAACCTGGTGTTGTAAGACTTCTTACTTTGGAAAAATAGATCATGATGAGAGTTAAATTATTGAAGGAGCTTTGCTTTTGAAGGCAAAATTTATGCAATTCTGTCTGATTCTCTTTTATTGCTGCAGATGTTCTACATTTTTTTCCCCAATAGTGGCGTTTAGACAAATTACATTTGGAATCCACCATCTTTGCTCAGTTCCAAGATATACTGGGCCCTCCTCATCCCTCCTACCAAGTGCCCTAATTCTTGTTGCTGCAGCAGAAAGGCGGAGACAAACTGCATGAACAGGGTCATAGCGCTGACCACTTACCATGTAATTCAGATAGGTGTATGTCATCTGTGTGAACAAAGGTTCTATGTACAGTTCAGTTCAGATCACATTAGAACATCTGCATAAAACAGGAGAGAATTCCACAGGATCAGTGAGCATTAAGCTACTGCCTGGTAGTAGCTTTGGGCAAATGTTGAAGCACAATTGCAACAGTTTTATATCCTTGGAGTTGTAGACCATCAGGATCAGACTGGTGAGTGAGCATGGTTTTGTGATAACACCCATTCTTACGTAATATTGCTGTGTGAATCTGGGTGCCACGTTTAGTTTTATCGGATTCGATTTATGAAACACAAGTCCATCTCATAGGGTGAGCTCCCCCTGCTGGATTTACAGAAAGGCCTGCTGTCATGGGAAGGTTTGTTTTTCAATTGGGCATGGTATTTGCTTTAAAAATAGAATGACCACCTTATGTTAAGTCCCACTCTAGACAGACAGGAGGAAAGTCCAGGGTTAGGATTTGGGTCAGGAAACTTTCTTGACTGCAGATGAAAATTCATGAGAAACTTTCTAAATTTCTCCAAGTTGAGGTGAGAAGTAAATGGCTGGTGTTTTCCAAGAATCTGATGGTGGCTAGAACCTTGTTTGCTGTCAGCATTGATTCAAAGAGAGGGTTGCCAACCTTGTGCACCCAATTCCTGATGGACATAATTGGGGACCATAGCAAATTTGGGCAGAATAGAAAGATCTCAATGCAGGCACGCACAACCTTATGGTGACTGGATAATTTGTTGACCCAAAGTGCAGTTCCTGACTTGAGGGAAGGAATATCAAAATAACAACTTGTATTTGTGTAATAAAACTTCCTGAGGTGCTTCACAGGAGCATTGTGGGACAAAATATGGCACAGAGATGCTCAATGAGATGTTAGGATAAAAGCAAACTATTGCAGATGCTGGAATCTGAAACAAAAACAGAAAAGGCTGGAAAATCTCAGCAGGTATGACGGCATCTGTGGGAAGAAAGCTGAACTAACATTTTGAGGCTGAATGACAGAGTCGCCCAGACTCAACATTAGCTCCATTCTCTCTCCACAGGTTCTGTCAGATCTGCTGAGATTTTCCTGCATTTTCTGATGTTTTCGCAATGAGATATTAGACCAGATGACCAACCACTTGATCAAAGAAATAGGTTTTAAGGTTTGCTTTAAGAAAGAGAGAAATGGGGAGGGAATTCCAAATCTTTGGGCCTACGCAACTGAAGTTGCAGCTACCCACAAAATGGTGTGGTTATAATTGGGAATGCTCAAAAGGCTGGAGATCTGTGTGGAGTCTGCACGTTCTCCCCATGTCTGCGTGGGTTTCCTCCGGGTTCTCCGGTTTCCTCCCACAAGTCCCGTGCTGTTAGGTGAATTGACCATTCTGAATTTGATATTCTGAATTCTCCCTCTGTGTACCGAACAGGCGCCAGCAAGTAGTGGCTCGGGGCTTTTCACAGTAACTTCATTGCAGTGTTAGTACAACAATAAAGATGATAAATTTCAATTCAATTAAATATCAGAGAACAGAGATCTGGAGGGCTTGTGTAGCTGGAGGAGATTACGGAGATGAGGCAAAGCAAGTCCATGGAGAAATCTGAGAATAAGAATTATGCAATGAAGGTGTTGTTACCATGTAATTCAGAGAGCACAGGGGCAGTCAGACTCGGTGTAAGTTAGGACATGGGAAGCAAAGTTTCAAAGATTTCAAGTTTTTTGGATAGACCTTGGACATGGGATCATGGGACTTAGGAGTATAACCCACGACTCTCTTGCCTATCAACGATTTGTCTAACTCTGTCTTAAATGAATTCAATGATCCAGTTTCCACTGTTTTCTGGGATAGAGAATTCTGCATACTGACGACCCTTTGGGAGATCAAAATTCTTCTCATCACCGTCTCAAATGGAGATTAAATGTAGACTTAAATCTTAAACTTGGGAGATCAGTCAAGACCGCAGTGAAATCACAAATCCAGAGGCAATAAAGGCTTGGATGATGGTTTCAGTAGTAGATAAGCTGAGGGAAGGGCAATATTATGAAGATGCCAACAGGTGGTTTAGGAAGCCCATCTCAATATATAATAATCATGAAAGTTGGCACATTGGCGAAACGTATAGAGACTATCAACAGGTTGTAGCCACAAGCCTGTAAACCCACACCCACCATGCAAAATGTACCAGGATAAAGCACTGCAATATTCAAGTGTTGACCTAAGCGCCCCACACAGCCCTTTCCTCATCTAAGAACCAAATTAAAGCAAGATAATACACTAAACCCCAGTCCAAAGTAACCTGTTCAAAAAGTATATGTAAATCAATAATGCTTGGTGCACACCCGTGACATTTCCCTCACTGCTGTCACGCTTGAACCTATACAATTGCAAGTTAACCAATACATATTTATATTTTCAGCCCTACCCCCCCCAACCCTCAATACAATCAGGCTGAAGTTTATATAAGAGATCAAGCATTTGGGGTGGCACGATGGCATAGTGGTTAGCACTGCTGCCTCACAGCCCCAGGATCCCGGGTTCATTTCCGGCCTCAAGTGACTGTCTCTGGAGTTTGCACTTTCTCCCTGTGTCTGTGTGGGTTTCCTCCGGGTGCTCCGGTTTCCTCCCACAGTCCAAAGATATGCAGGTGGATTGGCCATGCTAAATTGCCCCTTCGTGTCCAAAAGGGTTGGGTGAGGTTACTGGGTTATGGGGATAGGGTGGAGGTGTGAGCTTAAGTAGGGTGCTCTTTCCAAGGGCCGGTGCAGACTCGATGGGGCGAATGGCCTCCTTCTGCACTGTAAATTCTATGATTCTATGGATAATCTTATCAACATCAAAATTATAATAATGGCTGTATAAAAATACCTCAAATAATCTTGTTTGAGGACGATAAGTTGCACATCTGTTGTGAAGAGTAAGTTTTGTGTTAAGTTTTGCTTGATTTTTGTCTTGGGTAGTCTGCAATTGGTTTCCTTGCCTACAACTTTCCTTCATTGTTATAGGGCTGCTGTTATAATTTAAATATACGTAAAGTGAAGATGACATTTCTTTAAGGGTTTTGGTTGTATTCCTTGACCCAGCCGAGGAAGGTGGTTTCATGGGAGGACAAATAATGTAGCTGCAATAGTGACTGAGGCATTTTGTCCGCATTCATTATCCCTGTCGGACCCTTGGTTAACAAACCTGCTGCACCTATATGGACATGTCTGAGGAACCCTGTCTTTGTTGCCTCTGCTATACCAGAGCAGGTACAGCAGAACTGTATCATCTGCTGAAGGATAACCCAACTCTTTGCACTAAGAGTTTGGTTTTTCACCATTGGTTCAGAAATTCTCACTTTATCCTCTGTAATTGTCAGTATTATTCCTCTGCCACACTTTCCCCATGTTTGTTTCAGAGAGCTAGAGCCACCGTTTATAGTGGACTCCAGAATGGTGTTGATTGTTCCCAGATCAGAGACTAATTCTGGGAACTAACTATCTCCTCTCCCTTTTGTGGGCGGATGATGCACAACATGGATGGCCTTCAAAAAGGGAAGCGATGTGCAAGGAAACATTAAATGCTCCAATTCCCTCAAACACAGGAACTGTATCTCCTGAGGCCACAATCCATCATCTTAACCTCGCTGTTTCCTTTTCCGAATTATTGCTATTATTTTAATGCCTTGAGACTCTGAATCCTTTCCAAATATGTAGATACACTCATAGTGCAATTTTCACAACACAATCTTATGTTATTGGTTAAATAAACTCACTGATAATGGTTTTGTTTTGACCAGCATAAGGTTCTTGCACAGTCCTTTATTTTTCACTCTTCCTGTGTAAAAGTGACACCTTAAAAAATAACATGCTTTGAGGGGTGACATTTAAACAATAAAATTTATTGCATGTCACAACAATTGGTGAACGAAATAAGACGAACAGTGCAGTGTCATTTGGCAACTATGTACTTAGTTTGATGCCTGGTTTTCCAACTAGGTGTCCGGAATTTGAATTTCAGTCTTTGTTGTCACTCACAGCTCAACCTGGTTGCCTCAGCATCTTTTTGCTGTTTCCCACTTGTCACCTCAAGAAAAGTGTGCCTAAGAGTGAGGGCAAAGGGATAATGGTTCTGTATAATGGATCAATTGGTATCTCTAAGAAGAGGTGGCAATTCCCAACCAAATTTGAGTCATGGTCAACAGCTCTATAATAATGTGAACAAAGCTTTGTCTCTTTGATCATACCAGCAAATTACTTTTTCAATTGAAGCCATACAAGGCAGACTGGATGGCATTATTTTTAGACCATTGGTGGCACCCTCCAGGGAGCTGCCACATGAATATTTATTGGACGGTAACTATCAGCCCCAGTTACCTACTCTCTGTCATAACCCCCACGAGAAGCAATTGGGAACTGTCATGCGAGAGTACCTTTAATAAATGGGTGTTTATAAATGGGTGTGCATATAAGAATCTGTAGTGAGAGCACCTTTAAGAAATAGGTGTTTATTACTACAGTGATGTCAGAGAGTGGGTGGAGCTGGGCTGTCTGTCAGCTTTTTAGTTTTGTTTTAGGCTGTTTGCTGCAGGGTGCGTTTTAGTTTTGTTTTCAGAGCTGGGTAGCTGCAGTCACAGCCAGAAGGTGTATTAGAGTCTCTCTCTGTAATCTAAAGACTAAATCGATCCTGGTCATTTAAAACTCTAACAGTAGTGACTTTAACCTGATGTGCTTCTGGTAAAAGGTGTTTTAAGTCTTATGGATGTTAAAAGGAAAGCTTAAAGGATTACTTAGTGTTGTATTCTTTGGGGGTTGTATTTGAATTAATGGTTGCTAAGATGTTCACTGTATGTTTTAAAAAGGTTAACTTGAGTTCATAGAAGAAACATTGTTTTGCTTTTAAAAATACGTTTCCATTTCTGCTGTACCACACCTGTAGAGTGGGTTGTGTGCTCCCCATACCACAATCCATTAAAAGTTGTGGGTCAGGTGAACGCCATGATACACTTTGGGGTTCTCTAAACCCTGGCCCATAACAGAACCATCATTGATCTCCCCGTGGAACTTGGGGAGTATCAGCCTCCCAGGTAGTGGGGGAGGCCACTCAACTAGGGCTCATTATGAACTAAGATAAAAGCCTGGTGAGTTTTGAGACTTCCCAGCAATGATGGTCCTAATAGTGACATGCTACCTTCGGCAACTTTGGAAATAGTTAAATAAAGTTATGTTCATTTATCGCCAGCTTCCTCTGAGTCATTAAACTCTCCTTTGGTGCCCCTCCTACAGCAGGACCTCTAACCAATCAGCTAAAGATGTGGAGATACCGGCATTGGACTGGGGTGAGCACAGTAAGAAGTCTTACAACACCAGGTTAAAGTCCAACATGTTTGTTTCAAACACTAGCTTTCGGAGCACTGCTCCTTCCTCAGGTGAATCATTCACCCGAGGAAGGAGCAGTGCTCCGAAAGCTAGTGTTTGAAATGAACATGTTGGACTTTAACCTGGTGTTGTAAGACTTCTTACTGCCATCAGCTAAAAGTAGGGCTGGGCCACATGTGAACCGTTTCTGTAACCACCACACTGTCCCTTTTAATGGTGACTTTCGGCACTTACAGAGCTGTTGCTTCACCAGATTTCACACTGCCAGCTCACATGCACTACAGGCTAAGTTTCCTGTGCAAGGTTGTTCATGTGCTTTCAGCTTATCCAAATTATTGGTAGGTTTAGGGTTGCCAACCCACAAGGATTAGCCTTGACTCTCCAGGAATTGAAGGCTTCTGTGTGCAACCCTGGAGACATTAATAATGTGTGTGAGGGAGTGGGGGGGGGGGGGGGGGTTGGCCATTTTCTTTGATTTTTTTCCCTTTACCAGATATTAAAATATTGTAAATGGGAGAATAAAACTGTTTAGCTGACAATCAAGCATAATCCAATTGGTTAATGGGTGTTTTTGCTGTCCAATTGCAGTAGGAAGGCAGTGCGTCACAAGTGTCAGGTGAGTCTCCCTTTAAGGAAGGTTTGGTCGTACCACATGTCTTGAAGCACGGCTTCAATGATGTCAATTGTGGGTGGAGCTGTGCTGTGGCTGTCAGGTGATGGGGGTTTAAGGTTTTGGTTTCATTTTTGGTTTGTTGATTTGGACTGCAGAAGGGAAGCAGTGTTTCCCTGTTTTTTTTTTGAAAGCTGTTCCAGCCCCATTCAAGTGAGATTACAGTGTTCTGGGCCACGCCCTTGAAAGGGGTTTTGGTTTATTGGATTTTGTATTGAATTAGAACAGCTACTAGGGGGGATTCATTAAGAGTTATATACATAGATTACTGTAGCTGTTGTGTGTTTTTTCATTTTGTAATTGATAAATTCTTGATAAGTATTTTATATATGCTAACTACATTCTGATAATAAATTTTGTATTGATAAAAGTGCCGAGGAAGTCTGATGAATCACACCTGAAGTGAAGGCTCTTGTGCTCATCCGAGCCAATTCAACATAAAAGTTATAGGTCAGGTGAGTTCATAATAAACTTTGGAGTTTCTAAGCCCTGGCCCACAAGACGAGGATGAATATGTTGGCCAACTAATGGCTGGATTGTGGGGGAAAAGGATGTGCTGAAATCTGCAGGAATACTTTTAATCACAGTTGGTAATCCTAGGGAGTCCCATCAAGACCCACCCTCTGAGCCAAAGAGAGCCCGCTCTAGCGGCTGATACCCATTTTTGCTTTTTCCAGTATACATTTTAGAAACTTCTGTTCAAATAAAGAGATGAGGATGAATGCAGCTGTGTTACCTTGAGGAGAGGACGGATTGGAGAGTTTTATAACACAGCAGATGCGTTTCTCTGACTTTAAGAGCACTGGATTTACCTTCACGAGAAAGGAGTAAAATTGTAAAAGAAAGCTATGCACATGGAAGAGAAAAATAATTGACAGAAACATTTATTGTACTCTGGATGTAGTGTTAGTTCTATGTTTAGAGGGTCTTCCGGTGATGTGCTGAGCGGACGCACATCCGGTGGCTCTCCTCCAAACCAGAACCAAAATGGGCACTTTTAGTCAAATTTTTCCCAAAGTTCAAAGACCAAACTACTTCAATAACGAGAAGAAAACAATCACGAGAGTATGCCGGCAAACGGGAGCACAAGGGGCCAGAAAGACGGCAGAAGTGGCCGAAAAAGCCACTAGCAGCAGGCAGACGAGCCGCGGACCCACGAGACGAAAGAGCCCCGGCCGTCCAGGAGAGAGGGAGACCAACGACCCAGGCATCGGCCTTTCCCCCCACCACCTGGAGACAGGATGGAAGAACTTCCTCATAAAGGAGCTGACCACCGTGAAAGAGGCGGTCAGGGCAGAAATCGAGGTGGCGGTGGCAGAGGTGATGGCCACCATGCAAAAGGCTATCGATGAGCTGGGTAAGAAAGTGGAGACACAGGAGAAGATGATCCTCAACCTGGAGAAGGCCTCGACGGACCAGAGCGACAGTATTGTCGCCCTGGAAGTCAAAGTGAAAAGATTGGTGGCGGCCCAGGGCCAACTTTAGGGGGAAAGCTGAGGACCAAGAGAACAGGTCCCGACGACAGAACATTTGGATCGTGGGCCTGCCGGAAAATATCAAGGGCAGGGATCCGACGGGCTACGTCGCCCAAATGCTGGACGCCTTAGTTGGGTGAAACAACCTCTTCAACCCCCTAGAGCTCGACAGAGCGCACAGGTTACTCAGGCTGTAACCCAAAGCCGGGGAGCAGTCAAGGGCGATCATCGCAAAGCTCCTCTGATACCAGGAGCATGAGCGGATCCTGCGGTGGACGTGTCAGACAAAAGCGAGCACCTGGGAAGGACATAATATCTATCTATCAGAACATGGGGCAGACCGAGCAAAACGAAGGGCCGAGTTCAACCAGGTGAAATCAGCCCTGTACAAGAACGGGGTACGTTTCGGTGCTGTTCCTGTCCAGGCTTTGGGTCACACAAGAACATCACTTTAACACCCCGGAGGAAGCAAATTAATTTGTAAAAAATAATTGCCTGTACAAGGGACAGGCAAGGCAGTGGTGAGGGTTGTTCAGAGAAAGACAGTGAGAGGGAAAATCAAAGACTCATTGGACTGCGAGCATGCTTGTGTGGGACTGTGCTGCCTCACTCTGATAGTAAATGGAAGATTGGGTCGCAGAGGGAAGCGAGGTCAAGGGAAGGCATGTGAGAGGTTAGACAGGGAAAACGGGAGGAAGCGGGCATAAGGTAGGGGCTAGTCCAGCCCCGGGTGGGGAGCCACCACACTAGCAGAAATAGATAGCACGGGAAGACAGAAAGCAAAGGAAACCGCAACGCACGTCCCAGCAGAGAGGGAACGCCTGGTCAGGATGGGGGGGGCATAGGGACAGGGAAGGGGAAAGCACATGGAGACAGGGAAATGGCAAAGCAGGAAGGGGGAATGGGGAGGGATTGGCGGGGGAGGCGGCTGAGGAACTGGCTGAGGAAACAAGATGGCGCTGCAAGCGACCGCTTTGGAGGCTCCCTGGGCAAGTAGAGACAGGGAAGAGAGGGTGGCCAAGCAACAACTGATCGACTCCATTCTGGAAGTTGACAGAAAGTATTCCGAGGCCCCGACCATAGAGCCTCTGGTGGAGAGGAAAAGCTGCAGATGGACTTTAACCTGCTATCCACCAGGAAAGCAGTGCACCAACTCTGTCAGTTGTGGGGGACCTTCTACGAACATGGGGGGAAAGGCCACCTACTGGTTCACCAACTGAGAAAGCAGGCAGCCACGAGAGAGATAGCTTAAGTGAGGAACAGCAGAGGCAGACTGGTAACAGATCAAAAAGAGGTCAACCGAGTGTTCAAGACCTTTTACCAAGGAATGTACACCTCCGAACCCCCCTATGGGACTCGGGAATGAAACAGTTCCTCAATGGACTGGACATGCCAGTTGTGGGGGTTGATATATGGGGGGGGGGGCTGGATACACCAATAGGACAGGGAGCGATCATGGAGAGACAGGGAGAGATCATGGAGAGTATCAGCTCCATGCAGGCAGGGAGGCACTGGGACCCGATGGGTTCCCGGCAGACCTCTGTAAGAAATGCTCACCAGCCCTAGCCCCACACCTACGGGACATGTTTGCAGACTTGCTAGTGAGGGGTACCCTTCCCCCTATGCTAACGCAGGCCACGATACCGCTGATACCCAAAAAAGACAAGGACCCAACGGAATGCAGATCATACAGACCCATTTCGCTGCTCAATGTAGACGCAAAGAAAGTCACAAAAGTCCTGGCCAAGAGATTGGAGAACAGCGTACCAGCGGTGGTCACAGAGGGCCAGACAAGCTTTGTCAAGGGTCAGCAGCTATCTGCGAACGTCATGCGGCTGCTAAATAATAATGACCCCATCCAAGGAGAGAACACCAGAGGTGATCGTCTCCCTGGACGCAGAAAAGGCCTTTGACAGCGTCGAATGGAAGTTCCTCCTCGAGGTACTGGAGCAGTTTGGGCTGGGGACGGGGTTCACCCTTGTGGGTGAAACTCATGTACAACGCCCCGAAGGCGAGTGTTCAGACCAACACCAGCACCTCCTGAATATTTACAGCTACAAGGGCATAAGGCAGGGATGCCCATTATCCCCGCTTCTATTCGCCTTGGCAATTTAACCCCGGGGTAATCGCCCTGCAAGATGCGAAAAGCTGGAAGGGCATCCAAAGAGGGGACAGAGAGCATAGAGTATGGCTCTGTGCGGGTGACCTGCTCCTCTTGGACCCACAGAACAGCCTGAAAGCAATCCTGCAACTCCTGGAAGAGGTCGGAGCCTTTTTGGGCTACAAACTCAACCTGGGCAAGAGCGAGGCATTCCCGGTGAACCTTAATGGGGGAGAGACCGAGCTGGAGGGATTACCATTCAAATGAGCACAAAACAAATTCTGCTACCTGGGGATCCATATAGTCCATGAATGGACGCGGATTCGCTAGTGGTCTCTGGCCAACCTGACGAAGGAATTTAAAAAGGAGCTGCAGAGATGGGATGCTCTCCCGCTTTCCCTGGTGGGGAGGGTGCAGACAATCAAAATGAACGTACTGCCGACGTTCGTCTTCCTGTTTAGGTCCACACTGATCTTCATTCCCAAAGTGGACAAATGATCATGGCATTTGTGTGTGTGTGTGTGTGTGTGGGGGGGGGGGGGGGGGGGGGGCTGGAACCCAAGAATCTCCAAGACAACACTGCAAAGGAGGAAAAACATGGGCGGTTTGGCCCTTCCGAACCTACAGTATTACCATTGGGCAGCCACAGCCGAGAGGGTGATAGGATGGATACGAGAGGCAAACACGGAATGGGTGAGACTAGAGGAGTCCTCCTGCAAGTGGAACTCTTTGCCGCAGAAGGCTGTGGAGGCCAAATCACTGAGTGTTTTTAAAGCAGAGATAGATAGGTTTTTGATCAATAAGGGGATCAGGGGTTATGGGGAGAAGGTAGGAGAATGGGTATGAGAAAAATATCAGCCATGATTGAATGGCGGAGCAGACTCGATGGGCCGAGTGGCCTAATCTGCTCCTATATCTTATGGTCCTAAGGGAGCGACCCTGCGAATCCTCGCCACGGCAGCACTCCCATTACCCCCCCCCCCCCCAACAAAATACACATCCTGCCCAGTGGTGGCAGCCACTCTGAAAACATGGAACCAAATGAGGCTCCCATCTGCGTCAATCACAGATTCCCATCAACCATGCTTGATGCCACATTTTAAAAACTGAGACAGGACGGGGGATGCTAGCAGTCAAGAACTGATACACAGGAGACTGACTTGCGACTTTGGACGAACTGACGGAGGACCTGGACCTGGTGACAGGACAGGAACTCAGACACCTCCAAATTAAACATTTTCTCCGCAAGTAGATGGCGAGAGACACACTACTGGAGGAACTAATAAACTTGGACAACAAGGAGGGGGGAAACTGCGGGAACATACGGACGGTTACTGGATAGGTCAAGACTACCACTGGACGAGACGAGACGAAAATGGGAGGACGGAAGTAGGTTGGGGACTCTGGAGTGAAGCACTGAGTAGGGCCAACTCCACCTTCTCCTGCTCCAGGAGCTCTGCTTCATGCAGTTTAAAGTGGTGCACAGAGCTCACCTAACCAGAACCCGAATGAGCAGGTTCTTCCCAGAGGTGGAGGACAAATGTGAAAGGTACCTGTGAGGCCCAGCTAACCATGTCCATGTTCTAGGCCTGCCACAGACTTGTCGGGTTCTGGTCAAGCCTTTTTCAAGGTGAAGTCCAAGGTTATGGGGGTGAGGGTTGAGCCATACCCAAGAGAGGCAGTCTTCAGGATATCGGACCAGCCAGAACCACATATGGGGAGGAGGGCGGACGCCCTAGCTTTTGCTTCCCTAATCGCACGCTAGAGAATCCTGCTCGGCTAGCGATCAGTAGCACCACTCTCGGCTGCAGACTGGCTGGCAGACCTCTCGGAATTCCTCCACCGAGATTTGGACAATGGCTTCCACAAAGCGTGGGGACCGTTCATCAGCCTCTTCCGAGACCTGTTCCAAGGCCAACAGCAACTAGGTAAAGAGAAAGGGGGCGAGAGAAAGGGGGGAGGGGGAAAAGGAAGGGAGGAAGACAAAGGAAGACACACACAAGAGAAAGAGGCGGAGGAGGGGAAGGGGAGATGGAAACCCACAGAGTGGAACATGGGGTAAAAGGAGAGGAGGGGGGCCATGCAGCCTCCCCCCACCAATGACAAAAGTCTAAAGACCCTAACAGAAAGAAACAGTGTGTGGCGTCAAAGTCAGAAGGCATCACTAAGAGAGATACTAAGCCACCAACAAAGGGGGGGGGGGCGCGGAGGAGGTGGCAGACAGGGGAAAGCAGAAGATATAAAAAGTTGTGTAAATAAGAAACAGCTTTATTTGTAAATATCCGACACACTTGAACTGTTACTCTGTAAAAACTGGAAAATACCAATAAAAACATTTTTTAAAATGTTTTTTTCCTGCTTATTTCCCTTGATGTTACATAATGCAGAGAATCGCCCTTGAAAACACAGACCTATGTGTGGAGCTCCACTCATTGTCCATCCTCATTATTCAGCATTACCCAATGGTCACTCTTTTTTGGAGTGTTATTCAATGGTCACTGCATTGTGTGGAATCTTACTCAATAGTCACTGTTGTTTGGAGTGTTATTCAATGGTCACTCTCTTCTGTGGAACATACGTTAACCAATGTTGTTCTCTTGTGAGAAGCATGACTCAATGGTCACCCTCATGTGAGTTGTTGTTAGCATACCTTCACACTTTTTTTTTTACTCTTTGGGGATTAACGGGGAACGTGGTGGAATTATTTCTGAACTGATTATCAGACCGTTTAACTGCATTGAACGCTCCTTCTGTGACAAGTCCTGGCATTGGACTCAAACCTGGAGCTTCTGGTCCAGCAGTAGGGGACGCTATCAATGCGCCACAAGGCCATTGATGTGTGGAGGTGATTATATGGCTCCCTCTGCCAGTACACTTCTTCCTTTAGTTATCAGGAGATGTGGTTCAACTCTACATTAACAATAAGTGTGGAATACCAGATTAAAGCATCAACAAGCTGATCCCTGCAGCCTCTGTGATGGATGCTGCTCGCCACATTTAATCAAGTTTAGGGGCACCCAAGGTATCTGAGTGACTTGCAGCAAAACATATCTCTCCAAACTACCCGATTATCTGGTGAGTGTCCATGGTGATACAAATACATACAGACGTATGTGAACCAGTGTGTGAATGTACAAGTATGGGAACTCCTTTCCGAAACTTAGGTGCATGATGACCATAAGACATAGGAGCAGAATCGGGTTATTCGGGCCAATGGGTCTGTTCTGCTGTTCAGTCATAGCTGATATGTTCTTCACCGTTATTCTCCTGCCTTCTCCCCACAACCCCTGATCCCTCTGTTAATCATGCAATCCCCCTGTTAATCAATAACACCAGATTTGTGTTTGAGGAGCTGTTGCCTGCAGGGCTACAGACCAAGAGCTAGAAGGTGGAATTAAACAGAATAGTTTTTTCTTAGAGCATAAGAACTAGGAGCAGGAGTTGGTAATTTAGCCTCTTGAGCCTGCTCCGCCATTCAATACAATTATGGCTGATCTCCTCCTGGCTTCATCTCCACTGTCCTGCCTGTTCTATGTAACCCTTCAACCCATTATTAATTAAAGATCTGTCTAGCTCCTCAAATTTACTCACTGTCCCAGCATCCACCACACTCTGGGATAGTGAATTCCACAGATTCATGACCCTTTGGGAGAAGTAGTTCCTCCTCATCTTTTTTAAATTTGCAACCCCTTATTCTAAGCCTATGATCTCTCGTTCTGGAATGCCCCACAAGAGGAAGTATCCGCTCCACATCTACTTCATCCATACCGTTTATCATCTTGTACACCTCAATTTGACCTCCCATCATTCTTCTAAACTTTAGAAAGTACAGGCCTAAATTGCTCAATCTCTCCTCATAAGACAAATCCCTCATCTCTGGAATCGATCTAGTGAACCTCCTCTGAACTGCCTCCAAAGCCACTACATCTTTCCTCAAATAAGGGGACCAAAACTGTGCACAATACTCCAGGTGTGGTCTCACCAATGCCGTGTACAGTTGCAACAACACTTTCTTACCTTTTATACTCTATTCCTTCCGCTATAAATTCCAACATTCCATTCACTTTCTTTATTACCTGCTGTACTTGCAGGCTAGTTTTCTGTGACTCATGCATGACTACACCTAGATCCCTCTGCACTGGAGCACCCTTAAGTCTCTTCAAATTTAGATGATAAGTTGCCTTTCCATTTTTCTGACCAAAAGGAATGATCACACACTTATGCACATTAAACTCCATCTGCCACATTTTGGCCCATTCACCTAACCTATCTATATCCATTCATAAGGTTCTTATTCCCTCATTGCAATTTACTGTCTCACCTAATATAGTGTCATCTGCCCACAAAGTCCACCCATTATAACGAACAGTAAGATAGTTGTCTGTGGTCTGGACTTGTAAAATAGTCCCTTATTCACTCTCCTACAACACAAACAGTAGTTTCAAGGCTCATTATTTTCTGTGATAAAACCGGCGTGAAAAATAAAAACATAGGAACTGCAGAATTCCAAGAGCTTTTCTCCATTCAGTTCGATCAACTCGATTTGCCTGCCTTTGCTGCATATCCCTTTATGCTTGTACCGAAAATGAATCCATCTCAGTTTTGAAAATTTCAATTGATTTGATATTTCCGAGGACAGAAAAGGTGCTTCCTAATTTCATTCCTAAAGTCTCGCTCTCATTTTAAGATTATGCCTCTTCCTTCTGAATTACCCCACAAGAGGAAATTGCTTCTCTGTATTTATTCTATAAACTCTATCATTTTTAAACACATATTAGATCTCTGCTCAACTCTTTATATTCAACGGAACACAAATTTCATTCAATCAGTCCTCACAATTTAACCCTTCAAGCCCTGGTATAATCGTGGTGAATCTGTCCCATCCAAGGACAACATTGTCTTTCCTGTGTTTGTAATCTAACCTGAACGCAGCACTCTAAATGAGGTCTGACCAAGGTTAGCTACCACATAAGTCTAATTTCTGCATGTTGGTATTGAAATAAAGGTTGTATTAGCTTTTTTCATTTCTTGTTAGTATCCTATGGATGACCTGTGTATCTGGACACCTAAATCATTTTACTCCACCACAAATCCTAGTGTCTCATATTTAAGGAATATTCCAATGTGGTTCGAGTCCCCACAATGCCTCAATTCTTCATCCAAGTCATTAATATGTCCAGTGAAAAGCTGAAGCACCAGTACAGACCCTGCGAGACACCAATGGTCACATTCCGCCAATCCCTGCTTCTGGTTAGACCATACCTGGAGTACCATACCTGGAGTAGGTCATTTGGCCCTCCAGGGTTACTCAGCATTCGATAAGATCATGGCAGGTCTGGTTGTGGTCTAATTTTTATTTTCTGCCTGACTCTCACAACCCTGGATTCCCTTGTCTATCCAAAATCTGTAACTCTACCTTGAATAAATACAATGACCAGCCTCCACAGTTTTCTGGGGAAGAGACCCTCTGCTAGAAATAATTCTTCTCATCTCAGTCTAGGTGACCTTTTTTTTTAAAAAATAATTTTTATTGAAGAGATTTTTTACATGAGAATACTTACCCCCCCTAACCATAGACTATTACACAATATTCCCTCTTAACAGACATCCCCCCCCCCCGCCCGACCCCCCGCGCGCGCTGTCCCTCCCCCCCTCAGTCTAGGTGACCTTTTATTCTTAAATTGTCTCTCCTAGTTCTAGTCACCCCCACAAACGGAAATATCCTCTGTCCATCTACCCTATCAAGTCCCTTCAGAATCTCATGTTTCAATAAGATCACCTCTCGTTCTTCTAAACTCCAGTTGGTTTAGGCCCAACCTGTTCAAACTTATTTCACAGGAGAAGTCCTCCATCCTAGGAATGAGTCAAGTGAGCCTTCTCTGAACTGCATCTAATGCAATTCTATACTTTTTCAAATAAGGAGAACAAAACTGTTCACAGTATTCCAGATTTGATTTCACCAAAGCCCTGTACAGCTTCAGGAGAACTTCCCTACTTTTATATTCTGCTCTTAGTGAGGAAGCCGCAGGGCTTTGACCCAGCAATAGTGTAGGGGTGGCAATATAGTTCCATGTCAGGATAGCGTGTGACTAGGAGGAGAACTTATAGAACATAGAACAGTACAGCACAGAACAGGCCCTTCGGCCCTCAATGTTGTGCCGAACAATGACCACCCTACTTTAAACCCACGTAACCCGTATACCCGTAACCCAACAATCCCCCCATTAACCTTACACTACGGGCAATTTAGCATGGCCAATCCACCTAACCCGCACATCTTTGGACTGTGGGAGGAAACCGGAGCACCCGGAGGAAACCCACACAGGGAGGACGTGCAGACTCCACACAGACAGTGACCCAGCCGGGAATCGAACCTGGGACCCTGGAGCTGTGAAGCATTGATGCTAACCACCATGCTACCGTGAGGCCCCCAAACTTGTAGATAGTGGTGTTCCCATATATCTGCTGCCTATGTCCCATGACATGTAGGTTTCTAAGGTGCTACAAAAAGAGGCTTGGTGAGTTTCTGCAGTGCACCTTGTAGATGATGCACACTGCTGCCACTGTGCGTTGGTGATGGGGGGAGTGAATGTTGAAGGTGGTGGATGGGGTGCTAACTAATGGGCTGCTTTGTCTTGGATGGTGTCAAGCCGCTTGTGTGTTGCTGGAGCTGCACTCATCTGGCCAAGTGGAGATTGTTCCATTACACTCCTGATTTGTACTTTGTAGATGGTGGACAAACTTTGGGGAGTGAGGAGATGAGTTACTTGCTACAGATTTCCCAACCTCTGGCCTGCTCTTGCTGCCACAGTATTTATTCAGCTGATCCAGTTAGATGATGGTGATGATTCCATGATGGTAATGCCTTTGAATGTGATGGGGATATGACCAGATTTTTTTTTTGTTGGAGATGGTAATTGCCTGGCACTTGTGTGGCACAAATATCAACTGCCACTTATCAGCCCAAACCTGAATGTTGTCCAGGTCTAGCTGCAGGTGAGCACAGAGTGCTTCACCTGAGTAGTTGAAAATGGCACTGAACACTTTGTAATTATCAGCAGACGCTCCCACTTCTGACCTTATGTTGGAGGGGGACCATTGATGGAGCAATTGAAAATAATTGCACTTAAGAAACTATCCCTCACTCTAAGGAATTCCTAGGATGGAATAATTGACCTCCAAAAACCACAACCATCTTTGTTTGTGTGGGGTATGACTCCCCCCAGTGGAGAGATTTAATTGATGTACATTAATTTCAATTTTGCTGGGCTCCTCGATGCCATGCTCAGTCAAATGCTGCCTTGATGTCATCTCACCTCTGAAATTCAGCTCTATATTTGGACCCAGGATGTAATGAGATCTGGAGCAGAGTGGCCCTGACTATCCACTTCCTCATAAACATTCAACCACAGAACAAAAGCCTCCCAATATTTACAAATGTGTGTGCTATTCTAAATCTAACTACGTTTGGCGCTAAAGGTTTGTTTATAAAAAAGTGGGAAAAGTTCCACTCCTCAGGACTGAAATTTGTCATGGTGATGAACGCAAATTATTCACACTTCCCCTTCAATGTCTGAGAATAATCTATGGCCTAACACTTCTTAGCACCACCTGATCCAGTGAAAAAAGAGACCAGGGCAAGACTGCTCTCTGACGTACAAGGTAACGTAAACTGGCATTGAAAGCCAAAATGGTTTGGCAGAGGGACGGTGACTGGGGAAAGAGCGGCGGAAGGTTGGAGGAAGTCATAAGGTGTTGAGAAGAGTCGGGCAGAACGTCGCAGTGGTTCGGAGGGGTGGGGCTGAATGATGGCAGCAGTGATTAACGCCTGTGGCAATTCATTACAGTTCACCAGCTGCATCCCCAAACAGGGATTTGTTTTGTTCCTTTGGAGGTAACAGAATCATTGCCACAATGTTGGCAACGCCAATACTTCAGGGAAACTCAATGATCACTTGTTATGATGATCACTGGAATGAAGTACAGATACACTGCTTGTAAACATCCTTCAAATTAGAGCAGTGCAGAAAGGAAACAAAACAACTTAAGTTCATTGTGTAAGTCCAAGTGCTTTATAATTGCATATCTGTGCATATGTGCGTTTTGAGGATGTGTTAATGATTATTCCTCTATATTGGTGAATTATTCTGTTTTTTTGTGTGTGAATACAAATACAACCAGTGGTATTCATGTGATTCCTACATCACAATCGCAACTACACTTCAAAAAGTAGTCATTGGCTGTAAAGCATTTTGGGATATCCTGATATTGCGAAAGGGGCGATATATATGAAATAAGCCACAGCAACCTGTATTTATATGATGTGGAGAATATACAGCAACTTGAATGTAATAAAATGTGCCAAAGTTTTTCACAGGAGCGCAACTTGACACTGAGCCACAAAATGTGCTATTAGGGCAGCTTGGTCAAAGAGGTAGGTTTTAAAGAGCACCTTCATGGGGGGAAAGGATGGTGAGGAGATTTGGGGAGGAAATTCCAAGGGTTAAGGCCCAGGCAGCTGAAGGGTAGAGTAATTAAAATCAGGGTGCGCAAGAGGTTGAAATTAGAGGAATGCAGATACCACAGAGGGTTATGGGGCTGGGGGAGATTACAAAGGTGGGGAAAGATGATGGAGGGATTTGCAAATAAGGAGGAGAATTTTAAAATCAAAGCCTAGCTTAAGTTGGAGTCAGTGTTAGTCACTGAGCACAGAGTTAATGGGTAAATGGGACATATTGCAAGAACTGCAGTAACAGAGTTTTGGATGAGGTAGATTGTAGTAGGCCAGTCAGGAGTGGTTTAGAATAATCAAATCTCGAGGTAACAAAAGTATGGGGGATAAGGGTTTCAGCAGATGGGCTGAGACCGGGGTGAACCTGAACAATGTTCTGGAAGTCGCAATAAGTGGTATTAGTGATGGTGCGAATATATGGTCGGAAACTCATCATGAGGTCAAATAGTCTGGTTTAGCTTTAGAAGGTTGCCAGAGACCATAATCCTAAATTTAATTAGCCGGAGCCAGAAGAGTGAGTGATATAAATGTGTTGCCATGTTTGCCCATGGCAGCATGAATTAGGGCAAAGTTGTTACCGTGTCAGTTTGAGTCAATGTGTGCAAGTAGGTTTGTGTAAATATGGTGGTGTGCTGCTTGGAATGTATTAGTCTTAGTGGAGTTGAGGGTAAGTGAATGTTCCACACTGTGCTGGTGGGAGGGGGTAGAGGCGGCGAAGACTTTGAGTTTTGAGTCAGAGACTCGTTATGGGGAAATTTCAAACTTGGCTGTAAGAAAGTTCAAATTAAATTGTTACTTTGCTGAAGAAATTTGAGTAGTGCCACGGGCAGTTTAAATTGTTAATGACCTATTACCATCAACATCAATAAATAAAATATACGTGAACCAGTTAATATTGATTGTCATAAAATATTACTGATACCGTTTGTAATAGTGGAATGAAGGATTTTATTTGTGTTGTGTGGTTGTTTAAATGGGGGCTATGATGATGCTCAGTGCATCTTATCGATTCAGTCTGGAATATTGCAGATATTTTGCGATCAGTGTATCTCAACCCTCACTAAATAGAACATAGAACGATACAGCGCAGTACAGGCCCTTCGGCCCTCGATGTTGCACCGACATGGAAAAAAAAAACTAAAGGCCATCTAACCTACACTATGCCCTTATCATCCATATGCTTATCCAATAAATTTTTAAATGCCCTCAATGTTGGCGAGTTCACTACTGTTGCAGGTAGGGCATTCCACGGCCTCACCACTCTTTGCGTAAAAAACCCACCTCTGACCTCTGTCCTATATCTATTACCCCTCAATTTAAGGCTATGTCCCCTCGTGCTAGCCACCTCCATCCGCGGGAGAAGGCTCTCGCTGTCCACCCTATCTAACCCTCTGATCATTTTGTATGCCTCTATTAAGTCACCTCTTAACCTTCTTCTCTCTAACGAAAACAACCTCAAGTCCATCAGCCTTTCCTCATAAGATTTTCCCTCCATACCAGGCAACATCCTGGTAAATCTCCTCTGCACCCGTTCCAAAGCTTCCACGTCCTTCCTATAATGAGGCGACCAGAATTGTACGCAATACTCCAAATGCGGCCGTACCAGAGTTTGGTACAGCTGCATCATGACCTCATGGCTCCGGAACTCAATCCCTCTACCAATAAAGGCCAACACACCATAGGCCTTCTTCACAACCCTATCAACCTGGGTGGCAACTTTCAGGGATCTATGTACATGGACACCGAGATCCCTCTGCTCATCCACACTACCAAGAATTTTACCATTAGCCAAATATTCCGCATTCCTGTTATTCTTTCCAAAGTGAATCACCTCACACTTCTCCACATTAAACTCCATTTGCCACCTCTCAGCCCAGCTCTGCAGCTTATCTATGTCCCTCTGTAACCTGCAACATCCTTCCGCACTGTCTACAACTCCACCGACTTTAGTGTCGTCTGCAAATTTACTCACCCATCCTTCTGCGCCCTCCTCTAGGTCATTTATAAAAATGACAAACAGCAACGGCCCCAGAACAGATCCTTGTGGTACGCCACTCGTAACTGAACTCCATTCTGAACATTTCCCATCAACTACCACTCTCTGTCTTCTTTCAACTAGCCAATTTTTGATCCACATCTCTAAATCACCCTCAATCCCCAGCCTCCGTATTTTCTGCAATAGCCGACCGTGGGGAACCTTATCAAACGCTTTACTGAAATCCATATACACCACATCAACTGCTCTACCCTCGTCTACCTGTTCAGTCACCTTCTCAAAGAACTCGATAAGGTTTGTGAGGCATGACCTACCCTTCACAAAACCATGCTGACTATCCCTAATCATATTATTCCTATCTAGATGATTATAAATCGTATCTTTTATAATCCTCTCCAAGACTTTACCCACCACAGACGTTAGGCTCACCGGCCTATAGTTACCGGGGTTATCTCTACTCCCCTTCTTGAACAAAGGGACCACATTTGCTATCCTCCAGTCCTCTGGCACTATTCCTGTAGCCAATGATGACCTAAAAATCAAAGCCAAAGGCTCAGCAATCTCTTCCCTGGCTTCCCAGAGAATCCTAGGATAAATCCCATCCGGCCCCGGGGACTTATCTATTTTCACCTTGTCCAGAATTGCCAACACTTCTTCCCTACGCACCTCAATGCCATCTATTCTAATAGCCTGGGTCTCAGCATTCTCCTCCACAATATTATCTTTTTCTTGAGTGAATACTGACGAAAAGTATTCATTTAGTATCTCGCTTATCTCCTCAGCCTCCACACACAACTTTCCACCACTGTCCTTGACTGGCCCTACTCTTACCCTAGTCATTCTTTTATTCCTGACATACCTATAGAAAGCTTTTGGGTTTTCCTTGATCCTACCTGCCAAAGACTTCTCATGTCCCCTCCTTGCTCGTCTCAGCTCTCTCTTTAGATCCTTCCTCGCTTCCTTGTAACTATCAAGCGCCCCAACTGAAACTTCACGCCTCATCTTCACATAGGCCTCCTTCTTCCTCTTAACAAGAGATTCCACTTCTTTGGTAAACCACGGTTCCCTCGCTCGACCCCTTCCTCCCTGCCTGACTGGTACGTACTTATCAAGAACATGCAATAGCTGTTCCTTGAACAAGCTCCACATATCCAGTGTGCCCAACCCTTGCAGCCTACTTCTCCAACCAACACATCCTAAGTCATGTCTAATGGCATCATAATTGCCCTTCCCCCAGCTATAACTCTTGCTCTGCGGGGTATACTTATCCCTTTCCATCACTAACGTAAAGGTCACTGAATTGTGGTCACTGTCTCCAAAGTGTTCACCTACCTCCAGATCTAACACCTGGCCTGGTTCATTACCCAAAACCAAATCCAAAGTGGCCTCACCTCTTGTTGGCCTGTCAACATATTGTGTCAGAAAACCCTCCTGCACACATTGTACAAAGAACGACCCATCCAATGTACTCGAACTATATCTTTTCCAGTCAATATTAGGAAAGTTAAAGTCTCCCATAACAACTACCCTGTTACTTTCGCTCTTTTCCAGAATCATCTTCGCCATCCTTTCCTCTACATCTCTAGAACTATTAGGTGGCCTATAGAAAACTCCCAACAGGGTGATCTCTCCTTTCCTGTTTCTAACCTCAGCCCATACTACCTCGGAAGAAGAGTCCCCATCTTGCATCCTTTCTACCACCGTAATACTGTCCTTGACTAGCAGCGCCACACCTCCCCCTCTTTTGCCCCCTTCTCTGACCTTACTAAAGCACCTAAACCCCGGAACCTGCAACAACCATTCCTGTCCCTGCTCTATCCATGTCTCTGAAATGGCCACAACATCGAAGTCCCAGGTACCAACCCATGCTGCCAGTTCCCCTACCTTATTTCGTATACTCCTGGCATTGAAATAGACACACTTCAAACCACAGACCTGAACACTGCCGCCCTCCTGCGAAGTCAAAACTGTGCTCCTGACCTCTCTACTCTCAATCTCTCGCACCCCAAAACTACAATCCAGGTTCCCATGCCCCTGCTGAATTAGTTTAAACCCCCCCAAAGAGTACTAACAAATCTCCCCCCCAGGATATTGGTGCCCCTCAGGTTCAAATGTAGACCATCCTGTCTATAGAGGTCCCACCTTCCCCAGAAAGAGCCCCAGTTATCCAGAAATCTGAATCCCTCCCGCCTGCACCATCCCTGTAGCCACGTGTTTAATTGCTCTCTCTCCCTATTCCTCATCTCACTATCACGTGGCACGGGCAACAACCCAGAGATAACAACTCTGTTTGTTCTCGCTCTGAGCTTCCATCCTAGCTCCCTAAAGGCCTGCCTGACATCCTTGTCCCCTTTCCTACCTATGTCGTTAGTGCCAATGTGGACTACGACTTGGGGCTGCTCCCCCTCCCCCTTAAGGACCCGGAAAACACGATCCGAGACATCACGTACCCTTGCACCTGGGAGGCAACATACCAAACGTGAGTCTCTCTCGCTCCCACAAAATCTCCTATCTGTGCCCCTGACTATTGAGTCCCCAATTACTAATGTTCTACTCCTTTCCCCCCTTCCCTTCTGAGCAACAGGGACAGACTCCGTGCCAGAGGCCCGTACCCCATGGCTTACCCCTGGTAAGTCGTCCCCCCCACAAGTATCCAAAACGGTATACTTGTTACTCAGGGGAACGACCGCAGGGGGTCCCTGTACTGACTGCTTCTTCCCAGTCCCTCTTACAGTTACCCATCTATCTCCAGTCTTTGGTGTAACTACTTCCCTGAAGCTCCTATCTATGACCCCCTCTGCCTCCCGAATGATCCGAAGTTCATCCAGCTCAAGCTCCAGGTCCCTAACACGGTTTTTGAGGAGCTGGAGTTGGGTGCACTTCCCACAGATGAAATCAGCAGGGACACTGACGGCGTCCCTCACCTCAAACATTCTGCAGGAGGAGCATTGTACTGCCTTCCCTGACATCCCCTCTAGATTAAAAAAAAAAAAACAAGAAAAAGAAAAAGAAAGGAAGAGCTTACCTGATATTACCTCAAACCCTGATCCCGCTGAAAGGTAAGCAAATTTAAAGGCACTCACTCACCTTCACAACAGGCCCCTGCTCCCGCTTCCCAACCACCGTGGGGTGGGGGGGTTGGTTAGAGGAGGAGGTAGGGTGGGAAACACTCACAAAGTGTTTCGGGTTTAACTGTCACTTGCCAACAGCCCCTCCACAAACCACCTTCAACTTAGGCTGACCTCACTGCACGTATGCAAATTTCCCCAGAACAGCTGATCAGTAGCTCTGCTCTGCTGCCCTCTGCTGGTTGCTTGCCTTTACTCAAACTCCTTGGGTCTTCTTCGCAGGTTCACCTTCAACTTAGGCTGACCTCACTGCACGTATGCAAATTTCCCCAGAACAGCTGATCAGTAGCTCTGCTCTGCTGCCCTCTGCTGGTTGCTTGCCTTTACTCAAACTCCTTGGGTCTTCTTCACAGGTTCACCTTCAACTTAGGCTGACCTCACTGCACGTATGCAAATTTCCCCAGAACAGCTGATCAGTAGCTCTGCTCTGCTGCCCTCTGCTGGTTTTGACAAATGTATTCTGGTAAATTATAACAAATAGATTTGTCTCATGGGGACAGCACATGACAAATATGGAAAGCTATTTGTATTTCGCATATGTATTAACCACGGATAAATGGGTTAACTGTGCCTTTGAAATACCTGTGAAAGTCGATTTAATTAACCCACTATTCCAAAGGGATGCTTTGCCCGCCAGGAAAGCATTTTGGAAAATGTGTTGAGCTTCTAAATTCTCCAGAACATTCTGGTCAGAAAGCCCACACTCTCCAGATATGTGCCCTCATCAGACAAGGTTACTTACCAGGAGCAGGCTTTTGTAAAGTGAGTCAAGGTGAATGCTGTCTCCTTACTAAACTATAAGATGGAGGTTAGAGTCTCAAGCAGTCATTATGTTGTTTGATCTGTGGATCAGTCACGATGCAGAAACATTGTCCAAACTAAATGACACTTGGCTGAGCTTCAATACAGACATATCATCTGTGGATCAGGCCCTTTCTAAGCATTATATAGCCCTTTCTGTCTTTCTGCTCAATTTAATTGCCAACTCTGTATTCAGAAACCTTTTTATCTGACATATACAGCTGGAAACAGAAACTTTCCTCAATACCTTTAGCTCAGGTTGGTTAACTTTCTGGAAAGGACACAAGAGGTTACATATCCCCAGAAGGAAAAAACAGTAAAAACTGGGAAATAAAAATACTGGTCCGAACTGGTCTCCGTATTTTAGATTCCCCAACCAGTGGAAACAGTCTTTTTTTTAAAGTATTTTGATTAAGGCATTTTTTATAAACAGTAAATACAAACAAAACACATGAGCAAGAATAAACAGGGACATCATAATAAATAATTAACTAACCAACACCCCAATCCCCCCCCTCCCATCGGCTGATGCCTCAATCCTCCTTGAAGAAGTTGATGAACGGCTTCTACCTCTGGGAAAACCCATCCACCGGCCCTCTTAAGATTAACTTGAATTTCTCCAACCTTAGCAACTCTGCCTGGTCACTCACCCACAACCCTGGTTTTGGCGGCTCCAAGTCCCTCCTCTCCAGCAAAATCCATCTCCGGGCTACCAGGGAGGCAAAGACCAGAACATCGGCTTCTCTCACCCCCTGGACTCCCAGGTCTCCCGACAATCAAGTATCGCCGCTTCTGGACTCGAGGCCACCTTCATCCTCAACACCTCGGACATTACATCCGTGAACCCCTGCCATAACCCCTTCAGTTTCGGACACGCCCAAAACATGTGAACATGGTTCCCGCGCCTCCCTGCGCACCGCCCTCACCTGTCCTCCACCCCCTCTCATCCTGGCCACTGTCATGTGCACCCTGTGAACTACCTTAAACTGGATAAGGCTCAGCTTCACACAAAACGAGGCCGCATTCACCCTCATCAGAGCCTCCTCCCACAACCCGGCCTCCATTCTCCCCCCCCAGTTCCTCCTTCCATCTCCATTTGACTTACCCTATTGGGGCTCCCTCCCATTACATTAGCTCCTTATAAATCTTGGACACCTTGCCCTCATCCCAATACCTCCCTCGATTGTACCTTATCCTGTAATCACAAGGGCGTCAAACCAGGAAAGGGCGGTATCTGTTTCCTCACAAAGTTCTAGACCTGTAAGTATCTGAACCCATTCCCAGTGGGCAGCTCATACTACTCCTCCAAACTCGCAAAACTCCCCACACACAGGCCCCCAAACCACTCAATCCCTGCTTGTTGTCAGCCCTGAAACCTCGTGTCCAAACCCCTCCCCACCCCCCGGCAGCAGATCTGTGATTGTCACAAATCGATGCCCACACGAGGCACCTTGCAACCTCAGATGCTGCCACCACTGTCCCCACAACGGTAGGGCACCCACCACCAATGGGACTGTGGAGTACTTGGCTGGCAAGAACAGCAGAGGCGCTGTCAACAATGCCCCTAAATTCGTACCCCTGCAAGAGGCCGCCTTCATTTGCCTTCTTGCCGGTCCCTCTCCCACTACCCACTTCCTCACCATAGCGGTGCAGCCCTGGATAGTCGAGGACGGGGGTGGCGAGCTGTGGCGGTGGTGGGGTGGAGCATCCATATGGCCGGTGTCGCTGTGTAGAACCAGGGGCCGAGGTGGGTGCGCAGCAAGATGGCCACCGTAATGGTGGTCGGTCCCACTGCCCCAGTCCTGCAGAGGGGCACCCCGGCTGCCCGGCCTGTTCCTCCGGCCCTGGCCCTGCAGCCATCACGGCCAGTGTCTGGGCCGGCAGCCCGCAGTCACTCCACGCCATTTCCTACATCCTCTCCCTCACTCAGCAGCCACGATGCCAGGTTCTCAATGTTTCAGGGCACAAGTGAACCATGCCTTTGGGAACTCGGCCCATCGGCGGTGACGAATCCCTGAGGCCCCGAAGAATACGGGAGTCAGGCCCGTTAATGATATGCCTACTGTACTTTTACCCCGCACAGCGAGCGACACATTTACGCCATTTTCGGGGTGCTGGAGCATACCAGTTTGGCATCAAACCGGCGCCTACCGCGATTTTAGCGTCTGAAGCCATTCTGCACCCAATCATGTTTCGCGATTTTGGCGTCACCAAACAGAGAACCCTGCCCATAGTCTCCCAAATGGAGAATCACATCTGCTGTCTCACCAAAACCATATACAATTGTAGCAAGACTTGTTTATTATGTTCCAATCCCCTTAAAATGAAGGCCAACATACCATTTGCCTTCCCAATTGCTTGCTGTGTCCAGATGTAAACTTTCTGTGTTCCTTGTGCAAGCACACCTTTTTGAACATCAAGACTTACGAGTTTCTCACCTTTCAAAAAATATTCCTTTTTTATTCTTCTGACCAAAATGAATCACTTCTCATTTCTCTATTTTGTACTCCTGCTATCTTGTTGCCCACTCACCTAATCTGACTCTACCTTTTTGTGTTCTCCCCACTGCTTACCTTCCCATCATCAGCAAAATCGATACACTGCTTTCTGGTTATTATCTAAGTCTTTAATACAGATTGTAAAGAGCTGAGGCCCCCGCACTGAACTTTACGTCACTATTCACTGCCTAACAGCTTGAACAAGGTCCCACTCTCTGTTTCCTATCCATTAACCAATCCTCTCTCCATGCTAATATAATACCCTCAACTCCATGAGCCCTTACCTATTCATCTTTTTGTGTGGCAGGTATACTACATCTACCAGTTCCCCTCTATCGGCCCTACTAATTACAACCTCAAAAATATATAAAGTTTGTCAACAGGATTTCCCTTTGGTTAAACTCTGTTCGTCTGTTCTAATCAACCTATGCTTTTTTAAAGTGCATTGTTAAGACTTCCTTAATAATAGATTCTAGCACATTCCCAATAACTGATGTTAGGCTAACTGGCCTGTCGTTCAATATTTTGCTCTCTTTCTCCTTTCTGGAAAAGTCGGTGTAACATTTGCCAACTTCCAATCTTGTGGTATCATTCCTGAATCTAAGGAATTTTGGAAAATCATAGCCATTATCTCTGCAGCTATCTCTTTTGGAACTCTAGGGTGTAGGTCACCGGATCCCACGGATGTGTTGGATTTTAGTCCCTTAAATTTATCCAATACTTAACTCGGCTGATATTAATTGCCTCACTCTTTTTAGCTCCTTGATTATTGTCTATTTCTAGTATGAAACATCTGTCTTGATTGATTGATTTATTGTCACATGTACTGAAGTATAGTGAAAAGTATTTTTCTGCGGCCAAAGGTAGTACTCAGTAGACAAAAAGAATAATCAACAAAGTACATCGACAAATAGTGGTTGGTTACAATGCGGAACAAGGGGCCAAACAAAGCAAATACATGAGCAAGAACAGCATAGGGCGTTGTGAATAGTGTTCTTACAGGGAACAGATCAGTCCGAGGGAGAGTCGTTGAGGAGTCTAGTAGCTGTGGGGAAGAAACTGTTTCCATGTCTGGATGTGCATGTCTTCAAACTTCTGTATTTTCTGCCTGATGGAAGGGTCTGGACAGACAGCAAAGCCTGGGTGTGAGGGGTCTCTGACAATGCTGTCTGCCTTCCTGAGGCAGCGGAGGTGTAGACAGAATCAATGTGATGGCAAGCTTGTGTGATGCATTGGGCTGAGTTCGCCACACTCTGCAGTCTCTTGCGATCTTGGGCTGAGCAGTTGCCATTCCAAGCTGTGATGCAGCCGGATAGGATGCTCTTTATGGCACATCCTTAGAGATTTGTGAGAGTCAATGCAGACATGACTAGCTTCTCTAGCTTCCGCAGGAAGTAGAGACGTTGTTGGGCTTTCTTGACTGTTGCATTAACGTGAGTGGACCAGGACAGACTGTTGGTGATGGTCACCGCCAGGAAGTTAAAGCTACCAACCATCTCCACTTCGGAGCCATTGATGTTGATGGGGATGTGTGTTGTGCTCGGCTTCCTGAAATCGCTGATCAGTTCCTTGGTCTTTCCAACATTTAGAGAGAGGTTGTTTTCGGTACACTGTGCAACCAAGTGATCTATCTCCCTTCTGTAGTTTGATTTGTCGTTGTTTGAGATACGACCGACCATTATTAATTATAAATCAGCAATTATAAATTGTTATAAATCAGCAAGATGGCGCTGGAGCGAGGCGACTCTCTGGGAGCTCTCCCTAACAGATCCTCTTTTTATTTATCTTGTACTCGTCCTAATCTTTAAAAATTTAATTCTAAGACCAACATTATTACTAACCTCTCTCCTTTATATGCTTCATCCGATGCCGGTAGTTACATTATGTACCTTATGTTGCCCTATTATGTATTTTCTTTTATTTCCTTTTCTTTTCATGTACATAATGATCTGTTGAGCTGCTCACAGAAAAATACTTTTCACTGTACCTTGGTACATGTGACAAAACACAAATCCAATCCAATCCACCACAGTCATATCATCTGCAAACTTGTAGATCGAATTGGATTTAAATCTTGCCACACAGTCGTGTTTGAATAAGGAGTACAGTAGAGGACTGAGCACACATCCTTGCGGGGCTCCGGTGTTGAGGACTATTGTGGAGGAGGTGCTGTTGCCTTTCCTGACAGATTGCGGTCTGTTGATGAGGAAGTCAAGGATCCAGCTGTACAGGGAGGGGTCAAGTCCAAGATTGCAGAGTTTGGTTCTTAGTCTTGTCGGCATAATGGTGAGCTGTAGTCTATCAAAGGCAGTCTGATGTAGGTGTCCTTGTTGTCGACGTGTTTGTGTTGATTGTAGGGCCAGGGAGATAGCTACTGTGTCTACTGTGAAGACAGACACAAAATATTTGTTCAATGCTTCTGCCATTTCCTCATTCCCCGTGACAATTTCTCCTGTCTTTGCTCCTAAGGCACCAATGTTTACTTTAGCTACTCTCTTCCATTTTATATACTTATAAAAGCTCCAACAATCTGTTTCTATATTCCAGGCTTGCTTACTCTCATATTCTATTTTTTCCCTTTACATCAACTTTTTGGTGGCTCTTTGAACATCCCCAATCCTCAGACTTAAAACTGTCTTTTGCAACATTGTAAGTCTCTACTTTTAATCTAATATTATCCTAACTTCCTGATTGAACTACAGAAAGGCCTTTCCCACTGAATTTTTGTTTTTAAATGAAATGCATTCCTGTTGAAAATTTTGAATTGCTTCTTTAACTGTTTCCCATTGTTCATTTACCTCCATAAGTTTTGCTGTTTACCTGACTAACCTTAAACCAGTTCTCCCTAATACCTATCTGATTGGGTTTGTTTAAGATTTTTATTTGCAATTGAAATATGTCACTTTCAAACTTAACATGGAATTGAATAGTATTAGGGTCACTATATCCCAGTAGATCTTTTACTATTACATTATTAATTAACCCTGCTCCGTTGCACAATACTAGATCTAAGGTAACTTTAACCCTAGTTGGTTTCAGTACATACTGCTCCAAGAAACTGTCACAATAAAAGCAGGACCTCTAGGGTTGTAATCTCAGGATTACTCCCTGTGTCACGTGCCAATTAGGCTAGAAATAGGAGGATAGTGCAGCTAAACACGTGGCTAAACTGGTGGTGTAGGAGGGAGGGTTTCAGATTTTTGGACCATTGGGATCTCTTCCGGGGCACATGGGACCTGTACGAGAAGGATGGGTTACATCTAAACTGGAGCGGCACTGATATCCTGGCTGGAGGATTTAAAGTAGTATGGCAGGGGAGTGGGAACCAGAATGTGAGCTTAGAAGGTGTAATAACTGAAGGGGAAATAGAGAACCACATTAAAAGAACATCATGCTCCAGCAGAGCAAAACAGATGACAAGTGTGAAAAGGGAGGTGGTCAATGCAGAATTGAGTGTTGTACCTAAATGTGCGCAGTATACGGAACAAGGTAAATGAGCTTTTTGCACACATTGAAATTGGCTGGTACGATCTTGTGGGCATGACAGAGACGTGGCTGCAAGGGGATCAGGGCTGGTATCTAAATGTACAAGGATACTTGTCCTATCAAAAGGACAGGCAGATGGGCAAAGGGGGTGGGTTTGCATTGTCGGTAAGGAATGAAGTTCCAAGGAGTGATATAGGATCAGAAGGCATAGAATCTCTGTGGGTAGAGTTGAGGAATCGCAACGATAAAAAGACCCTGATGGGAGTTATGTACAGGCCCCCTCGCAATAGTCAGGAGGTGGTGCAGAAAATAAATCAGGAGATAGAAATGGCATGTAAAAAAGGCAATATTACAATAATCATGGGGGACTTCAATATGCAGGTGGACTGGGAAAATCAGGTTGATCGTGGATCCCAAGAAAAGGAATTTGTGGAATGTCTAAGAGATGTTTTTTTGGAGCAGCTTGTGACAGAGCCCACTAGGGAACAGGCAATTCTGGATTTGGTGATGTGTAATGAGGCAGACTTGATTAGGGAACTTAAGGTGAAGGAACCCTTAAGGAGCAGTGACCACAATATGATAGAATTTACCTTGCAGTTTGAGAGGGAGAAGCTGCAATCAGATGTAACAGTATTACAATTAAATAAGGGTAACTACAAAGACATGAGGGAGGAGCTGACCAGAGTTGATTGGAAAAGGAGCCCAGCAGGGAAGACAGTGGAACAGCAATGGCAGGGGTTTTGGGGGGTTATTAGGGAGGCACAACAAAAGTTCATCCCAAGGAGGAAAAAACATGCTAAGGGGAGGACAAGGCATCCATGGCTGACGAGGGAAGTCAAGGACTGTATAAAAGCTAAAGAAAAAGCATACAAAGTGGTGAGTATTAGTGGGAAGCCAGAGGATTGGGAAGCCTTTAAAAGCAAGCAAAGGACAACTAAAAAAGCAGAAAGGGGGGAGAATATGAAGTATGAGTGCAAGCTAGCTAGTAATATAAAGGAAGATAGGAAGATTTTTTTTCAATATATAAGAGGTAAGAGAGGCAAAAATAGGCATTGGACCACTGGAAAATGTGGCTGAAGAAGAAATAATAGGAAACAAAGAAATGGCAGACGAACTGAATAGTTACTTTATATCAGTCTTTATGGTGGAAGACACTAGTGGGATGCCAGAGCTCCAGGAGAACCAGGGGGCAGAGGTGAGTGTAGTGGCCATCACTCAGGAGAAGGTTCTGGGGAAACTGAAAGATCTGAAGGTGGATAAAACACCTGGACCAGATGGACTACATCCCAGGGTTCTAAAAGAGATAGCTGAGGAGATTGCGGAGGCATTGGTGATGATCTTTCAGGAATCACTGGGGGCAGGAAGGGTCCCAGAGGACTGGAAAGTGGCTAATGTAACACCACTGTTTAAGAAGGGAGGGAGGCAGAAGACTGGAAATTATGGGCCGGTTAGCCTTACTTCGGTCGTTGGTAAGATTTTAGAGTCTGTTATTAAAGATGAGATTGCGGAGTACTTGGAAGTGCATGATAAAATAGGACTGAGTCAGCACGGCTTCGTCAAGGGGAGGTCATGTCTGAAAAATCTGTTAGAGATCTTTGAGGAAGTAACAAGAAGGTTAGACAAAGGAGAAGCAGTGGACGTGATTTATTTAGATTTCCATAAGGCCTTTGATAAGGTGCTGCCCAGAAGACTGTTAAATAAGTTATGAGCTCATGGTGTTCAGGGTAAGATCCTGGCATGGATAGAGGATTGGCTGACTGGCAGAAGGCAGAGAGTAGGGATAAGGGGTCTTTCTCAGGATGACAGGCGGTGACTAGTGGTGTACCTCAGGGGTCGGTGCTGGGACCGCAACTTTTCACAATATACATTAATGATCTGGAGGAAGGAACTGTTGCTAAGTTTGCAGATGATACAAGGATCTGTAGAGGGGTAGGTAGTATTGAGGAAGCAGGTGGGTGGCAGAAGGACTTGGACCGGTTGGAGAGTGGGCAAAGAAGTGGCAGATGGAATACAATGTGGAAAAGTGTGAGGTTATGCACTTTGGAAGGAGAAATGGAGGCATAGACTATTTTCTAAACGGGAAGATGCTTAGGAAATCAGAAGCACAAAGGAAGATCGGAGTCCTAGTTCAAGATTCTCTTAAGATTAACATGCAGGTTCAGTCAGCAGTCAGGAAGGCAAATGCAATATTAGCATTCATGTCAAGAGGTCCAGAATACAAGACCAGGGATGTACTGCTGAGGTTATATAAGGCTCTGGTCAGAACCCATTTGGAGTATTGTGAGCAGTTTTGGTCTCCTTATCTAAGGAAGGATGTGTTGGTCTTGGAAAGGGTCCAGAGGAAGTTCACAAGAATGATCCCTGCATGGCCTGGATAGAGTGGATGTGGAAAGAATGTTTCCATTTGTCAGAAAAACTAGAAGCAGAGGACACAATCTCAGACTAAAGAGACGATCCTTTAAAACAGATGAGGAGGAATTTCTTCAGCCAGAGGGTGGTGAATCTGTGGAACTCTTCGCCGCAGAAGGCTGTGGAGGCCAAATCACTGAGTGTCTTGAAAACAGATAGATAGGTTTTTGACCACACATAGGCATAGTTAACATAGAACATACAGTGCAGAAGGAGGCCATTCGGTCCATTGAGTCTGCACCGAGCCACTTAAGCCCTACATCCACCCTATCCCTGTAACCCAATAATCCCTCCTAACCTTTTTTGGTCACTAAGGGCAATTTATCATGGCCAATTCACCTAACCTGCACGTCTTTGGACTGTGGGAGGAAACCGGAACTCCCGGAGGAATCCCGCGCAGACACGGGGAGAACGTGCAGACTCCGCACAGACAGTGACCCAGCGGGGAATCGAACCTGGGACCCTGGCGCTGTGAAGTCACAATGCTATCCACTTGTGCTACCGTGCTGCCCTTGCTACCATGCTCAATATGGGAATCAGGGGTTATGGGGAGAAGGCAGGAGAATGGGGATGAGAAAAATATCAGCCATGATTGAACGGCGGAGCAGATTCAATGGGCTGAGTGGCCTAATTCTGCTCCTATGTCTTATGGTCTAAAAACATTCTACAAACTCATCTTCTTGACATTTCTTGCCAGTTTGATTGCCCCAGTCTAAATGAAGATTTAAGTGCCCCAAATTACATTTCCTTTGTTACCCACTCTAATAATGTCTTGTTTAATGCTCTGCCCAATGGTATAACTACTGATAGGAGGCCTATGATCTACTCTCATTAACTTTTTCTGACTCTTGCCAATCCTGAATCTCCATCCGTACCGATTGAACTTCATGGTCTTCAGAGACAAGATCCTTTCTCACCAATGTCCAATGTTGTCTCTAACTAGAAGGGCTACCCCACTTCCTTTGCTATTCTGCCTGTCTTTCCAAAATATTGTGTTGCTGGGAATATTTATTTCCCAACCTTGATCACCTGGTAACCATGTTTTTCTCATGGTAATTAGATCAAAATCAGTTGTGCCCCTAAAGGTTGACCCTATGACCTCTTCAACGGACAAAAATATCCCATCAAGTAGTAACATCATAACAGGAAGTCCAGAGTTTCCAGCAGTTTCCTCATAGTGTCGCACAGTAACAGATTTCAAACAACTATGTTCCAAAGACATGTTAATTCCTTATAGACTGATTCTATTTTTATTGTTTGTAAGTTTTTGTATCTTCAAATACTTATTCTATATCCCTCCATCTGTGTAACAATTTCACTTGAAAGTAATTCTAATGGTTTTTAGGTCCAATGGCAGGATATTAGTTACCATCTTTAAGTGTGCAATGGATAATGCAACAATCCTCCCATGTAGTCTTTAGTGTGATATATTGTATGTAAGGAGCAATGCTTAGTCCCTTAACATGCTATTCCACTCATGATGCACAAAATAATGCAGATTTTAGCTTAAAGGAAACTGGTTGTCTGGGGAAAATGCCCTTTTGCTGAGAAAACAAGGAAAGGTAAACCCAAATCATCACAAAAATACATGGAACTATGGAATCAGCATACAAAAAAAAACAGTAACTCAATAATTGCTTTAAAAATAACCTGATTGGTAAATCATTTATACTTGCATTTTCTCAAAGGAGGTTAAATTCAATCAGCATATCCTACAGTTAATCTGTTATCCTACAGTCATCCCGCAGTCTACTCTCCAATGGAGAGACTAAACTCGGCCTGGGTGAGCTTTGCAGAACATCTTTGATCCATCTGCAAGCAGGACCCAGACCTTATTGTCGCTTGCCATTTCAATTTGCCGTCCTGCTCTCACGTTCACATGTCCGTCCTTGGCTTGCTGCAGTGTTCCAGTGAAGCCCAGAGCATACTGGAGAAACAGCGTCTCATCTTCCGATTAGGCACGTTACAGTCTTGACGTAACATTGAGTTCAACAACTTCAGATTGTGAACTCTCTCTTCGACCTTCAGCCCTTTGTTATTTCTATCAGTTTACCTTCATTTCTTCCATAGATCTGTTTTAACCTCACCATTGTCCCCCTCCCCCACCCCACTTGGGCCCTCTGTTCCCTGTTCCCAGTTGCCCTTTAACACACTGTTCACCTTTGTTTGCCATTCAGACATTCTAATCTCTTTATGTGCCCACTATCAGCACCCTTCTTAGCCTTAATCCCTCCATTTACATTCCTTTAGTCTTTCTGGCCACAACATCTTTGTCAATCTCCACCTATCGCTGGGCCCCTATGCAGCCCCACCACACCACGCCCTCCCCCCACAACAGTATAAATTTGATCATTTTCCCAGTTCTCTCCAGCTTTGACAAAGGATCATCCAGACTTGAAACGTTGGCTCCCTTCTCTCTCCACAGATGCTGACAGACCTGAAGTATTTCCAGCATCCACAGTAATTTGCTTTTATCCTACAGTTAATTCCTGATTACCTCTTTTATTCCCCTTGGCTTTGGTACAGTAATCGACTGCCTGGTTTTGCCTTCCAATCACATGTGCACTGAAAACATCGATAAGTGGCCGAGATAGTGGTTCGCTGATGGTAATTAGAAGTGAATATAAATGTTTTATCAGAACTCACAGCACCCTCAAACCACTTGAACACCATGGAGGGGGCCCACGTCAAATTCTCCAGATGATATTGTTAAATAATGACAGGTTGCAAAGATCAGGGGTGGGATTCTCTGTTGGCTGACGCCGAAATTAGGAAACCTGATTGGGACGAGAATCGGTTCCAATGCCGAAACTGTGGCGGGGGCCGATTTTGCACCAAATCGCAATTCTCCGTCGCCTCGACAGCGGCGTCAATGCATTCCAGAATGCACATATAGGAAACACTGTTGATATCAGTGGGGTATTATCCGGGGCCTCCGCTATTTTCTGTCTCCAGTGGGCTGAATTCCTGACGGCAAGGTTCACTTGTGCTTTTAAACATTGTGAAACCAGCGTCATGACTGATGAGGGAGAGAGAGGAGGTAGCTCACGGAGATTAATGATCGTGGGCTGCCAGGCCGGAAACTGGCCAGGCTTTGGTGGGGGGGGGGGGGGGGGGGGGGGGGTTGGGGTGACAAGAGACGGGCCGTGTGGCCAGGGTGACGCCCCACGGAAGTGGGGTGTTGTCCAGGTGCCGCCATTGCCACGGCCTAAAGGGCAGCCATCTTGCTGCACACCCCACTGACCACCCACCTTGGCCTCTGGTTCTGCAGAGTGACACCGGCTACATGGGTGCCCCCAGCCACCAACCTCTGCCATACCAACTTCTTTCTCTCCCCCTCCACACTCGGCACCTGCTGGTGGGGCATCACGTGGCCAAGGGCAACGGCCACAGTAGCCCCGAAAGGGGTGCCGGACTGGGGTCACGGAGCATACCGCTGGCATGGGCAGCAACAGCCGATGGTAGCCCTTGTAGCAGGGATGGTGCCAGGACCAGAGGGCCCCACGGTGCCGGGCACTGACGGGGCCTGGGGTGCAGGGCTTATTGGGGGGGATATGCGGAGACAAAGTCTGCAGTGTCAACCGTGGGCACCATATAGCTTGTTGGACCTGGTTGGGCACGGGAGCATGCACCATGCTAACATGTCGGCCTTATCACTTTCGGGAGGCATCCCTCCAACTTAGACGCCAATACCTTCGCCAATATCGTTGCATCCACATTCAGTAGTGATATAGGCCTGTACAAACCACACTCCAGTGGGTCCTTATCTTTCTTTAATAACAAGGAGATTGATGCCTGCCCCAATGTTTGTGGTAGCACCCCATTCCCTATCGTCTCCTCAAACATCCCCACCATCAGTGGCGCCAATTTGTCCTTAAATTTCTTGTAATACTCCACTGGGAACTCATCTGGCCCTGCCACCTTCCCTGATTCCATCCTCCCAATTGCCTCCTGTTCCCCTACCGGTGTCTTTTTTGTGGTCCTATCTTCCTCCCCCAACCTCGAGTACTCCAAACCATCTAGAAACTTCCGCATCCCCTGATCCGCCCCTAGTGGCTCATAGAAACCATCTGTGGTAGTCACCACCGTTGTATTGTATATATCGCATATGAGGTGTATTACGGTAAGGCTCCTGTACTACAGGTACGGGGGTAGATCCCTGCCTGCTAGCTCCGCCCAGTAGCCTCTCAGAGCTGCAGCCATTTCGGCAGCAGCTGCAGGAGGCTACACATCTCTGCGTAATAAAGCCTCGATTGCACTCTACTCTCGTCTCGTCGTAATTGATAGTGCATCAAAATCTAAAACCTTATTAATCTGGTCCGGGGCCTCCACCAATTTCTCCATCCAATTCCGCACCTGGACAATTTGTCTCACTGCCACCTCCCTCCGAATTTGGCCTGCCAACATGCCCTGTCTTCTACCCATACTCATAAATCGCTTCCCTCGCCTGCCTCAGTTGGTATACCACCTTCCCCAAGGATAACTGATCAAAACTGGCCTGTAGCTCCCTCCTTCTGTCCAAAAGTGCTGGATCTGCATCCCCCGCGTACTTCTTGTCCACCTCCAACAGACCATCGATCAGCCTTTGAAGCTCTTCCCTCGCCTCTATCCACCAGGGCCTTGAACTATATCACCCCACCACCCTCACCAACGCCTGCGATACTTCCCCAGTGCTGTTTAAACTCATGTACTCCTCAATCACCCTCCCAATCTACTGACAAAAACTTCCATTCTCCATCCCGATCTCTGCACTGTTCCCTTCTCCCATATCCACCCAATGTGGCGCTTGATCTGAAATTGCTATCGCCGAATACTCTGTTCCCCAGCCCCAGTCAACAGCGCCTTCCCCACTGTTTACAAAAAAGTCTATCGTCGAATAAAGCTTGTGAACCAAAGGGAAAAACGAGTACTCCCGCTCCCTCGTGCAAGAATCCATGGGTTCACCCCTCGCCAGCTTCACAGTTAAGTTGTGTTAAATACATATACCAACCCCAGCCAACTGCACCTCCCGCTCAGGACCTTCTCTTTCACGTGGTACCTGTGGAAGCAAATAATCACTGCTCTTAGCATCCCATTTGCCTTTCGTTTAGGCCTCAACGACTGATGAGCCTGATCCAGTTCGTACCGGGAGGGATTTTCCCCCTCCCCCAACAGCTCCGCCAACATCTTGGCAAAGTACTCAGTCGACCTCGACCCCTCCACCCTTTTGGGCAGGCCCATGATCCTCACGTTTTGCCTCCTCAATCTGTTTTCCAGGTCCTCCAACTTGGCTCGCAGACCTTTGTTGGCCTCAACCACCCTCTGCAGCTCCTCACCCATTGAGGTAAGCTGACCGCTGTGTTGTGACAAGGCCTCCTCCACTCCCTTCATTTACTCACTCGGCTCCCACACCTCAGCCGAAGTCCACGACACAGCTACCTTCACCGGGGCACTCGCCTCCTCCACCAGCAACTTCAGCGCCGCCATCATCTCCTTCCTCATCACCTCCATGTGCTTTACAAACTGTTTCCTAAGTTCCAAAGCCATCACTTCGGTCAACTTTTCTGCCATAAGCAGTGCGGCCCCACCCAGCGACCCAGCCTCCCCCCCATCTTTCTGGTTGCCAAGCTGGCCCTTTCACTCGACGGTGAACCTTCACTCGCTCCCTTCTTCACGACGGCTTTCTTTTGGTTTTTTTGACATCCCCCCTCCTTCCTCATGGTGCTTGGATCATAAATTGGCTAGCTGGAAGAAGACAAAGGGTGGTGGTTGATGGGAAATGTTCAGACTGGAGTCCAGTTACTAGTGGTGTACCACAAGGATCTGTTTTGGGGCCACTGCTGTTTGTCATTTTTATAAATGACCTGGAGGAGGGCGTAGAAGGATGGGGGAGTAAATTTGCAGATGACACTAAAGTCGGTGGAGTTGTGGACAGTGCGGAAGGATGTTACAAGTTACAGAGGGACATAGATAAGCTGCAGAACTGGGCTGAGAGGTGGCAAATGGAGTTTAAAGTGTGAGGTGATTAATTTTGGAAGGAATAACAGGAAAACAGAGTACTGGGCTAATGATAAGATCTTGGTAGTGTGGATGAGCAGAGAGATCTCGGTGTCCATGTACATAGATGCCTGAAAGTTACCACCAAGGTTGAGAGGGTTGTTAAGAAGGCGTACGGTGTGTTAGCTTTTATTGGTAGAGGGATTGAGTTTCGGAGCCATGACGTCATGTTGCAGCTGTACAAAACTCTGGTGCGGCCGCATTTGGAGTATTGCATGCAATTCTGGTCGCCGCATTATAGGAAGGATGTGGAAGCTTTGGAAAGGGTGCAGAGGAGATTTACCAGAATGTTGCCTGGTATGGAGGGAAGATCTTATGAGGGAAGGCTGAGGGACTTGAGGCTGTTTTCGTTAGAGAGAAGAAGGTTAAGAGGGGACTTAATTGAGGCATACAAGATGATCAAAGGATTAGATAGGGTGGACAGTGAGAGCCTTTTTCCTCGGATGGTGATGTCTAGCATGAGGGGACATAGCTTTAAATTGAGGGGAGATAGATATAGGACAGATGTCAGAGGTAGGTTCTTTACTCAGAGAGTAGTACGGGTGTGGAATACCCTGCCTGCAACAGTAGTGGACTTGCCAACACTAAGGGCATTCAAATGGTCATTGGATAGATATATGGATGATAAGGTAATAGTATGGATGATAAGGGAATAGTGTAGATGGGCTTTGGAGTGGTTTCACAGGTCAGCGCAACATCAAGGGCTGAAGGGCCTGTACTGCGCTGTAATGTTCTATGTTCATGTCTTCCTTCACTTATTTGTCAAAAGAGTGTCCCTGGGACCGGGCATTAAATTCTAACAAATCAAGCCTTGAGCAGGAGCCACCCAACATGCAACTTCCTCCTACATGCTGCCACCGGATGTCGGGTGGCCTGATTTATTGCAAGAACACTTGTAGCTAAAGTTATAAATGATTTATTAACTTTAACTGTGGGTAAACCATGTACAAAACAACAGATGAAAAACAGTAAAATCATGCCAAACAAGCTCTCTCTTCAATTTCCTCCAGCAAGTCTGAGGGGTCACCTGACTAACATTCACTTATATACTAGTGAGACTCCTAGTGGTCAGTCAGTAGAGAGAAGAAGGTTAAGTCAGTGTACAACACAACCATGAGATGACTGCAGTTGGAAAGTCCAGAAAAAGGGGGCATACCATTAAAATTAGAGCTAGCTTGTTCAGGAGTGGCATCAGGAAGATTTGTGTGGTAGAAATCTGGAGATCTCACCCCTAATGTCCTGTTGAGGCTGGATCAAAATGTCTAAACAAATTGATAGATATTTGCCTGGGGAGGGAGGGGGGGGGGGGGGGGGGGGGGTGTTGACCAGGGGCATGGCAAGGCTTACATAACCAACATGGGTAGGTGGATTTAAGATCAGTAAACTAATTAAATTAGTTTGAAGGGCTGAATGGTTCCTGTTCCTATGCTCCTACTGTGGAGACACCTGGTGGATTGTGGCTCCCTCACCAGGCTGCTTTAATACGTCTTCCTAACCTCCGCCTTCTTTCTGCTCTTTGTAGTGTTTGTTACAAACAAATGTGGCAAGTACAGATTAACAATGAGCCATGGTAATGTGAAAACAAGCTGGGGAAAAGAGCAAAGGTGATATGAGAGTCCACAGAATAGATAAGGGTAATAGAAAGAAAGAAAAGATAAATGAGGGAACAGGAGAATTGCACTTTAAATCGTTTTTAATACTATTCGTCCTTTGATGCCTTAATCTAACACACAGAAGAACATACAGAGCAGGAGTAAACCCTTTGAGCTTACTTCACCATTCATCAAAATCATGGCTGATCTTCTATCTCGACTCTACCTTCCTGCATTATTCCCATATCCTTTCATTTTCTTTGTATCTAAAGGTCCATCATTCCCTGTCTTGAATATGTTGAACAACTGTGAATCCACAGAATTCCAAAGACCCACAACCCTCTGATTGAAAAAAATTCTCCTCATCACACTCCTAAATTGCCAACACCTTATTCTGAGAATATGAGTCTTAGTTCTAGGCCACAATCAGGCGAAATTTCAGTATATCTATCAAGCCCTAGGAATTTCATATGTTTCAATGAGATTACCTCTCATTTTTCTAAATTCTAGGCAAAATGGGACCAATCTCCTCAATCTCTCCTCATAGGACAATCTCCTCATCCAAGGAACAAGTTTAGTGAATGTTTGTTGCACTCCTTCTAAGGCAAATATTGTCTCACCAAGGCCCTTTACAATTTCAGTTCGACTTCTTTACCCTTATATTCCTAAATGACTTTGTCATAAAGGTCAACATACTTCCCTAATTGCTTGCTGTACCTACTACACGGGCTGAGGAGAAAAAAGATTTGCTTCTGGATACACGATCTTTGAACCTATAATTTTATCTTAGTCACTTCATTAATATTGAGGTCTCAAGTATCCATCAAATATCACAACGATATTGATAATGGACATCAAATTTGTGAGGTCAAGTGTGATGTAAAGTATTTTCATTTAATAAAACAGGAAGCTCTGCAGGCTTAGCCCAGCACCCTTGTCTGGTGAGTATCTGAGCTACTCAGATCAAGGGTTCAGGTTCACGCTCCATTCTGAATCAGATGACCTCTTGTGGGGTGGCGGCCACAAATGGATTTCAACTGATCACTCAGGGAGTCTGAGGCAACATTCAACTTTACATGCATGTTGTCTTCTGAAGCTATGGGTTGTGATGGCAGAGGCTCCAACTTTCCTACCTTCACACGGCTGACCAGGAATCTCTTGCTTTCTTACCACCTGCGATTGGCATCTTTGGAAGGATTTGCAGGTTTATTCTTTCATTTGGGTGCATTCAACCTGTTTGGCCACGTTATAAACACACCTACTTTGGCCATCGAGTCCTGAGGCGGGACTTGAACCCAGAGCTTCTGGCTCAGAGGCACGGACGCTGCCAATGCGCCACAGACCTTTCCACAATTGAATTTTAGGAAACATTAGGAAGATTGCACACTCTAGACAAAAGCAGGCTTGATTAGGTTGTTTTCTGCAGCTGAACAGATTTCCCATCCCCACCATCAAGCCTCATGCGCAAATAATAGCAATTTAGGGGAGGACCTGGGTGGCAATTATCTGCCATAGAATTATATTCCAGTAAGAAGCCACTAATGCGGCACGGTAGCATTGGTTAGCACTGTTGCTTCACAGCTCCAGTGTCCCAGGTTCCATTCCCGCTTGAGTCACTGCCTGTGTGGAATCTGCACGTTCTCCCTGTATCTGCGTGGGTTTCCTCCGGGTGCTCCGGTTTCCTCCTGCAAGTCCCGAAAGACATGCTGTTAGGTAATTTGGACATTCTGAATTCTCCCTCAGTGTACACGAACAGGTGGTGGAATGTGGCGACTAGGGGCTTTTCTCAGTAACTTCATTGCAGTATTAATGTAAGCCTACTTGTGACAATAAAAAGATTATTATTATTATTAATTTTCAGGAATGGAGGAAAGAGAATTGTGAAGTTTGGCAGGGGACGACCTCAATTTGAGTTCTTTCACCTTAATAAAATGTAAATCTTGTCCATGAAACCAGTCTGACATGAAACAAATTTTAGGGCAGTTGTGTTTCAAGCTTTAAGGATCACACCACTCATTCTGCTCAAATTCAAATTAGAATTATATTTTGAAGTTTCATTCCCACAGACTTGGTCTAAAAAAAGCAAGCAACTTCTCGGGTCAAACGTTGGATTTCTTGAGAGTACAGAGAAGACCTGCCGCAATCTAACCTGTTAAATAAACTTTTGTTTGCATCACTGTTTGAAACGTTCTGACTGTGCTCTCCACCCACTTGACAGGGTCAATCTCCCACACAGTCAAAAGATACAAAAATCAACAATTCCAAGAGTCGTGATGATTTTCCACTTCAAACAATCTCCATTACTCTGTAAACTGGGGGAACAAAATTTACACATTCACCATTATGCTATTTCCTCATTTTCAACAGGCCCCTGTTACAGTTCCGTCATTTATCCTCAGTATCTCATTAGTGCTTTGGACCTTCCTTTCCCTGCACACTCTGATTTATTTTGCATTTCCTTTGAGGTTTCATTCTTCCTCTGTTGCTGTTTCCCTCTAGCTTTTCCTCAACTCGGATATGTTGTTTCCCTGGTCTCGATTTCATGTGGCTCTGACCTCCCTTGTATCCTCACCTTTCCTGTATTACCAGGCTGTCGTATTATCAATTTTGTTTTTGTCCGTACGCACTGTCACTGGGTGAGGAGGAGGTTTTACTTTGATTTTCATGGTTGATTTTCTTTTGGACTCCTTTTGTTTTGTCCATCAAACCACTGTTGTTTCTGGATTATATTGTTGCCATATCTCTGACAAACTCAGTTTCTCTTCTTCTGAAAAAATTGAGGCAGCTAGATAAAATGCCAAAGTTGACAATATAGGACTGTACAATGCAAAGGCCATTTACCGGATTGATTCCTGGAATGAGTGGGTTAACTTATGAGGAATGGTTGGACAGATTGGGTTTATTTCCACTGGAGTTTAAAAGAGAGGGGTGACTTGATTAAAATATATCAAATCCTGAACGAACAGGACAGGAAAGTAAAGTTGCTATTGTCCAGGTGACCACAGGCTGCTTTCTCTTGTGAGGGGGAGAACTGGCTGGTGGTGATTTAACCTGAGGGTCAGCACACCTCAGGTGAGGGTCAAAGATGAGAATGTGGGGCCTTCATGAATAACTTCAGTAACTTCAGCTGGTACAGGAACCCCCCCCCCTTCAGCTGGTACAGGGACACCCCCCCCCCCCCCCTCCCCCTCAGCTGGTACAGGGACAACCCCCCCCCCCCCCCCCCAATCTTGACAAGGTGGAGATGGAAAGGATGTTTCCTCTTTCGGGCGAGTCCAGAACTAGAGAGAACGGTTTTAAAATTAGGGGCCGCCGCCTTAGGACAGAGAAGAGGAGAATATGTTTCCTCTCCGAGGGTTGTGTGACTTTGGAACTCTGCCTCAGAAGGCGGTGGAGGCAGGGTCACTAAATATTTTAAAGGTGGTGATAGATAAATGCTTGTTAGGCAAGGGAATCAAAGGTTATCGGGGTAGATGAGAATGTGGAATTCGAAACATAAACCGATCAGCCATGTTCTTAGAGAGTGGCGGAGCTAGGCTGGAGGGGCCGGTGGCCTACTTCTGTCTCTATTTCATGTTTGTCTGTTCATAAATAAAGGATGTGAGTGTACTGAATCAGACCAGGTGAATCAAGTAGTACAAATGAGGCAATTTTATATCATCTGTACAATTTCAGAAAAAGGCAAGGGAGCTGTCTCCATGCATCAGGCCTGCGTTTATACCCTGCATCTTTCCCCACCCATCTCCCTTTGTCGGTAATTCTAATACTGTGCTCGTGTGCTTTCAGGTTGCCTTCTTTGCTTGCTGTATAATGGATAATAAGCCATTGAATAAGAGGAACACAAGTCCAACTGTAGGTTTAATTTTTACATAAACCCTATAACCCTGCTGTGTCACAGTGTGTTTTAAATTGAATTGCTGACTCTGAATAGAGCGACTGTGGTGGAAGCAGCTGTGAGCAGCTCAGCAAGTTTGCCAAGGTCAGATGGATCTGTGAGGCTTAGGTGTGATGGGGTTAACAGAAAGGGAAGGATGAGACAATAACGACAGATATGGGAAAGCAAGGAATGTGCTCCACAGAGATTGAGGTGGTGGAGGGATGAGAGAAACAGGCAAGTCAGAAATTCAGATGCAAGATTGCCTAAATTCGGCTTTGGATATTCAGAGGGACAGGCTTCAAACGTGAATTATTTTTTGCTGTCCAGATCTTTGAAGAGAAGTTATAGGTAAATGATAAATCCTAGATCAGGTGTAGCATTCATAAAGCACATTTGTTTTGTTCAGTCGTCCCCACTAAAAACTCTGAGGTCTGATAACATGAGTAATACAGCAATGAAATGCTTCTTCTATGGGGCACCAACAATTTGTCCCAAGTCCAATTGCAGAAATAGTGTCCTATTTTCATTTCTCATACCAGCCAGCGAGAGCTTAAACCCCCCCCCCCCCCCACCCCGCGATGGAATACAATTCTGAGCAGATCTCGAACAGAAATGGTCAATTTTAGAGGGGGGAAATTGGCAGACATATCTTTTGCACTACAGTGAAGCCTCAGTGCATATTAGCAATGTTGTGCACATCAGTAAAGGGCGCATGAGGAGACTGGTAATTATTTGTGAGTGAGACAGAGATCGAGTAGCGAATTGAGTTCACATAAGAAATCCAAGAGAATAGGGCAAGTAGTGCAGGAGTCCCCTAAGGTCCCACTTGCAAGACAGAAAAACAAAGGTTAAAAAAGTATACAGCACAGGCATTTTGCCCCGTTAAACGGTATACAATTTAAATGCGACGTGTATAACTAACAAAGCCAATGAGCTGAGGGCACAGATAGACATATGGCAGCATGATATCTTTGCTATAACGGACATTTGAGTTAAAGAAGGTCAGAATTGGCAGCTCAATATTCCTGGGCATAGGGTGTTCAGACAGGACAGAAATGTGGCTAAAAACGGTGAGAGTGTAGCATTATTCGTAAAAGTACCAATTACAATTGTGAGAAGGGAAAATATACTAAATGTAACATCAAGTGAGATCATATGAGTTGAGCTCAGAAGTAAAAAAGGGGCATCAACTCTACAATGTTGTACCATACACTCCCAAATAATGAAAGAGAGATAGAAGAGCAAAAATGTGGCAAATTTCTGCGGGCAAAAACAATAAGGTAGTAATAGTTGTGGACTTCAACTGCCCTAATATCAACTGGGACATGATCAGTGTGAAGGGATACAGAGGGTACAAAATCCTTAACCTGCACACAAGAGAATGTTTTTAGCCAGCATGTAACAAGGCCAACAAGAAGGGGTGCAATTCGCGATTTAGTCTCAAGAAATGAAGCTGGGAAAGTGGATGAAGTAGCAGTGGGGGATCATTTTATAGATAGTGATCATAACGCAGTTAGATTTAACATAACTATGGGAATGGACAAAGATAGAATAGGAGGAAAAGTCCTAAAGTGGAGAAGGAGTCATTTGACGAAGCTGAGAAGTGATCTTGTGAAAGTGGACTGGTTACAGCTACTTAAAGAAAGATCATCGACAGATTAGTGCAGACATGTCCCCATAAAGAAAAAGGATGGTATGACCAAATCTAGAGCCTCCTGGTTATCTGGAAGCATGCAGCATTAGATAAAGCAGAAAAAGAAAGTTCATGTCAGTCGCAAAAAATTGATAGGTTAGAAAGCCTACAGGAGTATAGCAAATACTGGGGTGAAGTAAAAAATGAAATCAGGAAAATAAAGAGATGATCTGAAAGAATATTGGCAGACAAAATCAAGGAAAAATCAAAGATGTTTTATCAGTACATAAAGAGCAAGCGAATATATAAGGACAGGGTAGTGCCTATCAAGGATGTACAAAGTACTTATGTGTCGATGCAGAAGTTGTGGGCAGGGTTCTCAATGAGTACTTTATATCTGTCTTCACAAAGGACAGGAGTGATGCAGACAATACAATTAATGAAGAGGAGTATGAAAGAGAGGAAGTACTGGAAGGACTCGCATCCTTGAAGGTGGATACATCACCACGGACAAATGGTTTGTATCGCAGGCAGTTGAAGGGAGCCAGGAAGGAAATAGCTGATTCTCTGAGGTTCATTTTGAAAACTTCACTAGATACAGGATAGGTAGCGGAGGATTGGAGGTCTGTAAATGTTGTACCATTTTAAAAGGGTAGGCCAAATAATTATAGACCAGCCAGTCTGACTTTGGTCGTAGGAAAATTATTAGAATCAACAGTGAGAGATGGAATAAATTGTCACTTAAGAGAGGCAAGAATTTGCTGAATAAGAGGATGGCATTCACAGTGACAAAGACGGTTATAAACCCAGATGATCGGTATGTCATGTTTAGCGGTGTCCTGGAAGGAGCACCAGTGGTTGTTGTAAGCGTGAATGCTCCTAACTGGGACGACGCGGAATTCATAAAGAAATCCCTGACATGGACTCCCACTGACTCATTATGGGGGAGACCAACTGTGTACAGGATCCACAGAAGGACAGATCCAGCCCCAAAATGGGGAAACAGTCAAGCATGGTGAGAGAGCTGAATGCCTTTATGGAGCAAATGGGAGCAGTGGACCCATAGAGATTCATGCAAACAAGGGAGAATAGAATAGAATAGAATTTACAGTGCAGAAGGAGACCATTCAGCCCAATAAGTTTGCACTGGCCCTTGGAAAGAGCACCCCACTTAAGCCCCACGCCTCCTCCCTATTCCCCTTATCCCCGTAACCCAGCCTAACCTTTTTGGACACTAAGGGCAATTTAGAATGGCCAGTCCACCTAACCTGCACAACTTTAGACTGTGGGAGGAAACCGGAGCACCCGGAGGAAACCCACACAGACACGGGGAGAATGTGCAGACTTCACACAGTGACCCAAGCCGGGAATCAAACCTGGGACCCTGGAGTTGTGAAGCAACTGTGCTAACCACTATGCTACCGTGCTGCCTGACGGAAAGATGAAATTCTTCTTCTCCCAGGTCCACAGGGTGTACACTAGGATCAACTTCTTCAGTGAGGAAATTGGTGCATCTAAGGAAAGTAGGAGTGGAGTATTCTGCAATTGGGATCTCCGACTACGCTCCACATCATGTGGATGTGAGATCGGAGACGGGCCGGGCTCAATGCCCCCCCCCTATGGAGGCTAGGCTTGGCACAACCCTCCTCGCCAATAAGGCATTCTGTGAGCGGATATCACAAGCCATCGATGGGTATGTAACCTGCAACCAGAATGGAGAGGTCTCACCCTCCACATTCTGAAGGGAGTGATGAGGGGTAAATTATTGTGTACAGGGTGCTCAAAAATAGGAAGGAGAGGGTGGCTAGGCAGCAGCTGGTCGACTCCATATAGGAGATGGACTGGCAGTACTCCATGGTCCAGACCGTGAAGCTGCTGGCGGAGAGGAAAAAGCTACAAATGGACTTTGACCTGCTCTCCACCAGGAAAATAGGGCACCAGCTCTGCCAGACATGGGGACCTTCTATGAGCATGGTGACAAAACCAGCTGCCTGCTGACTCACCAGCTTAGAAAGCAGGCAGCCATTAGGGAAATAGCTCAAGTAAAGGATAGGAGCGGCAGACTAGTTGCAGCGCCAGAGCAGATTAACGAGGCCTTCTACAGAGAGCTGTACACCTCCGAGTCTCAGGAGGGGGACTCGAAGACGAAGCAGTTTCTCCACGGACTGGACATGCCAGTGGGCTAAACAGCTGGCTTATAATGCAGAACAAGGTGAGCAGTGCGGTTCAATTCCCATACCGGCCTCGCTGAACAGGCACCTGAATGTGGTGACTAGGGGCTTTTCACAGTAACTTCATTGAAGCCTACTTGTGACAATAAGCGATTATTATATCATTATTAAGTAATGGAGCGCATTAACTCCATGCAGGTGGGGAAGGCCGGACGGATTCCCGGCGGACTTCTATAAAAAAAAACTTTGCGTCAGCACTGGCCCCGCACCTGTGGGAGATATTCGTTGACTCGCTGTCAAGGGGATCCTGCCACCAACGCTGGCTCAGGCCTCAATATCACGGATTGCCAAAAAAGACAAAGACCAACTGAGTGTGGGTCTTACAGACCCATCTCACTCCTTAATAATGATGCCAAGATCCTGGCGAAGGCCCTGGTGAGGTGGCTGGAGAGCTGCATGCCGAAGGTAGTCGCGGAAGGGCAGACACCTAACAGCAAACATCAGACGCCTGCTGAAGGTGATCATGACCCCCATCCGGGGAGAGAACTTTAGAGGTAATCATCTCCCTGGACGCAGAGACGGCCTTCGACAGAATTGAATGGAAATATTTCATTGAAGCATGGGCAGCATGATAGCACTGTTGCTTCACAGTGCTCTGGACCCGGGTTCGATTCCCGGCTTGGGTCACTGTCTGTGCGGAGTCTGCACGTTCTCCCTGTGTCTGGGTGCTCTGGTTAACTCCCACAAGTCCCGAAAGACATGTTGTCAGGTAATTTGGACATTCCGAATTCTCCCTCAGTGTACCCGAACAGGTAACATGGGGATTTTCACAGTAACTTCATTGCAGTCTTAATGTAAGCCTACTTGTGGCACTAATAAAAATTATTACTGGAACGGTTTGGGTTTGAGCCAGGGTTCACCTCCTGGGTGAAACTACTTTACAGTGCTCCTCTGGTGAACATATGAACAAACACCACCAGCTCTGGATGCCTCTGGCTGTGCAGAGGCACGAGGCAGGGATGCCCATTATCCCTGCTACTGTTTGCTCTGGCAATCAAACCTCTGCCGATAGTCCTCAAGAGTGGCGAAGGGGTGGAGAGGTTTCCAAACGGGAGGCAGAGACCATAGAATCGCATTCTACGCGGATGACCTTCTCAACATCTCAAACCCCCTGGCCAGCATGAAAGGGATAATGGAACTCCTAAAGGAGTTCAGAGCCTTCTCAGATTACAAACTTAACATTAATAAAGTTCGCCAGAAAAGTAAAAGCCCATGTGATACAGAGGAAAATGGCGGGTGGATCCAAAATTGGCTCAATGACAGGAAACAAAGGGTAATGATCGACGGATGCTTTGATGATTGGAAAGCACTTTCCAGTTCCCTACCACGGGGCTTAATTTTAGAGCCCTTGCTGCTTGTTGTATATATTAATGATTTGGACTTAAATGTGCAAGCTTCCATGAACAGCACTGTGACAGTGACCAAATAATACCATTAGAGGTAGGGACAGAAGTAGGCCATTCGGTCCATCGCAGTGTTCTTCAAACTTTTTTTCCGGGGACCCAATTTTACCAACTGGCCAACCTTCGGGACCCAACCCAGCCGACCTTCACGACCTGCGCCGGCCAACCTGCGTGACCCACCATTTTCTTTTATCTTGTTTGCTGCTGACAAAAATAGAGGCAATGGTTTTGGGTGCCTTTGGCTCCTCCAATGGAACCTGTTGGATGAAGGTGAAGCCTTCCGTGGTCAGAAAGCATGGAGTCTCCATCTGTCCAAAGTTCTGAATTTTTTCCTGTAAAATTTTATCAAATAACCCCCCCTCCGAACTTGTAAAAAAAAACATAAAATGAGTAAAATAAATGAAAAAGAAAATGAATAAACCCATCCCCGAACTTGTACAAAAAAAACGAATAAAATAAATGAAAAAAAAAACTAAATGAATAAAATAAATTAATAAAAACCACTGCCGAACTTGTAAAACAAAAAGTTGCAACCGTTTAAAAAAATAGCGGCTGCATTGCGTATGCGTGCCCGATTCATGCGCGCATGCGCAATTCGGCCAAATTTTTAACGTGCGCATTCCGTGAACATGTTAAAAAAAATTTGCCCGCATTGCGCATGCGATGATCGGCGCGCATGCGCAATGCAGCCGAATATATATATTTTTTATAACATGTTCGCGGCCACTTGCAGCTGCCGTTATGAAAAGCCGGCTGCTGCGCGGGGATTTGCCCGTTCGGGAGCGCTGCGGACAACGGCTCCGCGACCCTTCCGACACCCACCCACGACCCATCCGCGGGCCGTCTTCCCGACTTTGAAGAACACTGATCTATCGGGTCTTCCTAACAAAGTGCATAACTTCACATTTTCAGACGTGGTATTCTGTATAATCTGTCACTGTGATGTTGTTTGAAGGATACATATTGGCTAGGACATCAGGTAGATCGCCCTTCTCCTCTGCAATTTAGTGTCATGGAATCTTTTATGCGTCATGGGTCCAGCCAAGAATGCCTCATCTGAAAAACGGCACCTGCACCAGTGCAGCACTCCCTCAGTACTGCACTGGAATGTTGGCCTTGATTTTTTGTGCTCCCGTCCAGGAGTGTGACTTGAAGCTGGAACGTTTTGTCTCAGAGTTAATACGCCACCACGGAGTCACAGCTAACACAATCTGAATGGAGTAATGCAAAAAAACTGTAAATCCGAGTAGTAGACTGATGTCCTGGGGTTCATACACTGGAGGAGTTGGACACCACCGTCTGTAGCACCATGCATCTGGAAAGCCTTGACAACATTTTCAAGTGAAACTATATCACAATGCCTATGGATAGGCTGGACGGAGTTAGAGGTGGTGAGCTAATTCAGGGGTCCAGATGGCATAAACCATTAGACAAAAGATCCTCTATGGTACACAGCAATGATTTAACAGAAAACAATCACCGCAATATTGAATTTAACAGATCAGATTTTATTTGCTCGTGTATAAATGAAATTTGTATTTGCAGAGCATTTCAAGCACAAAACCCAAAACATATGCAGCACATGGTACATTGCTCTCTTTTAAATAGAACATGAAGAAGCAAACATGACACAGACAGCATTTCTTGAAAATTGCATGTGTTTCTCCAGTTGAGAACATACCATGCTGAATCTCTATACCTTTCGGTTCTCATTTTGCCATCAGTGGAATTGATTGAAAAGATATATTCATTTGGCTATGAAATGGCATCTCAATGAGCATCTGGAATACTGACAATACAAATGAGGACATCAGTGCAGTTTGAATAGAATCAGATGAGTATAAAACACACACAGCTCATACAGGGGAGGTTCATACACTTAACACAAATATTACAGGTAAACAAATAGGTGAGATTTCAAACCAAGTTTCCAAACTCTCAGACTCATTGCTTTAAACAATGGGGGAACTGGGATAAGCAGTAGTCTTTCTCCTTCAGGATCTGGATTTAGACCCAGCCCAGAGTGATTGTCTACTGTGTTTCTTTGGGCCCAATGTAAAATAAGTTTGGGCAGGAATAATATTCTAGGCCCTAGTTTAAAACTACCCAATTGGCACTAAGTTGACAAACCCACCCAGAGATCCCATGTGATGCCTGGAGCAGCAAAGTGTCACATTGTTGTTGTACAGGGTGCCCGTTTAATTGAGGTCACAACAATGTTGAGGCCGAGACGGCTTTACTTTTCACGAGCGTGTAATGTATGTTTGATGCAGATACTGGGTATCATTAAAGAGGTCATAAAATAAACAGCTTTCATCTTAGAGGAAAGGGTAAACTGCAGTGCATGGATGGCTGACGTTTTTTAATAGAAGTGAAAGACACAAGGAGCCAACTGATACAACCTGTCATACCCAAAGGGGAACAAAAATACTTGCATTTAGATAGCATCTTTCACAGCCCCAGGTCATCCCAAAGTGCTTCATAGCCAATGAAGTGATTTTTTTTTTTAAGTAGTCACTTGCATAATGCAGGAAACAGCAGCCGAGTTGAGCACAGCAAGGTTTCAGCAACAGCTATGTGCTAATAATCTGGGAATCTGTTTTATGTGATCTTGGTTGGGGGATACGTATTGGCCAGGACACCAGGCCAATACTTATCCCCCACTTCTTCAAATAGTGCCGTGAGATCTTTTATATCCACCCTCAAGAGGGCAGGTGGGGTCTTGGTTAATGTCTCATCTGAAAGAATGCAACCCCGGCACTGCAACACTCCCTTGACACTAGAATGAAGTGACAGCCTGCATTATAATGTGTGTCTCTCTAGTGTGGGACTTGAACCAATGATCTTCTGACTCACTGACAAGAGAGCTACTACTGAGCCCCAGCTGCACTCAAGTTGCATCCTGATACTGAGGGTACAGAAAAGTCACTTTCTAAGACAGAAGGATATGAAAAATCAATGTCAGAGCAGGCTGGTTTTGTGTACCTCCAGGGCTTTAGTTACCATGCAACGCAAGAGCATTTTGTCTTGATGCCCTCTGGACTAGAGATTATTGTACGCAAGGATGAATAAAAACACGTCAGAAGTACTCTTTAGGATTGAGTTTCCTGTCCCAATAACTCAATCTTCTGGCAATATTCTATTGCTCATTAAATGAACCATCACCTCTGGGGCTCTGCTACAATAGCACAATAAACCAGATGTAATTCCCACTGGAATCATTACCACCAATTATTGGGTGGTCATTACCATGTATCACTGAGTACTGAAAAAAAACGGCCAAAAGTTCTTCCAGATCCATTAGTTGGGAGTTCTTTGTTTTTGAGCAGACCCTCAGCATGGGAAGTTCCAATGTTTCCTTCTCTTCGTCTATGATCAGGCCCACGGATCTACCATGACCGAGCACACTAACGTCCAGGGAGTTTTCAAGGTGTTTTGGGGATTTCATTCCACACGTAATACATTTTTCTGGGATAATTGCCTGTAATAAATAAACAAAATTGCAAGGGACCAGCTGGCACATTAGTGGGCTCTTACTAGGGTGGACCCAATGGTTTGCACTAGCTGCAGTGTGCAAATCTCAGCAAAATGCTGCATTCGTTTTTTTTAAGTCAGGTGTTCGAGATTGCAAACTGTCCCATCTAATCTATCTGCGACTGTGGTACAGACAAGCCTGCTTAAGGATGAACATGTCGTATAGTATATGAATCTTACAGAATTTAATAATAATAATCGTTTATTGTCACAAGTAGGCTTCAACGAAGTTACTATGAAAAGCCCCAAGTCGCCACATTCCGGCACCTGTTCGGGGAGGCCGATACGGAAATCAAACCTGCGCTGCTGGCCTTGTTCTGCATTACGAGCCAGCTGTTTAGCCCACTGTGCTAAACCAGCCCCATGTAATTTCAAATGTAGTTCAAATGGGTGGAAAGGAGGGGAAAAGGTGTCTTGATCCGAATATCTTCATGCATGTTATCATCTTTAAAAAGCATTGCAGTAAAAGCGAGGAGTGGAACTTTTCCATTTCAGCCCTCATCCACCACTACCAGAAGAGCTCCAGCATGGCTAACAACAGAATTAAAGCTCCAAAACCATTGTACCATGTCCCACACCCCCAACTAAACACCTGATCCCCAATCCCAGAAGAGTAGCCCATATTATCCTTGGCCTGTCAAGAGTACCAGGTCGCAGACTGTGTGCTGCAGGCCTATTACCCACCAGGGATTGTAAAGCAACTGCCCAGATTTATTGCACATAGCTATAATAATAATCTTTATTGTCACAAGTAGGCTTACATTAACACTAATGAAGTTACTGTGAAAAGCCCCTAGTCGCCACATTCCGGCACCTGTTCGGGTACACAGAGGGAGAATTCAGAATGTCCAAATTACCTAGCAGCACATCTTTCAGGACTTGTGGGAGGAAGCCGGAGCAAACCCACACAGACACGGGGAGAACGTGCAGACACCGCACAGACAGTGACCCAAGCCAGGAATCAAACCTGGGACCCTGGCGCTGTGAAGTGACAGTGCTAACCACTATACTGCCATACTGCTGGCAGAAGAGACTTTCATCTCATGAACTGATATTGACTTGGCCGCCTACTCTAAAACAAACTCAGGACAAAACTGATGATCTTGGCTCTGATCAGGATTTAAAAAAAAAAATCTTATAAAAATTTGCACTGCAGATCTTGACTCAGGTCTTTCTGCATAACTACTGGTTAAAAACAGAATTCATCATTCTGAAGTATACTCAATACAATTGTGTGCAGATACTTTTGTCTGGTTTGCAATGAATATGCATGTTGGCTTGCAAATCAAACTAGAAAATATTGTCTAGTATGCAATAAAATATATAAATGCAAAAATGCTGACAAGGCGCAATGAATCTTTAAAAAATAAACTGCTTTTGAACTCCGAAGGAAGTGGACTGCCTTCAATGCAAGACATTCCTCAGTCATAAATGATGAGATTAAGAAATGGCTTTGATCAGATGGAATGATTAATGCTGATGTAAGTAATAAAATTTGTCATCTGCCCATAATTTCCCTTCAGTTTAACACCTCATCATGAAACATTTTGTTGTCTTCCCTCAATTGCACCAATCTCATAATTAATTATTCGGGGTGTTCAGCAACTGCTCAACAACCCCAACCAGTTCACTTTCCTCCAATGCTCTAATCAGCCGACTCATTGTAGCTTTCTTCCCTTCGCACTGAACAAACTTGATCAACATTTGGTATGCCTGCTCATACAATCCTTCCCGCTCGTACTCAAAGGCTATATTGTCGATGGCGGGATCCCGAAGACCCCGGCAGGTCTTCTGTAACATGCGGCCGACCTGCTTCCAGTTCCTGCCCACTGCTTTGGCAAAGGTGTAGTGATCCTGTGCCCTCAAAACATGGTCATCTGGGGTGAAGAGATAACAAAACAGGTTTTTCCTTTTAAGAAACCCACATTATCGAGCTGGATGATTAAATTCAATCTCTGTATCTTATTGCTGCTGTGCAAGCATTTATTTGGAAATAAACCAAACCATTAAATGTATCTAACATGCTTTGGTCAGACTGCATTGTATTTATCAGCTTTATAAAAGGGGCAGGAAGACTATGCCAGGTTATTGAAAATGTGATAACATCCACTGAGGAATACACAACTCTTAATTAAATTGACGTAGCAGCCATGAGAAAATGATAGCAATGATTCTCCATTAACCTACAGGTAGTTTTCAATAACTACAGACTTGGAGGTGACACTCACCAAAAAAAACACCCTGAAATTCAAAACGGTCAGTTGATCGAAGTGAGCTTCCATTTGCTTGTATTGAAGACGGAGAAGATGGAGACAGATTTGATGAACCTGGTGAGGATGGCGATAGGGTTGAGGCTGTTGGTGATATTTCTGAATTAGTGCTGCATAGTGTTCCAGAGTTCTGGCAGTTTGAATTGTATTCAAGGACCAGCCGCCTAATGTCTTCTTCCAATCTGCTGACTTCATCATCGCGGAGATGGTTAGGCTGAAATATATTTTGGGAAAAAATTGAATTATTAAAAGGCCAGACTCAGACCTATAAAGAAAATGAATAATAATAATCTTTATTATTGTCACAAGTAGGCTTACATTAACACTGCAATGAAGTTAATGTGAAAATCCCCTAGTTGCCACACGCCAGCGCCTGTTCGGGTACACTGAGGGAGAATTCAGATTGTCCAATTAACCTAACAGCATATCTTTCGGGACTTCTGGGAGCACCCGGAGGAAATGCACGCAGACTCGGGGTGAATGTGCAGACTCCACACAGACAGTGACCCAAGCCGGGAATCGAACCTGGGACCCTGGCGCTGTGAAGCAACAGTGCTAACCACTCTGCTACATCAGGCTTTACACTGTCCTCGCAGCAGTCACCTGATACTGAATATTGGGCACATCAGCGAGGCAATGTTAGAGGACAGAATGAAAGTTCACAGCCACTTAAACAAGGAGGAAGCTTACTTTCTTTTGAAACAACTAGATGTAGTTTGCTCCCACGGAGCAATTAAAGCAAATTTTAAAACTCAAATTTTTATAGTGCCTTTCACTGCTCATCCCAAAGTGGTTTACTGTGAAATTGAGTCATGAATGATACTTCACAGGCAGTGGCTGCTCAGCTCACTGTGCTACTCCGGTAGAGTCATCCAATTAGGTCTGCTCTTTCCCAAAACATTTAAAATATTTCCCTTCAAGAATTTGTCCAATTACTTTTTTAAAAAGTTACTCCTGAAACCATTTCCGCCACCCTTTGCTGGGAATGTTTTATAGATTAGGGCTTTTCAAACTGCGGGTCATGACCCACGAACGGGTTGTGGGCGGGTGTCAGGAGAGTCAGAGTGATCAGTTGTGGCGTTCCAGATCACAGGAGAAATGCCCAACAGCCACGACCGGCTTTTAAAAATGAGCTTAAGAGCACATTGTGTCCGGTCTTTGAGGCCTGGGGTTGGTCGGAGATGCTGGCAACTGGTCTTGCGTTGTCCTGTCATTGATGCTCGTCGAGCACGAGTTGGAAGCAGCTGAACCTATTGGGTCGACATCTCCCATCGGAGCCTGTTTCTTGCTGCCTGTGCGTCTGGGCGACAGTGTTACAGAGTTGATGCGCATCGTTGATAAGAGTTTTGGAGGGATACTGAATGCTACTCGACGATCTGGTCATGGCTTTGGCCGTTCCATGTTTGGTGTTATTATCCTGCAGTTCATCAATAATCCTGAACTTCATTCCTTTGCGACCATGCCATTGATTTTACGTTATTGACTTTTTTCCTCAATAATCCTGAACGTCTGGACGCGGTGGTCGTCTGTTATGGTAAAAAAACTATACCGAGTTGGTAGACATGAAGCTTGTAGATAGTCTTGTTTTTTTTCTCTTATGTGCTGTAATCCTTGTATTTACAAAGTGGGAGTACATTTTAGATACCCCTCACCTTGTTTGCAGAGGTGTCATGGTAGGCTGGTGGGTGGGTGGTTTGGTTATGTAAGTCCTCACTATGTATGAGGAAAACCCCCAGTTAGAACTATTTGTATTGTTTGGTTTTGTATTTTCGTTACTTTGGGTTTATGGAATCCGTGCTTTTTCCTATAAAAGTCCGGACAGCTAATGTGTCCTAGAGAAGACTGGGTTCCTTGTGATTATTCTTGATGGGTGTCTCGACGAATCTTCCTCTCCTTGTGGATGGGGTCTCCTTGGCGGAGGATGGCGTGAATCTTCTAGTGTTGATGGGGAGGGTGCGCTGCCTCGGATGTGGTCCGAGAGGAGCGAGTAGTGAATCCTGGTATGATGTGGGTAACCTTGATTTCTTGACTCCTAAGAGAGTGGGTGTATGGTCCCAGGCCAGGTCTTGTACTGTGGTCGGTATCCTGTTGTTCCCTTATGATTGGGAGGTTTCTTCTCGGCCAGAATGTCCTGAGTGAGGTTTTGAAGGTTTCCCCTTCTTGTCTTGTGGTAAGGGGCGTGCACCAGGGAACCATGTGCTTCGGGCTGTATTTGGTCCCTGTTATCCTGAGATCCTCTGCTTTTGGTGGTACCTTTTCTTAATCCTTTCATTGCTAGTTCTGTTGGGAGATGCTGACCACTTTGATTATAATCCGAACCAATTGTACAAATATGTACTGGTCTTCCCTATAGTTATGCGGATTGATGATCATTCTGTGTTGTGGAAGAGTTGGGGGATCTGTTGTGTGTAGTGGTTATATGTAACATTCTTTTAGAACTTGTATCATTGTAAATTCTTTCTGTAATTACGGTATTTGTTTTTTTGAGGTTAAAGAATCGTTAACTGGTTCCTGCAAAGGATGTGTTATTGATGCCTCTGGTCTGACTGGAGCTGGGACAGATGTGTTCTGGTGTGCGCCGTAACATGGTGCGAAGATTTTATCCCGGACTCTGTTGAGCACTCACTGTGGGAAGGTGTGCGTAATTTTACCACGTTTTTATGGCCTTTTTCTCCTCTCGCTCTTTCTCCAGTGTATCCATATGGTGCATATGGAGATGCTAAGCTTGATGATTGTCCTGAACCGTCTGTATTGTTGTTCTCCTGGCCTCTTCTGTAATTACGTTGAGACATTTATGCTGTACAGAACCAATCTTGAAGTTTTGTTGCATTATTTGTCAAAATGGAAAAACATCAATAAAAATATACATTAAAAAAAAATTGTACAATGAACTCTATTGAATCTGTCCGAGAGGTTTAACATCTCATCCAAAAGATGGCACCTCTAATAATGTAGCATTCCCACAGTACTGCACTGGAATGTCAGCCGAGCAGCCTAGATTTTCGTCCTGGTATTGGATTTACTGACTTTGAAATTAGAGCGCCAACATCAAGCCATGGCTGACAGCGAAATCATCTATTTTGTCCACATAATATTTTATTTTTCCCTTTGTAAATAATACTGAAGACAAAAACAAAGAAATCATGTTAAATCTCTGGTCCAGCCTCAGCTGGAGTAACATGTAGAAGTCTGGTCTCCACAATTTGAGGATGTCAAAGCCTCGACAAGGGTCTCTTTGGCGATCACGAGCTAACAAATATGATTGCCCATCTAAGAAACACAGTGTCGTTGGTCATGGGTTCTGTGGGCCTTTGCGTGACTGATGAGACCGATCGTAGGCCCTGCATCTTTTTTTTAAACAAACAATTCTAATGAGGTAGTTTTTGGCATTACCAACAGCAACAGTATAAAAACAATGTACAAAGAACAATAAACATAGTGAAATCACCGACTCCCATCCCGCCAAGAGCCGCCTAATTGACTCCCTATTCTACGCTCCCCTAAACCCCCCCCCCCCCCGCTGATGATTAATTCTCCACGAAGAAGTCTATGAATGGTTGCCACCTCCGGGCGAACCCTAACAGTGACCCTCTCAAGGCGAACTTAATCTTCTCTGGGCTGAGAAAGCTCGCCATGTCGGTTAACCAGGTCTCCGACTCCGACTTCGGGAGCTTGGAGTCCCTCCAAGTTAGCAGTCTCCGTCTCCGGGCTACCAGGGAAGCAAAGGCCAGAACGTCTGCCTCTTTCTCCTCCCGGATTCCCAGGTCTTCTGACACCCCGAAAATCGCCACCTCTGGACTCATTACCACCCTCGTTTTCAAAACTCTGGACATGGCATCCGCAAACCCCAGCCAATATCCCCTACGTTTTGGACAGGCCCAGAACACGTGAACATGGTTCGCTGGTCCTCCCGCACATTTTACACACCTGTCCTCCACCCCAAAGAATCTACTCATCCGGGCCACTGTCATGTGGGCCCGGTGGACCACCTTGAATTGGATCAAGCCGAGCCTGGCTCATGATATGGTCGCGTTGACCCTGCTCAACGCGTCCGCCCATAAGCCACCCTCCCTCCCACCACCAAGCTCCTCCTCCCACTTACGCTTCAGCTCCTCGGTCTGCGTCGCCTCCGCCCCCATGGGTTCTTTGTAGGTGTCCGAGACGCTCCCCTCTCCCACCCATCCCCTAGACACTACCCTATCCTGGATCCCCCTTAGTGGCTGGAGTGGGAAGGATGATACCTACCTGCGCAGAAAATCCCGCACCTGTAAATATCTAAATTTATTCCCCCTTGCCAACCCAAACGTCTCCTCCAGCACCCTCAAGCTAGGGAAGCTCCCCATCCTCTCAATTCCCACCCGTTGCCATACTCGGAATGCCCCCATCCAAGCTCCCCAGGGCAAACCAGTGGTTGTCACATATTGGGGACCAGACCGATGCTCCCACTGCTCCAACGTACCTCCTCCACTGATCCCGAGATCCTCCAGGCTGCCACCACTATGGGGCTGGTGGGGTACCTCGGCAGCAGGAATGGCAGAGGTGCCATTATCAACGCCCCCAGACTGGTGCCCCTACATGAAGCTGCCTCCATCCGCTCCCAAACCGACCTCACCCCCACCACCCAATTCCTTATCATCGCTATGTTAGCTGTCCAGTAATAATTACTGAAATTCGGTAGTGCAAGCCCTCCCTCCCCCCGATTCTGCTCGAGCATCACCTTCTTCACTCGCGGGACTTTCCCGCCCACACAAAGCCCAGGATGATTTTATTAACCCTCTTAAAAAAGGACCTCGGGATGAAAATTGGGAGACGCTGAAATACAAATAAAAATCTCAGTAGGACCATCATTTTGACCATCTGCACTCTCCCAGCTAACAACAGCGGGAGCGCATCCCATCTCCAAAACTCATCCTTCATTTGTTCAACCAACCGGGACGAGTTCAACTTGTGTAACCGGCCTCAGTCGCGCGTCACTTGTATCCCTAAGTACCTGAAACTGTCCCCTACTAACCTAAAAGGCAGCTCCCTCGCCTGGACTACAACCATCTGAATATTTGTCATATTCAGTTTATACCCCGAAAACCCCAAAATCGTCATAATTTCACCTATCCCTGGATCTGACACGTACAAGAGCAGGTCGTCCGCGTACGGCGAGACCCTATGTTCCACTCCCCCTCCTGAACCAGCCCATTGAAGCTCTCAGAGCAATTGCCAGCGGCTCTATAGCTAACGCAAACAGCAGTGGGGAGAGGGGGCACCCCTGTCTTGGCCCCGGTACAGTCTAAAATAGTCCGAGGTCAGCCGATTCATCCTTACACTAGCCTCCGGGGCCTCGTACAACAGCCTGACCCAGTTGATAAAGCCCCTACTGAACCCAAATCGTCCCAGCACCTCCCATAGATAGTCCCACTCCACCCGGTCGAACGCCTTTTCTGCATCCAATGCTACAACTACCTCAACCTCCCTACTCTCCAGGGGCATCAATCATATTGAGCAGCCTTCTTATATTGGCCACCAACTGCCTGCCCTTGACAAACCCGGTTTGATCCTCCATAATCACATCCAGCACACAATCTTCAGTTCTGGAGGCCAAAGTTTTGGACAGCAACTTGGTGTCCACATTAAGCAGTGAGATCGGCCAATATGACCCGCATATCTCCGGGTTCTTGTCCTGCTTCAATATCAACGAAATAGTGGCCTGTGACATCGTCGGGGGCAGCACCCCTCCGACCTTTGCCTCATTGAAAACCTTGACCAGCAGCAGCCCCAAAATCCCAGAGAACGTTTTATAGAACTCCACCGGGTACCTGTCCGGCCCGGGGCTTAACCGACTGCGTTGCCTTCAAGCCCTCAACTATTTCTTCGGCCCTAACGGGGGCCCCCAGCCCATCCACCAGCTCCCGACCCACCCAGGTCAGTCCATCCAAAAAGCGTCTCATCCTCTCCGGCCCCGTGGGGGGTTCTGAACAATACAGCCTACTGTAAAAGTCCCTGAACACCCTATTTACCCTGCCGACTCCCCAACCAAGTTCCCATCCCCATCAACCACCCTCTCTATTTTTCTGGCCGCCTCTCCCTTCCTAAGCTGCTGTGCAAGCATTCTACTGGCCTTCTCCCCATGTTCGTAAAACGCACTCCTCGCCTAAGCTGCTCCACCACCTTGCCTGTGGACAACACTCCGAACTCAGCCTGCAGCTTCTGACGCTCCATTACGAGCTCCGCCTCCTGGGTCACTGCATACCTCCTGTCTATCTATAAGATCTCCTTAACCAGTCGGTCTGTTTCTGTCCTATCCGTCCTGTCCCTATAAGCCCGGATCGAAATCAGCACCCCTCTCACCACTGCCTTCAGCGCCTCCCAGACCACCGCTGCTGAGACTCCCCCCCGTGCCATTAACCTTCAGGTAATTCTGCATGCACTTCCTCAGCCTCTCGCACACCGCCTTGTCTGCCAACAACCACACAGCCAACCTCCACTGCAGGCACTATCTCTCACTAACCTGCAGTTTCACCCAGTGTGGGGCATCATCCGAAATAGTGATGGCCGAATACCCCGTGTCCACCACCCTTGCCTGAAAATCCCTGCTCAAAATGAAAACCTTGTGAACATGCAAATAAAAAGAAAACTCCTTCCCCGTCAGCTGCCTAAACCTCCATGGGTCGACCCCCCCATCTGCTCCATGAACCCAATCAGTTCCTTTACCATTGCTGGCACCCTCCCCGTTTTCGAACACGACCGGTCCAGGCCGGGGTCGATTACTGTATTAAAATCACCTCCCATAACCAGCTTGTGCGAATCCAGGTCAGGTATCTTCCCTAGCAACCTCATCCCAATTTGGCACGCAAGGAGCTGCATCTTTGACCGCACATGGCAGGGGTTTCTGGGAGGTAGGATTGGACCTTGTATTTGATACTGCTGGCATTCCTTTCTCGGGCTCCTTTTCTAGGCCTCCTCTTGCAGTCAGGTATTCTCGAAGAACTGTATCCCTTCAGTCAGGAGGTTCTTCCAGGTCGTCTCTTCTGAGCAAGGGTCCCCCAGGCATTAACGTCTATGTTGCATTAATTGAGGTAACACTTCAATGTGTCTTTGAAGCACTCCTCCTCTAGTTCAGGTGCCTTCCTTGATGTGTATGAAGACTTGCTTTAGCAATTGGGACTCTGGCAACCTAACCTCCAGCCCAGCGGAGTTCGTTTTGGATGGTCATGGTTTCGATGCTGGTGCTCATGACACCTTGGAGGATGACGATGTTAGTTCATCTGTCCTCCCAGTTCACGTGGAGAATCAGTATACAGAGCGTTTATGGCACCTCTCCAGGGCCTTGAGGTGGCGTCTGTGCATAGTCCAGATTTCTGAGCCACATAAAAGATTTGGGAGGACGATTGCCTTGTACACGAGTATCTTAGTTTCAGCATAGATGATACTAAGACTCTCATCCTTAGGCGTCCGAAAGCGGAGATCGCGGATTGGATACGATTTTGGATCTCAACGTCAATGTCAGCCTTAGATAAATGGGGAAATGTTCCACATGTGAGAGGGTCCCTCCATTGATCTTGTTGGAGGGAAAACTGGATCTTGCCCTGAGGCGGGTTGGTAAATGACTAGGATCTTCTTGAGGTTGAGGTTGAGACCAATTCGTCAGTGTGCTTCCATAGCATAGCTTGGAGATTTTCTTCTGAGAGAGCAGAGATGGCGCTGACATGCGCATACTGAATTTCCACGAGCAATGTCAGTCTCGCTTTCTTCTTGGATTTCAACTGGTTGAGGTTGAAACGTTTTCTGTCCATCCTGTAGATGATGTCTACTCCATTGGGAAGCTTGTTCTTGATAAGATGAAGGATGGTGGCAAGCAAGATGGAGAAAAGGGCAGGGGCGATGACGCGTCCTTGCTTGACACCAGTCTTGACCTCTAAGGTTTCTGTCTTACTTATGGTGAGGACTGTTGATGACATCTTGTCATGGAGGAGTCGGAGGATGTTGATGAATTTCTCTGGGTATCCAGCCTTTGACTGGGTCTTCCAAGTTATTGCGGGAGGCATGGGGAGAAATAGCTGGGGCCTTAACAGATATCTTCACATCCTCTTTGACCACAGGCAATGTCCCAGAGGACTGGAGAATAGCCAATGTTATTCCCTTGTTTAAGAAAGGAAGCAGGGATAATCCAGCAAGTTATAGACCGGTGTGCCTGACATCAGTGGTGGGGAAGCTTTTTACAAAGATACCGAGGGACAGGATATATGCACATTTGGAGAAAAATGGGCTGGTTAGTGACAGGCATTAAGGTTTTTTCCGGGGAAGGTCATGTCTCACTAACTTGATTGAGTTTTTTGAAGAGGTGACAAAGAAATTTGATGAGGGAAGGGCTGCGGCTGTCATTTTTATGGACTTTAGTAAGGCATTGACAAGGTCCCACATGGGAGACTGGTAGAAAAAGTAAAATCACATGGGATTTTGGAGTGGGCTGGCTAGATGGATTCAGAACTGGCTTGGTTAGAGAAGACAGAGTGTAGCGGTGGAAGGGTGTTTTTCAGAATGGAGATCTGTAGCTAGTGGTCTTCCACAGGGATCAGTGTTGGGACCTCTGTTGTTTGCAGTGTACATAAATGATCTGGGGGAAAATGTGGGTGGTCTGATTAATAAGTTTACGGATGACATAAAGATTGGCGGTGTTGCTGATAGTGCCGAGGATTGTCAGAGGATACAACAGGATAGAGATAGATTGGAGACTTGGGCACAGAAATGGTAGATGGAGTTTAATCCGGACAAATGAAAGGTGATGCATTTTGGAGAATCAAATCTAGATATGAATTATACTGTAAAATGGCAGAACCCTTTGGAACATTAACATACAGAGGGATCTGGGCGTGCAGGTCCACAGTTCCCTAAAAGTGGCAACACAGGTATATATCAGACCCAATAGAGGGGATGGAAGAAATTATGAGGATTCTTGGGGAATTTGGCTGGTTTTTGGGGTATGAGCTAAATATGGGGGAAAGAGATGTTTGCGGTCCAGGCGAGGCAATTGGGGGAGCTGCCGTTTAGGGTGGTCGGAGGAGGCTTTAGGTATCGAGGCATTCAAGTGGCGCGGGAATGGGACCGGCTGCATAAATTAAATCTGGCCCGGCTAGTAGACCGATTTCGAAGGACAATTTCCGAAGGAGGGACGCGCTTCTGTTGTCACTGGCTGGGATGGCGCAGACGGTGAAGATGACGGTCCTCCCGAGATTCCTGTTTGTGTTTCAATGTCTCCCCATCTTTATTCCGTGGTCCTTTTTTAAACGGGTCAACAAAGAGATCACTGGCTTTGTTTGCCGGGCAAGACCCCATGAGTAAGGAAGGTAAAGCTTGAGCAGAGTCGGGGAGAGGGCGGGCTGGCGCTGCCAAATTTTAGTAACAATTATTAGGCGGCGAATATAGCCATGATCAGGAAGTGGGTGGTGGGGGAGCGATCAGCATGTGAGCTAATGAATGCTGCTTCATGCAAGTGCACCAGTCTCATCCAGTTGGTAACTGCGCCTCTGCCGTGTCTGCCGGCACGGTACTCCACCAGCCTCGTGGTGGTGGCGGCCCTGAGAGTCTGAGGGCAATGGAGGAGACATGTGGGAGCAGCGAGAGCATCAGCCTAGTCCCCAATCTGTAATAATCACCGGTTTGCCCCGGGAAGTATGGATGGGGGGTTCCGGGTATGGCATAGAGCACCGATTGAGAGGATGGGGGATATGTTTATAGAGGGGAGCTTTCTGAGTATGAGTGCGCTGGAGGAGATGTTTGGGTTGGCGAGGGGAAACAAATTCAGGTATCTGCAGGTGCAGTGCTTCCCACGTAAACAGGTGTCAACCTTCCCGATCCCACTGCTAAGGGGCATTCAGGACAGGATAGTTTCCAGAGGATGGGAGCGTCTTTGACATTTACGAGGAACTTATGGGGTCAGAGGAGATGCAGACCGAGGAGCTGAAGCGCAAGTGGGAGGAGGAGCTGGGAGGAGAGATGGAAAATAGTCTATGGGCGGACACATTGAGTAGAGTAGGCTCAGCCTGATACAATTCAAGGTCGTTCATCGGGCTCACATAACAGTGGCCCGGATAAGCAGATTCTTTGGGGTGGAAGACAGGTGTGCAAAATGTGCGGGAGGACCAGCGAACCATGTCCACATGTTCTGGGCGTGTCCAAAGCTTAGGGGATTCTGGCAGGGGTTTGCAAATGTCATGTCCATGGTGTTAAAAACAAGGGTGGCACTGAGTCTGGAGGTGGCGATTTTCAGGGTGTCGGAAGACCTGGGAATCCCGGAGGAGACAGAGGCAGACGTTCTGGCCTTTGCTTCCCTGGTAGCCCGGAGACGGATACTATTAGCTTGGAGGGACTCAGAGCCCTCAAAGTCAGAGACCTGGCTATCGGATATGGCTAGCTTTCTCTGTTTGGAGAAAATCAAGTTCGCCTTGAGAGGGTCACTGTTCGGGTTCATCCGGGGGTGGCAACCATTCGACGACTTCATCCGCGGAAAATTAATCGTCAGCAGAAGGTTGGGGGGGGGAGGGTGTTAGTTTAGCTTAGAGTAGGGGGTTAATAAAGGTGGGACCTGTAAGGGAGGGTGCCGGCTTTTGCACTATGTGTATAGTTTCATGTACATTGTTTATTGTGTTGTTGATATAATACCAAAAATACCTCAATAAAATGTTTATTAAAAAAACATAAAAACAAGTGAGAACACAGGTGGGCAAGGTGATTCTGAAAGCCTATGGCATGCTTGCCTTTATCAGCTGGGGCATCGAGTACAGGAGTTGGGTAATCATGTTGCAGCTGTATAAAACCTTGGTTAGGCCGCATTTGAAGCATTGCAAGCAGTTCTGGTCACCACATTACCAGAAGCACGGGGAAGCTTTGGAGAAAGTGCAAAGATTCACAAGGATGTTGCCTGGTCTTGAGGGTGTTGGCCATGAAGAGAGGTTTGTTTTCACTGGAAAGACAGCAGCTGAGGGGAGACCTGATAGAGTTCTACAAAATTCTGAGAGGCATGGACAGGGTGGATAGTCAGTGGCTTTTTCCAAGGCTGGAAGTGTCAATTACAAGGGGGTACAGGTTCAGGACGAGAGGGGGAAAGTTTAAGGGAGATGTGCGGGGTAAGTTGCCACGCAGAGTGGTGGGTGCCTGGAACCGCACTGCAAGAGGATGTGGTGGAGGCAGGCACATTAGCAACATTTAAAAGGCATTTGGATGGGTACGTGAATAGGGAGGAAATAGAGGGATACGGACCGAGTAAGGACAGAAGGTTTAGTTAGAGCATCATGATTGACACAGGCTTGGACAGCCGAGGGCCTGTTCCTGTGCTGTACTTTTCTGATCAATGTAAGTATTCAAAATTATGAAGGGTTTTGATGAAGACGAAGCCTAAACAGGTAAGTGGGTTGACTGGATCACAGATTTAAAACAATTGAAACAAAAGAACCAGGGTGGAAATGAGGGAAAAAAATTTTCACAGAGGGTTGCTGAGGTCTGACGAGAAGTGGTGGAAACCGATTCCATACAAACTTTCAAAAGACAATTGGAATCATACTTGAAGAGAACTAATGTACACAGTTATGAGGACGAACGTGGGTCTACATTGGACAGCTCATTTAAAAGAGGTGGTCATGTGACAGCACACTAGCAGTGTCCCTGCCGCTGAGGCAGAAGCTCTGGGTTTAAGCCCCAACCCAAGACAGGACAGTCAAGGCAGGTACATTCATAGCATGGCCACATGGCAGGGGTAAGAGCAGGACAGGTTCCTGGTTAACCAATGTGATGGAAAGAAAATTAGATCCTCTGCTGTCACTAGCTATAGCTCTGGGATTACAACACGAGTGCAAGAGTGCAAGTTGGCACAACTACTCGGACTCTGGGATGGTGGTGGGAGGGGGAGTGAGGGGCTTAGTGGGCTCCCCCCATTTGGCCTAGGTGAATTGCAGATCTGCCTCCTTGGTTGAGATTGTGGCACTGTGGATTGGGACCCTCCAACAGGTGGAGAAATGAAGACACATTTAAAAGAGACAGTACATGACTGATTGACCAAATAGCCTTCTTTCTGTGCTGTAAAACTCTAGACCCACCTCATTCTCTTTGATGTGCTTTAGGCAGCTGTCTGGATTATCCAGAATATCATCCAATGTCACTGTACCAGCCTTCAGCTTCGTTGTGAAAGCAGTGTTGGGTATAAATTGGTTTTGAAAATGATACTCTAAAGCCTGCTGGAGTTTGTCATTTTTGTAACTGTGAAGAAACTTCCTGCATTTTCCTTCTTCCATAAATTTCAGCTGGAGTCCAAAGACACTTCCATAAATTTTCAGGATTTCATAACCTCCTGCACTGCCGGTAGCATCTGCAAAAGAATCAGTGGACATTAATAACCTGACAGGCACTCTTAATTGCCTTCCCTGCCGGCGTGTGTTTCAACGCTATCTGAGCCTCCTCCAGGCTCTGTGGCATCTCCAGTTCCTCCCACATTTCCTGCCCCACCTTGGGAAACTCCAAACCCCCCAGGAGCTCGTTCATCCTCCGGCAGCTCTGACCTATCCAACCTCTTATAAAAGGCCCTAAACATCCCATTCACCTTCTCCGGGGTAGAAACCAGTCTACCCTCCATATCCCTAACCTGAACAATCTCAGGGGCAGCACAATGGCAGCGGTTAGCACTGCTGCCTCATGGCGGTGAGGACCCGGGTTCGATCCCGGCCTGGGTCACTGGCCGTGTGAAGTTTGCACAGTCTCCCTGTGTCTCTGTGGGTCTCACCCCCACAAAACAAAAAAAGATGTGCAGGGTAGGTGGATTGGCCATGCAAATTGCCCCTTAATTGGAAAAAAATAATTGGGTGCTACATATTTTTTAAAAGCTTGAACAATCTCCCTGGCCATGTCCTGCCGCCTTAGTGAAAGTGAAAATCGCTTATTGTCACGAGTAGGCTTCAAATGAAGTTACTGTGAAGAGCCCCTAGTCACCACATTCCAGCGCCTGTTCGGGGAGGCTGTTACGGGAATCGAACCGTGCTGCTGGCCTGCTTGGTCTGCTTTCAAAGCCAGCGATTTAGCCCTGTGCTAAACAGCCCCTTAATTGAATTGGATTGGATTTGTTTATTGTCACGTGTACCAAGGTACAGTGAAAAGTATTTTTCTGCAAGCAGCTCAACAGATCATTAAGTACATGGGAAGGAAAGGGAATAAAAGAAAATACATAATAGGGCAACACAAGATATACAATGTTAAGCACTGGCATCGGATGAAGCATACAGGGGTGTAGTGTTAATAAGGTCAGTCCATAAGAGGGTCATTTAGGAGTCTGGTGACAGTGGGGAAGAAGCTGTTTTTGAGTCTATTCATGCGTGTTCTCGGACTTCTGTATCTCCTGCCCGATGGAAAAAGTAATAAGGGAGCCAAGAGACAGCTGGCCTTCTCCCAACACTCATGCACCTTTCCTTTCACCCGTCTCAATTGCCGCACGCCCTGTCCATGGAGAGAAAGTCAAACAGCATTCGCAGTTTCTTTCTGCACGCCAAAAGCTCCAGTGTTGGGTCCCTCGCATACCTACAATCCACTCCCAGTATCTCAACCATCAATTTCTGGCACTCCGCTCTCGCCTCCCCATCCACATGTGCCTTGCATGCTGCGATCTCTCCCCCGATCACCACCTTCAGCGCTTTCCACAAAATCGAGGGGGCGACCTCCCCATTATCATTATGTTCCACGTACTCCCGTATGGCACTTGAAATCCTGACACAGAACACCAAATCCAATAGCAGCCCAATGTCTAACCGCCATCCCCTCTGACGCTCCTGACCAACCTCCAACACCAAGTTCACCCCGGGGCATGATGGGAAATGACCACCGGCGTGTACTCAGCCTTCTTCACCCCAACTCGAAGAGTCCGACTCATAAAATAATCAATCCTCAAATACACCTTGTGTACCGGAGAAAAAAACGAGAACTCCTTCTCCCAGGATGCGTAAACCGCCACGAATCGTTTCCTTCCGTCTTCTCTATGAATGCAGACAATACCTTCACCATCCCAGCCGGGACCAACGATTTTAGTCTAGAGCGATCGACCTTCGGGTTCAACGCAAAATCACCCCCCAAAATCAATTGGTGGGTATCCAAATCTGGCACAATAGCCAGCAACCATTTCATAAACAATACATTATCCCATCCCATTCAGGGCATGCACGTTTTCTAAAACTATCGACTTTCCCTTTAATGCCCCTCCTACCATCACTTACCGTCCACCCCGATTAGCCATAACCATCTCTGCCTGGAACCGAACACTATTAATTAAGATTACCATCCCTGGGCCCTAGTGTCAAAGCCTGAGTGGAACACTGGCTCACCCAGGCTTTCCAGAGCCTAATCTGGTCTTGGTTACGCATGCGAGTCTCCTGTAAAAACATCACGTTGGCTCCCAATCTCTTCAAATGTGCAAAAAGCCTTGCCCGCTTTACTGGTTTACCCCAGGCCTCGCACGTTCCAGGTGACTAACTTTGTTGGGGGCCTCCCACACACGTCACCGTCAGGTTAGCCACTGCCACCGTGATGCATCATACCTCCACAACCGCCCACAGCAGATGCCAGCTCCCTGGCCCTACCTTCATCCCTGGAACATTTTGACAACAAGGACTCCTATGTCAGACTCCTATTCATTGACTACAGCTCCACCTTCAAAACCATGGGCGCGATTCTCCGCTCCCCAGGCTGGGTGGGAGAATCGCGGGAGGGCCGCTCTGGCACCGCCCCGCGATTCTCCCACCCCCCCCCCAAAATGGCGTGTCGCGTTTTGCGACCGAGTTTCTCGCAACGATGCTTCGGGGGGGGGGGGGGGGAGGAGGGGGGGGGGAATAGGGGAATAGGGGCGAGGATCGGCCTCCGACGCCGGAGTGAAACACTCCGGGTTTCACTCCGGTGGTCGGCCGTTTCGGAGAATCGTGCCCCATAAACCCCCCACCAACCTCCAAGAAAAAGGGCAAAAACAGAACACACTACATTGCAATATTTACAGCCACCTCAACCCAACTTTGACATACACAAAATTCCACCAGCCCTCTTCAAACCAGTCCCAGTCCTTTGGCTCCAGTGTGTCAAAATAGTGATCCTGCGAACCCAGTGTGACTCTCAGCGTCACTGGATACAGCACCCCAAACTGCACACCCTTAATGTACAGCACAATAAGCCTTTGCCTTATTGAAGGCTGCACGTTATTTCGCCAAATCTCCTGGTAGATGCGCACCGTGTGCCGTCCCAGTCAACGTTCCGACTCTAGGACCCGCTCCTTCCTCTGGCAACTGTAAAATCAGATGGTCACCCACCATGGACGTCTGTTCGATGACAGCTTCTGCCTGATGTGCCCTGTCCAAATGCGGAGGGAGAACACTTCATCCCCATCCACCAATCAAGAACACATTTCTGTGGGCAGCACGGTGGCGCAGTGGGTTAGCACTGCAGCCTCACGGCGCCGAGGTCCCAGGTTCGATCCAGGCTCTGGGTCACTGTCCGTGTGGAGTTTGCACATTCTCCCCGTGTTTGCATGGGTTTCGCCCCCACAACCCAAAGATGTGCAGAGTAGGTGGATTGCCCCTTAATTGGAAAAAATGAATTGGGTACTCTAAATTTTTTTTAAATTTCTTTTAAAAGAACACATTTCTGAATGATGTGCAGATGCCAGCGTTGGACTGGGGTGAGCACAGTAAGAAGTCTTACAACACCAGGTTAAAGTCCAACAGGTTTGATTCAAACACGAGCTTTCGGAGCGCAGCTCCTTCCTCAGGTGAATGGCGAGGAATGTTCCAGAAACATTTATATAGACAAAGTCAGAGATGCTGGACAATGCTTGGAATGCAGGCATTTTCAGGTAATCAAATCATTACAGATCCAGGGAGAGGGGTAATCACAGGTTAAAGAGGTGTGAATTGTCTCAAGCCAGAACAGTTGGTGGGATTTTTCAAGTCCAGGCCAGATGGTGGGGGGTAAATGTAATGCAACATGAATCCAAGATCCCTGTTGAGGCCGCACTCATGCGTGCGGAACTTAGCTGTAAGTTTTTGCTCGACAATTCTGCGTTGTCGCGTGTCCTGAAGACCGCCTTGGAGAACGCTTACCCGGAGATCAGAGGCTGAATGCCCTTGACTGCTGAAGTGTTCCCCGACTGGAAGGGAACATTCCTGCCTGGTGATTGTCGCACGATGCCCGTTCATTCGTTGTCGCAGTGTCTGCATGGTCTCGCCAATGTACCACGCTTCGGGACATCCTTTCCTGCAGCGTATGAGGTAGACTACATTGGTCGAGTTGCACGAGTATGTGCCGCGTACCTGGTGGGTGGTGTTACCACGTGTAATGGTGGTATCCATGTCGATGATCTGGCATGTCTTGCAGAGATTGCCCTGGCAGGGTTGTGTGGTGTCGTGGTCGCTGTTCTGAAGGCTGGGTAGTTTGCTGCAAACAATGGTTTGTTTGAGGTTGCGCGGTTGTTTGAAGGCCAGTAGTGGGGGTGTGGGGATGACCTTGGAAAGATGTTCATCTTCATTGATGATGTGTTGAAGGCTGCGAAGAAGATGTCATAGTTTCTCCGCCCCAGGAAAGTACTGGACGACGAAGGGTACTCTGTCAGTGGTGTCCCGTGTTTGTCTTCTGAGGAGGTCGGTGCGGTTTTTTGCTGTGGCGCGTTGGAACTGTCGATCGATGAGTCGAGCGCCATATCCCGTTCGTACGAGCGCATCTTACAGCATCTGTAGGTGTCTGTTACGCTCCTCCTCGTCTGAGCAGATCCTGTGTATACGGAGGGCTTGTCCATAGGGGATGGCTTCTTTAATGTGTTTCGGGTGAAAGCTGGAGAAGTGGAGCATCGTGAGGTTGTCTGTGGGCTTGCGGTAAAGCGAAGTGCTAAGGTGACCGTCCTTGATGGAGATGAGTGTGTCCAAGAATGCAACAGAATTTGGAGAATAGTCCATGGTGAGTCTGATGGTGGGATGAAATTTATTGATCTCATCGTGTAGTCGTTTCAGTGATTCTTCGCTGTGGGTCCAAAGGAAAAAAATGTCATCGATGTATCTGGTGTATAACATCGGTTGCAGGTCCTGTGTGGTGAGGAAATCTTGTTCAAACTTGTGCATGAAGATGTTGGCATATTGAGGTGCAAATTTGGTCCCCATGGCTGTTCCATGCATCTGGGTGAAGAATTTGTTGTCGAAGGTGAAGACGTTGTGATCTAGAATGAAGCGGATGAGTTGCAGAATTGCGTCTGGAGATTGGCAGTTGTCAGTGTTGAGGACTGAGACTGTTGCAGCAATGCCGTCGTCATGGGGGATGCTGGTGTAGAGTGCCGAGACATCCATTGTGACGAGGAACGTTCCTGGTTCAACTGGTCCATGGGTGCTGAGTTTCTGTAGGAAGTCCGTCGTGTCACGACAGAAGCTGGGTGTACATTTCTGAATGTGATGGCCAATTTAAGCGATATGGGAAGGAGATTAAGGAGTCATTTAAAGCCACCATCGAGGAGGCATTGGGCCTGATACGGGAGCAGCTGGGCAGGCTTGCCAAAGCGGCGAAGGAGCAATGGCAGATGCTGAAGGGCATGGAGGAGGCCTTGTAGAGGCATTTCTGAAAAATACTTGGGCCCTCGACTCCCTACAGCAAGCCTACCACTCTGAGGTCCATGTGCCTTGACCGGTTCTCCAAATCTTCAACTTTGGCCTTCAGGCCCTTATTCCTATGCACCATGGGCAGTTCAGGCTCCTACGAAGCAAGCAGATCCTCGTGCCTCTACAAGGCCTCTTCCCGTATCAGGCCCAATGCCTCCTCGATGGTGGCTTTCAACGACTCGTTAATCTCCTTCCCTTATCGCTTAAATTGGCCATCCATCTTCCTGCCAAACTTCTCCACCTCCTGTGCCATCACCCAGCCAGCATTTCCAATGTGATGGGCACGCTGCCTCTGCCATCTTTTCTCCCCCAGATTCTTTTGTCGGGATACCAGGGGTTTTTTTCCAGTGGCCTTTTTTGACGAAGCTTTTGACATTCTTCTGTCGCCTTTCCGTTTCCCACACAAATCTACTGGGTTAGAACCCAAAACCTCCCACAAATACTAGAAAAACATAGAACATAGAACATAGAACAGTACAGCACAGAACAGGCCCTTCGGCCCTCGATGTTGTGCCGAGCAATGATCACCCTACTTAACCCACGTAACCGGCATACCCGTAACCCAACAATCCCCCCATTAACCTTACACTACGGGCAATTTAGCATGGCCAATCCACCTAACCCGCACATCTTTGGACTGTGGGAGGAAACCGGAGCACCCGGAGGAAACCCACGCGCACACGGGGAGGACGTGCAGACTCCGCACAGACAGTGACCCAGCCGGGAATCGAACCTGGGACCCTGGAGCTGTGAAGCATTGATGCTAACCACCATGCTACCGTGAGGCCCCGTGAGGGGATCAAAATACTGGGACCGGGCAGGCGCCACCTTTTGTGCGACCTGCCATTACCAGCAGCTTCTTCAATGACCTTCCTTCCGTCATAAGATCAGAATTGGGGATGTTCGCTGATAATTGAATAATGTTCAGCATAGTTTGCGATTCGTCAGATACTGAAGCAGTCCATGTCCAAATGCAGCAAGATCTGGTCAATATTCAGGCTTGGGCTGACAAGTGGCAAGTTACATTTGCGCCACTCAAATGCCAGGTAATGACCATCTCCAATACAACAGAATCTAATCATCATCTCATGACATTCAATGGCATCACTGAAATCCCCCACAATCGACATCTTGGGGGTTACCGTTGATCAGAAACTGAACTGATAAATACTGTGGCTACCAGAACAGGTCAAAGGCTATGAATCCTGTGGCGAGTAATTCATCTCCTGACCCCCCAAAGCCTGTCCACCACCTACAGGGTACAAGTCAGGAGTGTAATGGAATGCTGTCCACTTGCCTGGTTAAGTGCAACACCAATAACAGTCACGAAGCTCAACACCATCCAGTACAAAGCAGCCCAATTGATTGCTCTCCCTTCCCCAAACATTCAATCCCTTCACCACTGACAAACAGTAGCTGCTGTGTATACCATCTACAAGGTGCATTGCAGAAACTCATGGGTTCCTTAGGTGGCACCTTCCAAATCCACGACCACCACCGTCTAGAAGGACAAGGGCAGCAGATACCTGGGATCACCACCACCTGGAGATTTCCCTCCAAGTCTCTCACCACCCTGACTTGGAAATAGATCGCTGCTCCTTAACTGTCACTTGGTCAAAATCCTGGAACTCCCTAACAGCACGATGGGTGTGCCTACACCTCAGCAACTGCAGCAGTTCAAAAAGGCAGCTCACTATCATCTTCTGAAAGGCAACTAGGAATGGGCAATAAATGCTGGCCTAGCCAACGGCGTCCATATCCCACAAATGAATTTTAAAAATAAATTCCTTCATGGAGGTACACAGGCTGAAAACCAGTGGTGTAAAGTTCGCATTTGTGGTGGTGGCGACTTCATAAGATAAAATCGGCACAGTGATTAATAATTTTCTAGGAAATAGGAGAGTACTCAGCAGAGGCAGGTGGCCAACCTGGTCAGAGAACCTTCTGTGTGGCCTGCCCTCGGATGTTAAAGCAGCAGACTGGGCTTGTGGTCCAGGAAGGCAATATTAACCTGTTCAACAAGCCCAAATTGGATCATTGACCATGAAAACATTGTCGTAGAAACCCATCTGGTTCTCTAAGATCCTTTAGGGAAGGAAATCTAATATCCTTACCTGGTCTGGCCTTCATGTGACTCCAGACCCACAGCAATGTGGTTGGCTCTTAACTGCCCCTCAATGGCAATTAAGAATGGGCAATAAATGCCGGCACGGCCAGAGACACCCACGACCCATGAACAAATAAATTTGATCCTCTCTCTTCACAATATCTTCAAGAAAGAATGCTTATATAGTGCCTAGAAATTGGCTCTATGTTCTGATAACGTCTCAGCCATTATTGGTCGAGAAAAATGCTATTTGTTGAGAATCTGGTGTTTAGGAAGTAATTGTCTCCATCGACTCTGACTCCACTGGCAAGCCTGGTTTATCAAATACAAATGGCCTTCGTGTCTGTTTGTACCGCCTCAGAAATAACGAAGTGTGACATTTCCGAAACTACGAAGTGCTTCATCGATAACTCACGGACAGATGGTCGGTTGTCTTAATGGTTTTTGTTTAATCAAAATGTCCAGTTCAAACAAATAGCAATGAGGATATATTTTTATAAAAAATGTAGAGCAAGTTCTGTTCCGTCCTACAGTCAGTAGCAACACGAGTGGTATTCTCCATTAACAGGATGCTGCAAACAAGCCAAAAAGATGTTTTGCCTGTCTTAAAAATAAGTAGTGGGATATGAAATGCAGTGCCAGTGTAATGCCAGCGATGTAGGCCTATGCCTCAATGACTGGCAAATCACATCAAACATCACGTCCCTTCATAGAATCACAGAATCCCTACAGTACAGGAGAAGACCTTTCGGCCCATCAAGTCAGCACCAACCCGCTGAAAGAGCACCCTACTTTGGTTTAATCCCCCACCCTATCCCCATAACCCCACCTAGGGGCAATGTATCATAGCCAATCCACCTAACCTGCACATGTTTGGACTGTGGGAGGAAACCGAAGCACCTAGAGGAAACCCATGCAGACACAAGAAGAATGTGCAAACTCCACACAATCACCGGAGGTCAGAATCTAACCCAGGTTCTGGCATTGAGAGGCAGCACTGTTAACCACTGTGCCACCCTTTGGCTGTTCATAACAAAGTACTGACTACCCAACCAGCCGTGCATGCAAAACTCAAAACATTTGATGTGATTCTAGATTGGAATCCACACTTGCTAAACAATCCTGATTATAAGAAGAATTACACTGACAACCAGTTTAAGATCATCAGTTGGATTCACAATGTGGCTCACTTGTATAAGAATTAGGAGTAGGCCACTCGGCCCCTCGAGCCTGCTGGACCATTCAATTAGATCACGGCTGATTGGATTGTAACTTCAACTCGATTCATGCCTACCCCCTTGCTTATCAAGAATCTATTTACTTTTGCCTCAAAGATATTCAAAGACTCTGCCTCAACCATCTATTGAAGAAGAGAATTCCAAAGTCTCACAACCCTCAAATAACTTTATTTTCCTCTTATATATTTCGATCAAGTCACCTCTTACTCTTCTAAACTTCAGTGGATACAAGCCTAGCCTGTCCAGCCTTTCCTCACACGACAACCCACACAATCCAGGTATTAATCCAGTAAGCCTTTTCTGAACTGCTTCCAGTGCATTTAAATCTTTCCTTAAATAAGATGACCAAGATTGTACACAGTACTCCAGACTTGGTCTGACTGATGTCCTTATATAACTGAAGCATAATCTCCATAATCTTGTAAAGAATTCCCCTCGCAATAAATAATAACATTCCTTATGTTTGCTAATAACTTGCTGCACCTGCATACTAACCTTTTGCAATTCATGCACTCTGATATCCATTACTTATATTCCTGCGAGGCAACTTGGGACATTTACTTCATTAAAGGCACAATATAAGTAAAAACTGCATGCTGGAGGCTGCAGATATGCACACACAGGGTCTTGTATTTTGCAGTTAAAAGGAGAATTCCCATGCATTGCATCTTTTCCAGCCAAACAAAAACTTGGGGGCAGCCATTCACTGTTTCATTCCCCAGGGCACTTTTTTTGACCAGAGTTGACTTGCCTGATTTGAATTTAAACAAAAGCTTGGTAGTTAACTGTTCCCTGGTACATTCTCCTGAGCTACACCTCAATCGTTCATTTGCCAGCCACTCAGCACTCTCTTCGCATGCAGCATAAGTTGTTCTTCCCTATACAACAAATAATTTTGTGAATCTGTCCCAACCAGACCACATTGGCATTCAATCTTCAAAAATCAAATGGTTTTAATTGAAAATTTTCACCCAGAGTTCCTTCGTTCGCCTATCTAACCCAATCCTGAATGTTGACGTTTCTGCTTCAAACACTAAAATTGCAAGTGAATTCCGCAACCTCATAACGTTCATTGAAGTCAGAACATCTCCTCGTTTTCTGTTCTAAATCTCTCATATTTCACAACATCCAGTTTTTACTTATACTGTGCCTTTAATGAAGTAAATGACTCGGGTTTCCTCACAGGAGTATTATCAAACAAAACACGGCACTGAGTCACAAGGAGACATCAGGGCAGATGACTTGGTCAAAGAAGTAGGTTTTGAGGAAGCTCTTAGAAGCTGGAAAGAGAGGTGGAGAGGTTGAGGGAGGGAATTCCTTGAAATCTGTAGATACAGCCACCCAAAGGTGGAGTAATTAGAATCGGGATGCTCAAGAGGCCAGAATTACCCGAGTGCAGCTATCTCGGAAGGTTATGGGCTGAAGGAGACAGGCCATGGAGAGATTTGAAAACAATTACGAAAATTTAACCAAAAATAAACAAGGTGTTGCTTAACAGGGTTGTAGGTCAGTGAGTAAAGAGGTGATGGGTGAACAGGTCTTGGATGCAAGTTAGGTGGTAAGCAGGAGGCTTTTGGATAACATCAAGTCTGTGGAGGGTAGAAAATGAGAGGCTGGTCAGGATGCCTGGAAATAGCCACATCTCAGAAGGTAACAAAGGTAGACCTATACCCCTTGTCCACTGCCTGTAACTATAGTCACATTACTTCATAATTTAACACACTTCTATTATGTTGCTCAGTAATCTACGGATCTCTTAAGAAAGAATGTCTTTTTCACATATGTATTTCTTCATACCAGATTACATCCGAGTAACTTTGTACTGTCCCCTCTCTACAGCATAAAGATCTTTCCTATAGCGTGAGGCTGATTTTCATACCTCAAAGGTCTTTTTATTCAGGCTTATTAGTACTTTCTGTTTTTTTATATTTGATATACTTTGTTATAAAATTTAGAATTCTATTAGCTTATTTCACAACCCAATTGACCCAAGGTTCTGACCATAATTGCTTGTCATTTCCTTTCAGAGTATGCATCTACTGTCACATTTGAGGAAGTAATTATCTATCTCACATTTACTATTCAATTCTACCTGCCTTTTTCTTTAGCCCATTTTCACATCTTGAATCCCATTTTGGCTACTTCTGACTTTCTGAATAATAAGAACATAAGAACTAGGAGCAGGAGTAGGCCATCTGGCCCCTCAAGCCTGCTCCGCCATTCAATTAAATCATGGCTGATCTTTTGTGGACTCAGCTCCACTTTCCGGCCCGAACACCATAACCCTTAATCCCTTTATTCTTCAAAAAACTATCTATCTTTACCTTAAAAACATGTATTGAAGGAGCCTCAACTGCTTCACTGGGCAAGGAATTCCATAGATTCACAACCCTTTGGGTGAAGAAGTTCCTCCTAAACTCAGTCCTAAATCTACTTCCCCTTATTTTGAGGCTATGTCCCCTAGTTCTGCTGTCACCCGCCAGTGGAAACAACCTGCCCGCATCTATCCTATCTATTCCCTTCATAATTTTAAATGTTTCTATAAGATCCCCCCTCATCCTTCTAAATTCCAACGAGTACAGTCCCAGTCTACTCAACCTCTCCTCATAATCCAACCCCTTCAGCTCTGGGATTAACCTAGTGAATCTCCTCTGCACACCCTCCAGCGCCAGTACGTCCTTTCTCAAGGAGACCAAAACTGAACACAATACTCCAGGTGTGGCCTCACTAACACCTTATACAATTGCAACATAACCTCCCTAGTCTTAAACTCCATCCCTCTAGCAATGAAGGACAAAATTCCATTTGCCTTCTTAATCACCTGTTGCACTTGTAAACCAACCTTCTGTGACTCATGCACTAGCACACCCAAGTCTCTCTGAACAGCGGCATGCTTTAATATTTTATCGTTTAAATAATAATCCCGTTTGCTGTTATTCCTACCAAAATGGATAACCTCACATTTGTCAACATTGTATTCCATCTGCCAGACCCTAGCCCATTCACTTAACCTATCCAAATCCCTCTGCAGACTTCCAGTATCCTCCGCACTTTTCGCTTTACCACTCATCTTAGTGTCATCTGCAAACTTGGACACATTGCCCTTGCTCCCCAACTCCAAATCATCTATGTAAATTGTGAACAATTGTGGGCCCAACACGGATCCCTGAGGGACACCACTAGCTACTGATTGCCAACCAGAGAAACACCCATTGATCCCAACTCTTTGCTTTCTATTAATTAACCAATCCTCTATCCATGCTACTACTTTACCCTTAATGCCATGCATCTTTATCTTATGCAGCAACCTTTTGTGTGGCACCTTGTCAAAGGCTTTCTGGAAATCCAGATATACCACATCCATCGGCTCCCCGTTATCTACTGCACTGGTAATGTCCTCAAAACATTCCACTAAATTAGTTAGGCATGACCTGCCCTTTACGAACCCATGCTGCGTCTGCCCAATGGGACAATTTCTATCCAGATGCCTCGCAATTTCTTCCTTGATGATAGATTCCAGCATCTTCCCTACTACCGAAGTTAAGCTCACTGGCCTATAATTTCCTGCTTTCTGCCTACCTCCTTTTTTAAACAGTGGCGTCACGTTTGCTAATTTCCAATCCACCGGGACCACCCCAGAGTCTAGTGAATTTCAGTAAATTATCACTAGTGCATCTGCAATTTCCCTAGCCATCTCTTTTAGCACTCTGGGATGCATTCCATCAGGGCCAGGAGACGTGTCTACCTCTAGCCCCATTACCCCATTAGCTTGCCCATCACTACCTCCTTAGTGATAACAATCCTCTCAAGGTCCTCACCTGTCATAGCCTGATTTCTATAAGTCGCTGGCATGTTATTTGTGCCTTCCACTGTGAAGACCGACCCAAAAAACCTGTTCAGTTCCTCAGCCATTTCCTCATTTCCCATTATTAAAACTCTCTTCTCATCCTCTAAAGGACCAATATTTACCTTAGCCACTCTTTTTTGTTTTATATATTTGTAAAAACTTTTACTGTCTGTTTTTATATTCTGAGCAAGTTTACTCTCATACTCGACCTTACTCTTCTTTATAGCTTTTTTAGTAGCTTTCTGTTGTCCCCTAAAGATTTCCCAGTCCTATAATCTCCCAGCAATTATGCCTCTGATTTTTTTCATCAACTGCAAATTTCAATAGCACTCCCTCCCTCCAACCCAGGCTATACCAAGATCACTGGCCTGCACAGTAAACACAACAACTGAACTGCAATATAGCACTACCCAAAATTACACTTAACTCCTAATTTTCATTCTTCCACACAAATGTTATTTATCCCCAGATTCCTACCCTTAATCTCTAGTAATCTCCAATGGGGCAACCTTACGAAAGGTTTTCTAAAGTCCATGTATACTACATTTCTGATATCTACCACACTTACTACCGCTGCAAATAATTCTTTGTTTTCTCTCGATCTTCATTTATTTCTGAATCTCTCCACTGGTCTCCGATTCTATTTCCAACTCCTTCTTTCTACAAGACGCTAGGCATATATTCTTTGTGATGAAAATTTACATTAGGAAAATAAGGAAATTACATGAAGTTAGCTGCTGCCTTTTAAATGGAACATGTAAAAATGGAGGAGATTGTAAATGAAATAAAGCAAAGTATTAAGTTTACATTTATCTAAAAATAGTGACCATAAGAAAATACAATGAAAGATCTGTAAACTTTGAAAAAAGTAACTTCTTAAGGAAGATAAAACAATAGAGTGAAAGATGGAAGAGGAAAAAAACATGTTTAAAGAGAGATGGAAGACTATATCATTAGGTGTGATTACAAGACCTAGAAGTAGTGTGTGCTGGAAACAGGCTTGTGAATAAGCAGCTGCCGTCACCCTATGAGAAAAGTGTTTGTGATTGCAATGTTTTGAGGCAGATTTTAGGTTCTCAGTGTTGGATAAGAGAGAAAAGCCTGTGTAACATTTCCCCTATAGCAACAGCAGATTATGTGGTAATATTACTGGAATTTCATAGGTTAACCATAAATGATCTTTTCCTGATCTCATCCCTGGATATTTTCCCTCCAGTTCATATTGCCAAATATGCTACCAACATGTTCAGGGAAGTTGATGTTTCTTGAATTGTATTTTTTGTTTCTCTTATGGATAGAAGTGTTTTAAAACATGCATTGAAGGTCTGTGGGTGTTCCCCATCAATGGGTGAAACATATTTCCTTCAGGTTATTCAAGGCACTTCCTACGAAAGCAGACAAGGACGTACCCACAACCGCCACGACAGACACTACTGGAAGACCTACTGGACGCAAGTATCCTAGAGAAAGGGAACTGTAGCGACATGTATGACCGACTGGTAGAAAGGGACGACACCGTATTGGACGCAACAAGAAGGAAATGGGAGGACGACCTGGGGATGGAGGTAGGGTGGGGACTCTGGAGCGAAGCGCTGCATAGGGTCAACTCCACCTCCACGTGCGCAAGGCTCAGCCTGACGCAACTAAAAGTGGTACATAGAGCCCACTTAACAAGAAACCGTATGAGTAGGTTCTTCCCGGAGGTGGAGGACAGATGTGAACGGTGCCAAAGAGGCCCGGCCAACCACGCCCACATGTTCTGGTCTTGCCCCAGACTTGTGGATTACTGGACAGCCTTCTTCGAGGCAATGTCCAAAGTGGTGGGGGTGAGGGTGGAGCCATGCCTGATAGTGGCGGTCTTCGGGGTTTCAGACCAGCCAGATCTATTCCTGGGGAGGAGGGCGGACGCCCTTGCCTTTGCCTCCCTGATCGCCCACCGTAGAATCCTGTTTGGCTGGCGGTCAGCAGTACCGCCCAGAGCTGCAGACTGGCTGTCCGACCTCTCGGAATCTCTCCAAATGGAGAAAATCTAATTCGCCATCCGAGGGTCAGACGACGGCTTCCATAGAACGTGGGAGCCATTCATGCAACTGTTCCGGGACCTGTTTGTGGCCAACGTACAAAAGGAAGAATAGCCGGGTGGCCAAGAATCAGGGGAAAATGGACGGGAATCGGGGGAAGGTAGCGGGGGGGGGGTTGCGGGTTCGTTATGGTGGTTTGATGGCAAGCTAAGGCCCAAAACCAAACTATAAATAAATGCCTATAAACATGTGCCTCGGCCATATTGGGGAATGTAAAATATGTATGCTGGCTAAAGGGGCGGCCACAATTGTTGTTATAAAGATGCTTACCTGTAAATATACATGTTAAATTTTTGTGTTTTCTTTTTTTCCTCTCTAATAATTTGTAACTTGTCATATATAAAACATGAAAACTCAATAAAAAACATTTATAAAAAAAAAGGTTATTCAAGGCACATGGAAACTGTTTACCTGAAAAATATGGAGAAACCTAATCCAATCTCAACCTCACCTTCTCACCAGATGCTGGCTATCAAGTCATGTTTAATATAATGTCCTATTTAAGTGGGACAGGGAGAGAGTTCGCCCCAACAAACTATCTCTGACAATAACAGTTCGTGGAAATCTAGAAACTGGATTAAAAACAGATTGAGAGGTTGAAAATCTGACAGATTTAACATTCGGATGGTTTAGATTGTTCGATAAAGCCCTTCAGAGAGAGGAGTAAATCTGGGCTGGCTTATTTATACTTTATTTCATGTATCTTATGGACCAAATATTTTTCTCATAGATACTCAAGCTGCACTACGCCCACGGAAAAGAGTCTTTCTGTGGACAACAGAAATAGCACCTTGCAGTCCTGCTTACAATAACTAGCACAGGAATGGAGAACACTGCCATAACAGCCAACTGAAAGTTGCAACTTACCAGCAAGAGTCAGTTTCAGGGCTTTATAAATCCTCAGCTGTATTTCGGGGTCCTGGTACAGGGCCGATAGATCCGTCTTGTCTGAGTGAATGAAGAGAAACACACTGCCCACCCAGGCTGGAGCCACAGAATCCATCCTCAGCCACTGTAACTGACACAAACAAAGAGGTCACTCAAACCAGCGAGACTGTCACACACTGAACACCCAATGACTGGAGTGTGGGTCCTCTCCAACACCAACTCAACTTTAACCTGAAGAACGCATGGTTGCTCAAGATCGGACAACTGGCTTCATGAGCCTTAAGGTATAATAATATTATAATAATATAAACAGATTGGTGAATTGCTGAAACTCTGCCAGTGCCAAACTTAATGAAATGTTAACTTGGCCTTAAGAGCTTATAATTTGGAGGGTTTTCCCACCCAAAGTGCCACTTAAACATTTTGTATGTTATATATGTTGAAGCTCAAGGGCAGAATATTAGAAATATATCAACTTTTGTCCGCTGACACCTTGAATGAAAAAAAAATGACTCTTGAAGATTGGACTGGGCAATTTCTATTTCCTGGGTAGTCTGAAGCCTCCAATTGTGATATCCAGGCTCAGGCAAACACAATCTCTTATTTATAAAGTCCATATAATTCAGTCAAGCACATTGCCAGGCTGACAACTTCTCGAGTAAGCTAAAGCTGATTACTCAGGGGAGTGCTACCCCAGGAGCATGTGATATCTCCAGCAATCTGGACGGCTCAGAGGTGGGAATGTGAAATTAAACTCAGTAACACTGATGCACTACAGTGTTACATATAAATATTAGTCACTGACAAAAATAATAAAGCAAAAAATAAGTTTCTAAGTTATACCAACAGAATGCCATTACCTCAAGTTTATCTTCCATGCCATGAGGGTAACCTTTTGTGCATCGCTGACCTGCCATGCTATGGCTGATTGGAGTGAAATTTCCTATTTTGTGCCAACATACCCCATACTATTTTTTCCTGTGGACCGTTCCTTGGAGAAATCTGCTACTGCCCAATCTAATGTCAATGGGAAACGACGAGGACCCATGGGAGAGGGTCTTCCAGCGCCCAGACTGAATTCAAAACTGGCGCCCTGCAGCTCACCACAATTAATTTCCTTTTGTGGGGGAATCTAGACCTGCAGGGCACAGATTCAAAATAAGATGGAGACGAGGACAAATTCCTTCTCTCAGAGAAGGTTGTTAGTGTTTGGCATTCTCGCGCCCCAATAAGCAGTGGAAGTTGTGCCCATGAATGTATTCAAGATCGAAGTACATAGAACATTGAATTTACAGTGCAGGAGGCCATTTGGCCCATCGAGCCTATGCTGGCCCTTGGAAAGAGCACCCCATTAAGTACACAACTCCGACCCATACCCGTAACCCAGCAACTCCACCCAACCGCTTTGACCACGAAGGGCAATTTATCATGGCCAATCCACCTAACCTGCACGTCTTTGGGCTGTGGGAGGAAACCGGAGCTCCCAGAGGAAACCTACGCAGACACGAGGAGAACGTGCAGACTCCGCACAGACAGTGACCCAAGCTGGGATTCGAACCTGGGACTCTGGAGTTGTGAAGCGACAATGCTAACCACTGTGCTACCGAATTAGATAGATTGTTGATTGTCGAGGGTTGTGAGGGGCAGGCAGATGGAGGTAAGGCCACATCAGATCAGGCAAGACTTTAGTGACTGGTGAAGCAGGTTTGAGGGTTAAATGGCATACTTCTGCTCCTATTTCTTAAGTTAAATCAGCCTTCACCTCTCTGACATATGTAAATGAACAGCAACAAGGCACATCCATAAATACAGCTGACCAAAATGTACCCATGTCTTTTCAACAAACCCACATCCACCCATGAAGTACAGAAGCTGTAAAGAAATTACAAAATCAAACTGTGGCACAGTAATTTGGGATATGCATTTCAGTCTCCAAGCTCTATCAACACCTGATGTTTTCACAGGCCTTTCCTGCTCTGAGTACATCCGGTAACTCAATGGATCAGGCTTCCTACTCAAGCCTTAGGCAGCCAATGTTCTTTCCACATTTTTACAATAAGGGCTCCCAGTTAGAACAAGCACACTAATTGCAATTCCCACTCCCTCTTCTCAATGTTGGGACATGTTCTTTATACTTCACAAAAAAAAGGCTCACTTATCCAAAGCATTTCTTTTTAGAAAGCGGCTTGGTGAATTAATCTCTGCCTCCCACACTTGGTGCCTCCTCTCAACAATCCAGCAGAGATCAGGAGCACGCAGCGTGGCAATCTGCAGATGCAGACATATACGCTGCCTCACAACTTGGTGTACCAATAGAGCAACTCACCATTCCCAGTGGAAAAATGTCTCAGCTTGGAACAGAGTTTAGTCAGTCCAACCTCAGAACAACTTGGTGAGACGGGGAGAATGTGCAGACTCTGCACAGTCAGTGACCCAAGCCGGGAAACAAATCTGGGACCCTGACGCTGTGAAGCAACAGTGCTAACCAGTGTGCTACCGCGCCACCCATAGACAGAAAAAGCCCTACAAATTGCATATTTGTCCCCTTGCAGAGAAACAGGAGAACAAAGACACCCAATCTGTGTAGATTATTGCTGATGTGCTTCTCGGGGATTAGTAAAACACACCAGTTGTGTGTAAATATATCAACATATCTGAAATCTTGTGCATATTTTCTATTGTCACTATTTTGGTCACCTTTTCATGTTGTGTTAAAAGGGGATGCAAACCAGTTCCAGGGATGAGTGCGGCACGGTAGCACAATGGGTAGCACTGTTGCTTCACTGCACCAGGGACCTGGGTTTGATTCCCGGCTTGGGTCACTGTCTGTGCAGTCTGCACCTTCTCCCAGTGTCTGCGTGGGTTTCCTCGGGTGCTCCGGTTTCCTCCCACAGTCCAAAGATGTACAAATTGATTAGGTGGTCATGATAAATTGCCCTCAGTGTCCAAAATGGTTAGGTGGGGTTACGAGGATAGGGTGTAGGTGTGGGTTTAAGTAGGGGTGCTCTTTCCAAGGGCTGGTGCAGACCGGTTGGGCTGAATGGCCTCCTTCTGCACTTTATGATTCTATGATAGGAATGAGCTACCAAAATCATGTTGAAGCATCCACAGGGATTTCCACACCAATTACACATCACCCTGAGGAAAGACACAACTTTCTGCCATTTTTTTGGAATTCAAAATTCTTCCAATCGCCAGTACATTTCAAATTTCCTACACCATAACTTGAGCTGCCATGGTTCTAAACTCTGGAATTCCCTCCCTAAACCTCCACCTCACTTTCCTTCTTCAAGATACTCCTTAAAGAACCTTTGACAACCTGCATCTTTGAGCAAACTTGAGGTCCCCTGTTTAAAATATCACCGCAAGAGGCTTTGAGTCATATTTTGTCAGATAATATTCCCGGAAGCGCATTGTAAAGTCCCATTAAATTCAAGGTGTTATATAAACACAAGGCACTGTAAAATTAACCAACTTGGCGTGTGCAGCGCCCAGTCTTTGCTTCTTGATATATGGCACACAACAGCATCCCCCCCAACTACGCCCCCGCCATCGCCTAAGTCATAATCATTTTCGCTGGAATAATCCTTGCTTTTCAGATGAAGAGAACACCCTGAATCTTAATCAAGGGAAAATTTTCAGTCTCTGCTAAGTTTCTGTAACTGGATGGGGCGGGGTAGGAGCTATTTCAAAGATTAAAAAACAACAACCTATTATTAGCTTTATTCTCTGGACTTAATACCTAGGTTTGCAGAGTCGCAGCACCACCTGCTAGTAGGAAGACAGTACCACATAGACAAAACGTTCTCCCAGCTGAAAACACCACATTCCTCTGTCATCCGGAGAGGCAAGGTTCAGTCTTTATCACTCATCCTCACTGACGACATACTTGCAGGAATCGTGCCAGTTTAAGCACCAGTTAACATGACAGCCTCTTGGAGGTGAAAAATTTCCCGCGTGTATAAAAAAAAATCCTTAATCTATCTCTGCACATAATTACAGATTTTGCATTTGATGCGCATCTGTCATCGCACCTTACAAGCCCGTCACATCTTCTAAATGTCTTTCAAAAAAAGAAATTGCAACTCGCTTAATTAACCAAACAACTAAGTACCTGATTGGCTAAAATGTGAAAGAATAAACAAGTGTTTTTTTTAATGCAAAAAGCAGAAATCAAACATTGCAGTTTCCCACCCAATAACATCTGAAAGCAATCTGTCTGCCTCAAAACCCATATTATTTTGTTGTCTCATTGCTACTTCATGCACATTGAAAGATGGCCAAGAGCTTCACCACAGATCCAGAGCCATCAGTGGGAGTCTGACTCTAGGTCAGGTTTCTCTCAGCTATCGCATGTGACATTAACACAGCAGTGTTAATACAGAATCCTGGGACCCCATTTTCCCCATAAATACCGTACAGTGGAGAAGGAGGCCATTCAGCCCTTCAAGTCTGTACCGATCCTCTAAAGGAACACCCTGCCTAGGCCCACTCCCCCGCCCTATCCCCGTAACCTCATCTAACCTGCATATCCTCGGACACTAAGCAATTTAGCATGGCCAATCCACATAACCTGCACATCTCTGGACTGTGGGAGGAAACCCATACAGACATGACGAGAACGTGCAAACTCCAAACAGACAGTTACCCAAGGTCAGATTCGAACCCAGGTCCCTGGTGCTGTGAGGCAGCAGTGCTAGGCTGTGCCATCCCGTACAGGATCGATTTTTGCCCTGGGATTCCAGCCTTATCCTCACTCCAAATATTTATGATTCTATATATGCACCTCCTGTATTCTTAAATTCTAAGCCTGCCAACTCTCTACAAGTCAGAATGCAGTGAAATACTCCCCCTTTGCCTGGATGAATGCCGCTCCAACACTCAAGCAGCTCGACACAATACGGCACAGAGCATCTTGTTTGATCAGCACCCCATTCGCCACCTTAAATACTGATTTTCGGCACAGCGGCAGCAGTGTATACCATCTACAAGGTACACTGCAGCAACGCACCGAGCCTCCTTCAACAGCGCCTTCCAAATGCGTGGCCTCTACCACCTAGAGGAACATGTGTAGCTGATGCATGGGAGCACCACCTAGTGTTGACAACCCTCCAGGATTGGCCTAGAGTCTCCAAGAATTGAAGTACAATCTCCAGGACACTGCTGTGCGCAACCCTGGAGAAGAAATCATTGGGATAGTAAAAAAGATTTATTTCTGCATCAATTCGTTTGACTATTTATTTTTACCAGATTTTAAAATATAGAAAATGGGAGAGAAAAAAGCCACCATCATCCAATTGAGTAATGAGCATTTTTGCTTCCCAATTGGCATAGGAAGGCCGTGCATCACAAGGTCAATTTTAAAAAATTAATTTACAGGATGTGGACGTCGCTGCGCACGCCAGCATTTATTGCCCATCCCTAGTTGCCCTTCAAAAGGTGGTGGTGAGTTGGCTTCTTGATCTGCTGCAGTCCTTGAGGTGTAGGTACACCCACTGTGCTGCTAGGGAGGGAGTTCCAGGATTTTGCCCCAGCAACAATAAAGGAACTGCGATATATTTCCAAGTCAGGGTGGTGAGTGACTTGGAGGATAACCTCCAGGTGACTGGATTCCCAGGTATCTGCTGCTCTCTATATGGTAGTGGTCGTGGGGTTTGGAAAGTGCTGCCTAAGGAACCTTGGTGAGTTACTGCAGTGCATCTTGTAGATCTTGAGTGGCATGGTGTCACAGTGGTTAGCCCTGCTGCCTCACAGCTCCAGGGACCCAGGTTTAATTCCAGCCTCAGGTGACTGTCTGTGTGGAGTTTGCACTTTCTCCCCGTGTCTGCGTGGGTTTCCTTGGGTGCTCCGGTTTCCTCCCACAGCCCAAAGATGTGCAGGTTAGGTGGATTGGTCATGATAAATTGCCCAATTAGTGTCCAAAAGGTTAAATGGGGTTACTGGGTTATGGGGATACGGTGGAGGCGTGAGCTTAAGTAGGGCGCTCTAGCCAAGGACTGGTTCAGACTTGATGGCCCAAATGGCCTCATTTTACAGTGTAAATTCTATGATTTCATGATATGATGGTACACAAGGCTGCCACTGTTCGTCGTGGTGAAGGGTTTGAATGTTTGTGGAATGTTGGCTGACTAATGGCTGGAGTGTGGAGTCGGCACAACATCGAGGGCCGAAGGGCCTGTTCTGTGCTGTACTGTTCTAAATCTAAATCTAAAAGCTGTGATGAAAACTATGGGAATATATTTAATCAGAGCTCGCAACCTTACACCACCACTTGCAATGTTCCCCTCCAAGTCTCAAATGAAGTTGACTTGGAACTATATTGGATGTATCAAGATCACCTGGACTGCAGCGGCTCAACACCACCTTCTCAAGTATAAATTAAATATGGGCAATAAATGCTGGCTTTGCCGACAATCTGCGACTGAATATTAGGGTCATTGCAAAAAAAGATCACTGCAGATTCGCAATGATCCGAAGTATCTATTCCTGTCAACTGTCAAATTAAAACATGACCGAAAGAAGCCACAGGAGGCTTTGTCCATACGCTCTCCAAGTAAACCATAATGAAGGGTATCTCCAAGCTTCTTCTGTTCATCTAAACTTCATTTTGAAAAAACCCACACAAAATGGAGGGCATAAGCAAGACAAAGCTGGAAGTTCAAAGCTTTAGATTCTGCAATGAATTTTAAAAGATGCAATTCTGTAAACATATCACCATCAGCTGCCATAAGGCGCCAGGTTGAGCACAGCACCTGTGGAGAACAATTTATATTTCTGAGAAATAAATACTGGAGACTGGCTTTAAAAAAGAACAGCACTTAATTTGTAGCTTTGGAAAAAAAACCCCGAAATATCTTCCACTCAAGCCCAGCTGATCCTGCCTTTTCGTACGCCTGCTGCACACGTCAACATGTCACCCGTTGCCTGGGAAACAGGATCTATTGTAGCGAGGTACAACTTAATTGCAACCCTTAGAACATAGAACATAGAACGATACAGCGCAGTACAGGCCCTTCGGCCCTCGATGTTGCACCGACATGGAAAAAATCTAAAGGCCATCTAACCTACACTATGCCCTTATTATCCATATGCTTATCCAATAAATTTTTAAATGCCCTCAATGTTGGCGTGTTCACCACCACTCTTTGCGTAAAAAACCCACCTCTGACCTCTGTCCTATATCTATTACCCCTCAATTTAAGGCTATGTCCCCTCGTGCTAGCCACCTCCATCCGCGGGAGAAGGCTCTCGCTGTCCACCCTATCTAACCCTCTGATCATTTTGTATGCCTCTTTTAAGTCACCTCTTAACCTTCTTCTCTCTAACGAAAACAACCTCAAGTCCATCAGCCTTTCCTCATAAGATCAGGTCTTTACAGATATTTAAACGCCTGGAGATCAGAAACTTCCACCCTCCAGGGATCACATATGGATCCCCCTTCCTGCAATCAGATCCCTACAGGTAAACAAACCTTTCCAATACTTTGCCCACAACAGAAGTAAGGCTCACTGGTCCTTAAAGATATATAAACGGCCCTGGGGATCAAGCCTGACACATATATAAACTTCTCCCGCGGATGGAGGTGGCTAGCACGAGGGGACATAGCCTTAAATTGAGGGGTAATAGATATAGGACAGAGGTCAGAGGTGGGTTTTTTACGCAAAGAGTGGTGAGGCTGTGGAATGCCCTACTCTGGGCAAAAAAAAAACCATACCAATTTAAAAAAATATTTCATGCAATCTTTTGACAAAATTGGTAAAATCACCAGTTCCAAGAGGGCATTATCGGAGCGGGCTGCCTCCAATATAATGTATTCTCCCCAAACAATGCAACAATGATCAGTGCCAGTTACTAATGAAATGGGTCATTGATAGGGAATATTTTTTTTAAAGACCCCTGCAAGTTGAGGATGAGGTCACAATAATAGGAAACCAGTTAGTGAATCTAATTTCACTTATTGCAATTAGGGTTCCGTTCCATCCTTCTGACAATCCGGCAGTGTCCTTGGGCACAAATTCTCAAAAGATTATTCACCTCAAGTGCCTCGAACAGTTAATTGCACAAAGCTTGAAGTTTGCCTTCATTGTCAAGAGGAAAATTGAGCCAAGTCGATTTAAAGCTTGTTGTTATTATAGTCCAGTTGTCTACAAGTGTGTAAAAATAATTTACTTCAATTTACAGTTGCAGGAAAGATATGATAGCTTATTCAAGGATTTAATCAAAGTGCACGGGTGCTTGTACAATAGTCGATTTCACCAGATGCTTGCAGTGGCTGACAAAATAAAAAGATACTTCAATTTACAGTTGCAGGAAAGATATGATAGCTTATTCAAGGATTTAATCAAAGTGCACGGGTGCTTGTACAATAGTCGATTTCACCAGATGCTTGCAGTGGCTGACAAAATAAAAAGATGCAAAGTCTGCCTAAATACTAATTGTAATTTTTCAGAGCTGAACATTTCCTATTGGCTTTAAGACTATAAATGTAGTGAACAAAAGAAAGTGAACCTCAAATTAAATTTGCTGTCTACAAACAGACACCATCTGCAGCTCTGTGTCCAGTTTTGGTCATCACACTTCCGGAAGGATATATTGGCCTTTGACAAGGTGCACGACAGATTCACCAGAACGATACAGGGCTTACGGTGTTAAACTATAAGAACTTGATGCCTAAACCTCACTTGCATTCCTTTGAGTGTAGAAAATTGTGGGTTGATCTGATTGAGGTGTTTAAAATGCTAAAAAGGGTTCAGTAAATTGCTTCCTCTGGTGAAGGGATCAAGAACAAGAAAGAGTCCATGCAATGTAGGTGCAACACAGTGATTAAGTAGAGAGCTCCAGGATTTTGACACAGGGACAGTGAAGGAATGGCAATACATTTTTAAGTCAGGATGTTGAATGGCTTGGAGGGGGACTTCCAGGTGATGGGTATTCCCCATCTGTTTGCTGCCCTTGCCCTTCTAGATGGTAGAAGTCACGGGTTTGGAAGGTGCTGTCTAAAGAACTTTGGTGAGTTGTTGCAGTGCATCTGGTTCATTCTGAAGCAAGAGCAGCCAAGGTTATTTTCAGAATGGAGCATCCCAAACAAGCAGTTGCACTGGCATGAGATTCAAAAGAGCAGCCAGTCCAGTAGCAAGTGGAGGTGAGGTTAAGAACTTCCCCACTTCAAACTTCAGAAGTGTCATCTCAAAGACAAATCGGATGATATTTGTAAGTAACTGGCTTTCTTCATTTATGTGACAATAATTTTTAAAAAACAATATCAATAGCGAAGTCAATAACCAGGCCAAAGCTCCTGTGTATATCTTGTAAGCTGCCTATGAATTGGCCTCTGAGGGCAATGTTCGATGATGTGCTCCATGGTCTGATTTGGAGCTCCAATCACACCTTGAGGGTGTTTTAATGTTTTACCAATGGAGAAGGTGACAGCATCTATCATGGCCAGTTCTGAAGTGATTGGTCACTGTTAATGGGAAAGATTAGATCTTTCATGTTGTCCTTTTTGTTCTCCTTTAACAAATCATTTCTAATGCCGCAGTTCCTCCAAGCATTACACTCTGCCAGTCATCAATGCTTCGGGAGCTCGCTGAAATGCTTTGGTGACAGCCCAAATTGGGTTGGTCAAGATGGCCAAGTCAATCTGGATTGGTACATCTTTGTTGATGTAATGCTTGTATTCCCTGGAGACTGCAGATTGAAGGTTTCAATGTGGTCATACCAAGTTTGTCATGTCATAGTTGACGGATTTGGAATGCAGAATACTGTAGCCATCTGGGATGGCCACTTCCAGAATACAAAATGGACGCTGGCAAAGAATATAGGGAACTGTGGACAATGCTAGAAAACAAGCAGGCACAGAAGCCTGAATGTATATTTGGGAAACAGATCCCAGACGGAATTGAAACTATAGGTCGATTAGCATATTGATGGCCCATCTCCGGGAACAAAGGAATGACACTCAAGTAACCAATACTAGCAGACATCCCAGTGCCAGAAAGACACAAACAAAGCAAGGCCAACGGCCACCTAAGACACGCCCAGCCATCAGGGCACCCACCCCTTTATTGGTCAAGATCGATAACAGTGATCGATAAGCGACCCAATTAATTGGGAACAAGTTTAAGGCCCACCTAAAAGCACGCAAAGCCCCTCCAAGTATAAGAAGGAACCCCCACGAGAGATTCGCTCTCTTGGACTTGGCTCTCAAAGCGGAGAGACCCATCCACCAGCATCACCAGAAGCAAGTAAGTTCAAGGTCATCGCTCACTACCAGACGGACGACCTTAGCTGTTCTCCTGTACCTCTTCGAACCCAAGAACCTCAGATCCGAACAACGGCCATTGTTCCTCTGACTGAGTGGGCACCCGAAGTTAAGTATAGGCATTAGCGTTTGAGATAGTTTAGTTTGTAGTACTTTGTGCATGTGTAGATCCTACTGTGTGTGTAAACAAATAGTATTGATTTTGAACTAACTAACTGGCGTTTTGGTCTTTGATCAGTATTCGGGTTGAACCTTGTGGCGGTAGAGATTTACCTGGTGATTCTAAGTGTAAACATAATTAGGATTAAGGAAAGCGACCATATTGACGGCTATATTTATAGCAAATAAACAGAGCAACATCACTGGCGACTCTGGTGGGACTCAACCTTGAAGTGGCTTTGTCACTCTGAGAAAACCCAAATTTGAATTAGAATCCAATTGGAAAAAGGAAAACCACAAGCGTAAGACCAATACTGATCAAACCACCAGAATTCGGAAGTGTGTTATTTGCATGCGTACTAACAGGGATATAAGGTAAACCCGAGAGATTTTGTTGCGTAAAACTGTCGGGGGTTTTGTAGGCCGGAAAATAGCGTAAGCCGTACCCGTCTTTACATCGCCACTTTATTCCCCCCTGTTCCAAATTCGGTAGAAACCCAGAGATAAGGGGGAAATGGCAATGAAGGCAATGGAACGCCTTATGAACCCCCAAGAAAATCGAGGTCGCAGCGACCAGTAGAGTAGGACAGTGTCCCGTATGGGAAGAGGAGATTAGCAAATACCTCAAAGGGAAAGGATGGCCCCTTTCGAGTGATATTTGTGAGAATGATGAAACAGGTCCCGGAAGGGCATACTTGGTGGGAGAACCTGACAGAGATCCATAAGAAGAGCTTAGGGAAAGCTCGCAAGCCGATGGCAACCGTGTCTTGCTTGGCACAATTGCGAGGCACAGAGGAGGTCGTGAGGACGCTCCGCAAAGAGATTGAAGAGAGAGATAAGAATAGTGAGGGAGACGTGAGTGAGTATGAGAAAGAAAACAGGGAACTGAGAGAGCAGTTAGCGTCGAAGGACAAAGAGATGGAGGACGTCAAACAGGCACACCAATCTTGTCTCGCCCATTTAAGCAGCTTTCAGTCGCAATATGATCAGGCCTACCAAGACACGTGGTGTGCGAAGAGACAGAACACCAAGTCGAACAATTAAAGAAACAATGTAACGATTTAAAAGCAGCCCTACGAGCACTCCACAGTTCCACGACGGAACAAAGGCAGAGCTCAGTAGACCACGCTAAATGCCAAAAGCAAATTGCAGACCTACAATCTCTGCTTTCTGTAGAAAATGGATTCCAGAGCACGTTTGGACCCCAATTAGACCAAGAAAATGGCCCCGATTGGCAGGAGTTAAATGAGACTGCCTATCGATATGTACATGGCACATGTACGCAGGACAAACCACAGAAAAGGAAAGCACCCCCACCCCCGACTGCACAGGCAGAGCACAACCCCATGAACCCTGTAACCACACAGCGCAGGGCCACAACAGACGGAGACCCAGACTTTCTGTACACCACCCCATTGACCGTCACTCAATTAAGAGACGCGTGCGATAAGATAACACCGTTCACACCTACAGAGGACCCACATCATTATTTCACAAGAGTAAAACAACAGGCGACCATGGACGGCCTGGATGAAAGAGAGCAAGTGAAGCTCACAGTTGTGAGCCTCGACCCCTCAGTCACGGCAGCCCTTCCCGACCCACAGAATGTAGGAGGAGGCACCCTCCAAGAAATGCATGCAACGATCCTAGATGCGCTCGGCTACAACAAAGGAGACCCTGGAGAAGGCCTAAATAAATGTAGGCAGAAAAAGACTGAGCACCCACAGCGTTTGCTGGACGCTTATGGATTCATTTCACAGCGGTATTTGGAGAGTTAGCCCGTGCCCATTTGAGCCAAGACAATATGGCCAAATGGACTCGAATCCTAGTCTCTCATGCAACAGAAGCAGGACAGAGAGCTTGTGCAAATTACAACCCCTCAGATGAGACCCAGAATGAGAAATGGGTACTAAAGAGATTGTCCCGCTCTTGGGAACAGTCCATGCAGGGAAAATCAGCTTACGGTAAAGCAGAGGAAGAGCAGGCAGATGCTAACATGCATCCAGTTAGGACACACCAGAACCCCGCATGGGTAAATGAGGGAAGAAATAGCCCACAGCAAACTAAATCCCAAGAATGTTACAATTGCTGACAATTAGGACACTATGCACGAGAGTGCAATGCACCCCAGAAACAGCAGCGAAACCAGCAGGCAAACACCCTGAATAAGAATAGGGCCAAGCCAATTCATAGGATTAGCGCCTGTTCCGATAACGCAGATATGAATGGCACCGTTTAGGACTCCCCAACTTGGGTTTGCGACACCCTTTGGGACAAGTCCGGAAGACCGGTAGTTGCAGGCACAGTCCGGGGACACCCCACAGAATTTCTTTGGGACACAGGAGGGTCCCGCACCATGCTCAATTCCTCCACAATGTTTCAGCGAGACACATGGCCCACCACAGACACCATTACTCTCAGCGGTTTTACAGGGCATTTGCAGCAGGGACACATCACAGCCCCTGTAGCGATTCAGATAGGGAACATTAAAACCAAACACCCCGTAGTTCTAGTGGATTTACCCCAGACAGTCGAACACATTTAAAGCATAGATTTTATGAGCTCCCACAATCTATCATTCGACCCCGTAAACAAATGTGCGTGAAGAATGGCAAAGGCAGCACGAGCCCCTGCCATGCTCACAGTTGGAGTCTGGTTCGACCCTCGAGCCATTAGTCAGGATAGAGAAGTTAGGAACGTTTTGCTGCGACACAAAGCAGCTTTTGCCCAGCACAAGCATGACTGTGGCAAGATCACTAGCTTAGTGAACATTACAGGTGCCGACCCCAAACCCCAAAAGCAGTACAGTGTTCCCCAAGAAGCAGAGGGAGAAATCTCAAAGGTTATCCGGAGTTTGCTTGACCAAGGCGTACTCCGTTCAGTAGCCTCAACAAACAATGCACCAATTTGGCCCGTCAGGAAACACGATGGATCCTGGCCACTGACCATTGATTATCGGGCACTAAACAAAGTAACCCCAGTCGCAGCCCCCACCATAGCCAAGAGTCCCGAGACAATGGTAAAACAGGGACTACAGTCAAAAAAAAATTCGGTTTTGGACATTAGCAATGGCTTCTGGTCCATTCCATTGGATAAAGCGTGCCAATATAAATTTTCTTTCATCTTCCAGGGACAGCAATACACGTGGACGTGCCTTCCACAAGTCCTCCTCCATTTTCCACCGACAGCTGGTGAATGGATTGGCCAAATTTTCCCGACCCGATTGCCTTGTCCAGTATGTAGATGACTTGCTTCTACAGACCGACACTAAGAGCACATTTTGCTTCTCGACGAATTATTTGGACTTCTTCAACAAATTGGCTGTAAAGTGAACCCCAAAACGGCCCAGATTCTTCGGGAAAAAGTGATTTACTTAGGAACAGTGATCACACATGGCAAATGCGAGATCGAGCAGAAACTAATCAACTCGATCGTCAAATTACCCCTGCCCCATGATGTCACGGCCCTCCGGTTATGTCTAGGATAGGAATCACATCGATGGTTTTGCCACAAAGGCAGCGTCCCTCTCCGAACTCCTAAAGAAGCAAGCACCATGGGAATGGATTTCACAGCACACGGATGCCATGGATGCATTAAAAAGAGCCCTCAGCACAGCCCCCGCGTTACAGGTCCCAGATCCACTCTCCCCATATGCAATTGAAGTTGCAAGCACCGACTGAACCCTTTTGGCTGTGCTCCTCCAAGACATGATCGTTTAGGCCCTGTGGCATACGCCTCACGAGTACTTCATCCAGTTGAGCAGGGAGTTTCTGCCTGCGAAAGGCACCTGCTTGCAGTTTTTTGGGCAGTTCAATACTTCGCCTACATAACAGGACTCAACCCCATCACCATTCTAACTGAGCACACCCCAACATAACTCCTACTAGATGGTAGATTAAAGGATGGCACAATCAGCCAGATTCGCACAGCCCGATGGACCCTTCTCTTACAGGGACGAGACATAACAGTGAAGAGGACAAAAACACACTTTCCTCGCAGACAATTTACACTCTGCCGGCACCCCACACGAGTGTGAAATAATAACCACTAGGCACAATACAGGACCCTTTGTACCAAAGCCAGCTCCCCCGAAACCAGGTACTACACCCCAGAGATCCCAGCCCACAGACATAGGCGCACCCTTTAGGGTTTATGTGGATGGCTCCTCCACAGTTTTGAACGGAAAAAGGATTACCGGCTGTGGTATACATGTAGAGGACGCGTGTTAGAGGAGATATCCTTGAAATTGCCTGGACATCTAGGCTCACAGGCAGCAGAACTAGCAGCCGTAGCGTATATTGTAGAGCACCCTGACTCGTTCCCGACCCCAGCCGACATATATTCCGAGAGTCTATATGTCTGTAATCGTTTAACAGAATTCCTACCCCTGTGGGAATCTAGAGGATTCATTTCCGCAGACGGAAAACCCCTACCCTCAGCCCCATTATTCCAGCATATCGAAAAGACAACAAAAGATCGGAAATATGGGATTATTAAAGTTCGTAGCCACCATCGTTCTTCACCCCCCGGTAACGTTAAGGCAGACGCCCTAGCAAAGGCAGGTTCCAGACACGGTCACTTTTGGAATCCTCCCGAGAGTGCCCCAGTACACGCGGTCTAGGTCTCACAGGCCAACATTCAGGATTTAGCACAGGTCCAAAAAGAAGACACACAGCTCAGGGAAGTTTTAAAAGACAACTTCCCAGCCCCCTACGATAAATACAAGAACACATTGACAACATGTGACGGTGTAATTTTAAAAGAAGGTATTTATGTTGTATTATTTGTCAATTCCATGACAACCATGGACACCAAGGCATAGAAGCAACCCTCGGCCACCTCAGACCTCTCTGCTGGTGGCCCGATTTGAAAGCCAATGTAACGCACTACATTGAAAACTGTTTAATCTGCGCCCAGAATAATCCAGACAGATACGCAAGGAAAGGTCAGCTTAGTCACATCCGCCCCGTTAATGGCCCCTGGACGAATCTGCAGAATGATTATATAGGACCCCTACCCCCCTGCAGGAATGGTTTTAAGTATGTGCTGGTGGTTATCGAAACCTTCACAAAATGGGTGGAAGCCTTTCCATCCAGAACGAACACGGCTAAAGCGACAGCCAAGATCCTCACCCAGCACATTTTTACAAGATGGGGTCTCCCACGAAGCATAGAGTCAGACCAAGGCTCACATTTTACAGGACAAGTGATGTAAAACATCCGTACAATTTTCAGAATCAAACAAAAATTCCACATTGCATACCACCCCAGTCACGCGGCATTGTTGAGAGAATGAATAGGACTTTAAAAGCAATCCTCAGGAAAATGGTGCAACAGTACAATAGCACCTGGGACACAGTTCTCCCTTTTGCACTGATGTTCATAAGAAACACAGTATTCACGTCGACAGGATACACCCCCCACACCCTCATGACCGGACGACCCATGAAAGAGACAGAATATTTGTTAGGGCTTGATTTGGCCACCGCCCTCACGCAGGAGAAAGCAGTTCAGCAGATGAGAGAATGTAAAAGCAGCCCAGCTCGCCGCAGCTGTTCGGCTTGAAACACGAAAGAAGCAAAGTAAAGTTTGCTTCGACAAGACAGTACACGCCACAGAATTTGTAGTAGGGCAGCAGGCCATGCTAGCACTATACAACCCCAGTTCATGCCTTTCCCCTAACTTTGCAGGACCGTACTCCATTTCTGATAAATATAAAATCACCTATCCCAATGGCAAGTCTGCGTGGTTCCACATAAACCAGTTTAAGGCTTATGGCACGCAAAACAACCATTCACACCACATCTCACTCGCAGCAGCAGATGAACACGCCCCGCCCACTAACGACCTATTCCTACCCTTCCCCAACCAGTCCAGCCCATCCTCTGACACTACTTCAACTCCACCCCGAGGCACGACTCCGCCTCTCCCTTCATTCAACCAGCAGCGACAGCGATAGCGACAGCCCCATGACACGATTACACCCCTGCACCAGGCCCCACTCCCAGCGACTCCGAACAAGATTCCAGCGAACCCCTTAGAGATCACGTACATTAAAGCCCCTGATCCAGACCCACCGCTCGACGATTATGGATTGCCCCCTACCACCTCCAACCTCGACATGAAACATTGGCACCGAAACAATTCGTACAGACTCATGCGGAATGATGAGATGGACCCCAATTCGCCCCAGGCAGCTTTGGCCCAACTACTCCAGTCACGAGTATGGCAACCGGGAGAAGATGATGACTCAGAGTCTGACTCTCACCAAACGAACCCCTTTGCGACTCTGTTCGCTATAGAGCAATGAGGTGTCCAGATGATGGTTAAAAAGGAACCGATTGAGCTTTACGGTGTCCTTTCTGAGGGAACCTGCACGATTTTGTTATGTTAGTTTGTTATTTTAAATGTGCGTTAATGTAAATGTTACATGTTGTTTATTCACTTAAAGTTTTTTTCACGGCCCCACACCACCACTCTTTTAACACCCACTGGCAGTTAAAGGAACTAGTTTGTCCGCAGACAACCGATCATAGCTACTCTCCTGATTTGAAGGTAGCCATAAAAAGCAACACCCACGACGATCACAAATTCTTACAGTTCTTGCCCGGTCACTCAGGCAGTGGAGTAACAGCACTGGTCCCCGCCCTGCCCGAGGACCCCCATCTGGTCAGCTACGCTCGGGTAGAGCACATACGGCACTGGTCACCGTCCTACCCGGGCATTCTAACCATTCTTACCCACCGCGGCCCATACGCACCCCATTCGGAACTTTTGGTTCAAAACACTTTGTCTTACGGCGACCCTTAAGTTGCTCTCCATATGCTATTTACATCCTCAAACACTGGTATGGTATACTCACCGCATCGATCGCACAGGCTGCGAGACTGCTCGTGCTGTGACAGCATTTTCTTCTCGGATGTCTGGTCCCAAAATATTTGGTTTAAAAAAAAATGAGGGAGTCACAGATGGTGACCAATTATAATGGGTAATTGGACAGACAGACAGACATACGAGATCTTAAACAAGGTAATAACAGATATTATGCTTGTGTCCACAGAAATCCAGAACCACAGAAAGACCATGGAAGAAGAGAACATGAAGACTGACATCATGGTCTACATTTGGATCTTCGCGGGATCCCTACAGTTGCGTGCGGACGCGACCCCCCTGACCCCTACCCCACAGGCTGTGAATGTTTCCCATCCCTGCCACACACCACACCCAGAGACAGCAACTGATACACCAACCTGGTGTGACAAGTTCATCACCTGGCATTCCCTGTCCTACGTTGTAGATGCACTACTAGTTACTGCGATACACTGCAGTGTCATTCAGACACTGAGACTTAGGAAATGGCGAAGGAAAGCCTCCCGCACCCCGGTATATACCTTCAGACCCCCTATTTTCGGACTTCAGCAAACCCCCCCACTCTCTTTAAGTGAATTAAAGTGCATCGACTTTTTTTTTTGTTTGTCTGTTCTAATAAAAAAAGATGTAAAACCCTGTGCTTGACTGCCAAGCCACAGAGACCTCTATTGCTGCTATTGTATAGTTTTATACTGTTGTTGATTCTTTTGATTGATTAACGATAATCTAAATAAGAATAGTTAGAGGTTCCCGTGTTTTTATTTTGTAATGCATGCCTGAATGTCATAGCGGTCCGTAGAATTTTATAATGATGTGTGTATATAAAACAATTTAGGTAAAGTTCCCATCCATAGGAAAGAGTAGCGTAGGGCCTGTCCTTGCTTATGGGTGCTCGACTTAGGAGGAGAACAAAGAAGATGCAGTAATTTAATCCTTCACGCTTCGCGTTGAGGATCACAAGGAGGGAATGTAACCATCTGGGATGGCCACTTCCAGAACACAAAATGGACGCTGGCAAAGAATATAGGGAACTGTGGACAATGCTAGAAAACAAGCAGGCACAGAAGCCTGAATGTATATTTGGGAAACAGCTCCCAGACGGAATTGAAACTATAGGTCGATTAGCATATTGATGGCCCATCTCCGGGAACAAAGGAATGACATTCAAGTAACCAATACTATTGCAGACATCCCGGCACCAGAAAGACACAAACAAAGCAAGGCCAACGGCCACCTAAGACATGCCCAGCCATCAGGGCACCTATCCCTTTATTGGTCAAGATCGATAAAAGTGATCGAGAAGCGACCCAATTAATTGGGACCAAGTTTAAGGCCCGCCTAAAAGCACGCAAAGCCCCTCCAAATATAAGAAGGAACCCCCACGAGAGATTCGCTCTCTTGGACGTGGCTCTCAAAACGGAGAGACCCGTCTATCAGCATCACCAGAAGCAAGTAAGTTCAAGGTCATCGCTCGCTACCAGACGGACGACCTTAGCTGTTCTCCTGTACCTCTTCAAACCCAACAAACTCAGATCTGAACAATGGCCATTGTTCCTCTGACTGAGTGGGCACCCGAAGTTAAGTATAGACGTTAACATTAGAGATAGTTTAGTTTGTAGTACTTTGTGCATGTGTAGATCCTACTGTGTGTGTAAAGAAATAGTATTGATTTTGAACTAACTAACTGGTGTATTGGTCTTTGATCAGTATTCGGGTTGAACCTTGTGGTGGTATTGAGAGATACCTGGCGATTATAAGTGTAAACATAATTAGGTTTCAGGAAGGCGACCATATTGACTGCTATATTTATAGCAAATAAACAGAGCAACAATACCCCTTCCAGGGAGCAGTGCTTTTCTGTAGAATATATCAGAGTGTGTGTAATGTTATACAGAGGTTTTTTTTTTTCCCATGTGGATCTCGCGGTTTCTGGATCAGGTTGACCAGATTCATTCCCCCGAATCCCCAAGGTTCTGGAGATGACATGTCTACATCACCGGGAGCGATTGTATTTGATGCGGGGGTATTTGGTATGGCTTACACCTCTGCTTTAAAAGATTTCAAAAGGCTTGGTTTGCTTGATGGGCGTTAGGGTGTTAGGCAAATCGCTGATGTGAATGTTCAGGCTGCCAGGACTGAAACCAATCCGTTGTTCAGCAAGTATCTGCTTTCCTGGATCCTAAGTCACTACCAATGTCATCACAAAGGACATTCAATGTCTTGGTAAGTTAAGCTCTCGGTGAGATTGACAAATTGAGCCATTGGCTTCACAACACCTTGGTGAAGATCTGCCCATCCACATACACAAGCTCTCCATCAGCTATGCCTTACAAATGACCACTTTAAACTTAGAATGCTGGAGTTCCATCAAATTTCTTGAGACTCTCCATGTGGCTGATGGACTGATACATTGTTACCCGACACATGACAGCAGTGCGACAAACAATATTGCACCCCGGGATATACTCTTTAGAATAAAATGAAAATCAATAAATTAAGTAAACACAAAATACCTTGTGGGCTCTGTAACTAAAACATATCAAAAGGAAACTTACAAAATCAAACCAAAGTGTCATTCCCGGGGGTGATGAAAGCCTAAAGTGTGCCGGTGGTCATCGCATGCTCCCTCTCCAAGGACATCTTGCCGTGAACAGAGCCATGATAGAGGAGCACCCAGTTGGGTCGGATCCAAAGATGTGCAGGTTAGGTGGTTTGGCCATGATCAATGTGTGGGGATACAGGAATAAGGCGGGAGAGTGGGCCTAGGTAGGGTGCTCTTTCAGATGGCCGGTGCCGATTAGGTGGGCTGAATGGCCTCCTTCTGCACTGTAGGGATTCTATGGACCCTCTAGACTGCCTGGAATCCCAGAATATATATTCACATAACATTAGCTCCTAGCTCTTTATATATAACAGGATAAAAATATAGGACCATCCTCTCTGGGCTGACAACTCTTCTTCGAGAGATGTCAAATCATATAGACAGAAAAATATCTCTATATTCCAGAGGCAGGCACCATTGTCAAGGAAAGTCCATTGTTCACAAGGTCATTTCAAAGTCCCTAAATGAGTGAGTTCCCCATTGCTAATGGAGATTGACTGAGCAGTGGCTCAGGACACTAAAGAAAGCAGGTTTCTAGAAATCAACGTACATCAAGGAGTTCATCCTCAATATTGCCTCTTCCTCCCCATCCCAGTATTGACCAATACATCCTTTCTAGGTGGCGAGTCTGGCTTCTTGATAAGTAAGCAACCTCTGAGTCGGTGCAGACAGACACTAACATTACAATTAGGTCGGCACATGGTCTGTGCGCCAACAAGGAGGAAAAGGTCATTTCACAGCACCCAGTGAGTCGGTATTTATCTGGATAGGCAACAAAAAAGTAGGCGAGGCACAATTAGCAAAAAACAACTCCGTTCTTGCCCCACTCTCTCATTGTTACAAATCATAGGATTATAATTATACCTCAACACTTAAACAGGTGTTGAAAACACACCTTAGGAAGGATATTTTGGCCTGGAGTGCCACGTAGGTTTACAAAAATTATACCTGGGGTTAAGATACGAGGAGAGATTATATAAATTAAGACCGTTTTTCTTGAATTTACAAGTAATCTGATCAAAGTCTTTAAGATATTTACAGGAAAAGATAGGGTAGATGAAGATAAACTATTTCAACTGGTTGGAGATTCTAAAAGAGGGGATATAGTCTAAAAATTAGAGCCTGACCATTCAGGAGAGATGTTAGGAGGTACCTCGTCACTCAAAGAGTGTTAGAGGTTTGGAACTGTCTCCCACAAACAGCAGTTTGAAGCTAGATCACTTGTTAATTTTAAATCTGAGACAGATTTTTGTTAAGCAAAGATATTAAGGGTTATGGGCCAAAGGCCACAAATCAGCCATGATGTCATTGAATGGCAGTACCAGGCTTGAGGGACTGAATGGCCTACTTTTATTCTGATTTAAAAACAGCCAATTCGGATCACCAATTCATGTCCATGAATGCATTATTCATTCTGACACAAACCGAGATCTCTTCAGGACTCATGGATACCGGGAAGTAGACTTTATCACATCACTGGACAAATTTCCTCACCACTGTTTATAGAGGAATAATTGGACAACCCATCATTCTCAAAGTCTCTCAGATTTCTGTTCACTATTTTCCTTTCTTTTAAAAACAAAACACAGGATGCTGCAAAATCCAAAGACGTTTCGACTGAATCTCAGACCTAATCCTCTATGTGGATCCTGCAGATCTACCATTCACTGTCTGACTGTTGGTGCTGACGTTTGCAGTTTTTTAAATCAATGCTTTCTTGTCCAGTACAGTATCAAGTTGTATCACCTTAAATGGAGTGGTGCATCAATCATGACAATTGCTCTTGCTGTTTGTCTAGGCTGCATCAATGTTTCTGTGCTGCAATGTGAATATCCACTAATCTCTCTCATTTTGAGTGATTTTGAATGCAGAATCCAAAAATGCTCCCCTTGGCTTGCATCCTGGAACCATCATTTTTAAATGATTAAACATGCATTTCCCTTTTGGACAGAAACTGGATCTGAAGTTTTTCACAAGGAAACGGGTTCTGGTTTGCCCAGTTTCAGCAGAAAGGCTGAGCAGGATTCAGGCAGTCATCATCTTGTATCTTTATTTGGGCTGGCAGAGCAGATGGGACTTGAGGCATGCTATTGGAAACCTTTGAATTCTCCCATTGCTGGATTCACTCCATCATGTCACTATTAAACTCAAGGACTGTGGAGAAATCAAAGCTACATCCTGAAACTCCATTGGCTCAGTGGGCCCAGGTAGCAAATGTCCGAAATATAAACTGATTTTAAAAAGCTTTAAGAGGGACTACCTCTTTAAATCCTTTTCGGTCAAGTTTGTAATTGAAGTCTCAACTGCTTGTTGAGATACAAACAAAGGAATCTGTGAAAAAGATAGATTTGGCACGGCCAACTTCCCATCAAGTCCTATACAATCATACTTCAACCAAGCAACTTGACCCCAAAGCTCCCAAGCATTTAAAAGATTCCATGACACTATTCAAAGAAGTGGTGAGAGTTCTCCTGGTGTCCTGGATCCCTCCCTCAACCAAGACCAAAATATATTAACCGGTCATTCCTCTTATTTGCTACTTGCGTGCCTCGCTGTGCACAAGCTAAGCTACGATATGTACTTACATAACAGAGAGGGCACTTCAAAAATAATTTATTCGTTATAAACAGAAAGGCTTTCATTGATCCACATTTTTCACGACCCGCGCATCTCGCAAAGCACTTTGCAGCCAATAAAATACTTTTATTGTAATGACGGAACCATGGCATCAATTTTCACAAACTCTCAAACAGAAATGCGATAATGATCAGCTAATTATTTTTCATATATTGATTGTGGGATAAATATCTGCCTGCATAACCTGGAAAACACCCTATTCTTTGAAATAGTGGCATGGGATCTTTCACATCCACCCAAACAGATAGAGCCTGACTTTAAACAGTTCAACCCAGCGACCACATCTCTGACAGTGCAGAACTCCCTCGGTATTGCATGGGAGTGTCAGCTTTTGAAATAAAAACTGAACAGTTTCCAGCATTTTTCTTTGATGTCAACTTTGCTCAGGCCCTGTCATAGGGCTTGAACCCACAACCTGTGACTCACAGGCAAGAGTGTGGCCAACTGAGTCTCAGTAGACATGGATTACTAATGTCCCAAAAACATTATACAAATGCAAATCTGTTCAACAAAGCAAATTAATTTATATTAAACAATATAAACACGTGCAATCTAAGGCCAAATGAGTACAAGTCAATCGGTCCTGAAAGCATCTCACTCCACTTTAGACTCATTTTTAATAAGTACTTTTGGACCAGTACTGTTGAGAATAATGACTGCCATCACTCTCACTTTTGGAGATAACTGCATTCCAAATCACCAGGTCTGAAGAGTGTTTTTTATGAAGGGGTGCAATGTGAGAATTACACATAATATTTCTACATAATTCCACTTGAACAGCCCTTATTCCACCATTCTCTGGTCACCCACTAAGCTGAGAATTTTACATCATTTTCTGCTGGGCTGAGTTGATAAGGCTCTTGAACTAACAATTGTGCATTAAGTCTAATTCCAGTGGTTAGCACTGCTGCCTCACAGCACCAGGGACCCTGGTTCAATTCCGACCGTGGGTGGCTGTGTGGAGTTTGCACATTCTCTCAGTGCCCTCCGGGTTTCCTCCCACAGTCCAAAGATGTGCAGGCTAGGTGGGGTGGTAGGGATAGGCCTAGGTAGGGTGATCTTTCAGAGGTTGGTACAGACTCGATGGGCCAAATGACCTCCTTTGGTACTGTAGGGATTCTATAGATTTGAGCAGATAATCTGGTTTGACATTTTAATACAGTACTAATGCAACTCTATTGTCAACGGTGCCTTTCTTTAAGTGAGTTATTAAATCCTTCCCCTCTTCTGCGAATAAGTCTTACAGCACCAGGTTAAAGTCCAACACATTTATTGAGAATCACTAGCTTTTGGAGCGCAGTTCCTTCATCAGGTGTGGGGTGAGACATAATGGTGGTCGAAATGGATTGCAGTCATTTCTCTCATGGCTATTTGTGTGTAAAATGGCTGACATTCTTCTGCATGTAGTTGACTACATTGCAAAGCAAGTGCTGAGGGATGTTTCTGAATTATATCAAATTCAACCTCCGCCTTTCTAAAAGGTAGCCACAAGTCTGAGGCCTTCAAAAAAATCGGGACTTGGTCGAGATAACAAAACCAGATATAATTTTTTTTAAACCACCATAAGCATAAATCATTTTAAATTATCCATTAATTTAGACATTAACCGTCTCAGGCAAACTTCCTCTGGGTGGAGAAACACTAACACTCCCTCCCCGGATAAACTCTGGTGGAAGGAAAAGACAATCCAGCCTTTCCCCCCATCAGGCGGAACACAACAGTCCCTTCACTAGGCGGCCCTGCCCCCGGGAAACGCGCGCGCTCACACACCCCGAGCGGTACCCGGTTGCTAGGTTACCCTCCCCGGTGCCGTGACCCACCCGGCTACTTACCGCGAGCTCTCCGCCACCTTCTCAGCCCCACTTCCGCCCCCCAGCGTCACATCGTCTCTGCTCCGACGCACTTCAATCCTCTTCTGGCAACCTGACGAATGTTCCGCCTTCTAACCCACGGTGTGAACGAAAGGCTCTTGGGCTGTGTGCTGCCGGTTCTGTTTCTTTTTTTCAAAAAAAGTTCCGAAAGGGAATTTACAACATTACGTGCCAGCGTTCAATAGGCCTGAGCTGTCAGTGACTCCCTTCCCCCTCAGGCTTTTCCTGATCTGGTTTAATCGGCACGGTAATGGAAGTGGAGAATGACCATAATGCAAAGCGAGCGAGAAACTGCTCCATGTTTTTTTTCCCAACAGATCTGCCGATCTGCATTGTGGGGCGGACGTGCGGCACATGCGCATTTCTGACTCGTCTGGTTCCGGCCTGACGTCCCCTCGCACGCCCTCTGCCGCCCTGGAGGCTCGTCCTCCGGCGTTCGTTGTTGCCACTGCCCCCAGGACAGTCCCATTGAGAGGCTTACCCCACCCCAAATCAGAGGTAAGGAAAATGGAAGGGAACCAACAGAGAAGCAGGAGCTAAAGAGAGGAACAAGGGAGGCAGGCAAAACACACTAGGAAAAGGAAGATGGAGCTTTGCGCTTCCAAATAGTGCCCTGAAATCTTGAGAAGGCAGACAAGGCCTTGCGGGTTTAATGCCTAGATAGGGAAAGAGTGCAAATGAAGGAGCTGGAAAGAGGAAGACAAGAACGTATCTTTAAACACACTTATTGAGTCCCGCAACCAACAACTTACTGTTGCAATGCAGTCAATAGGGGCAGGTTTAGCACACTGGCCTAAATAGTTGCTTTGAAAGCAGACCAAGGCAGGCAGCAGCACGGGTTCAATTCCCATACCAGCCTCCCTGAACAGGTGCTGGAATGTGGTGACTAGGGGCTTTTCACAGGAACTTAATTGAAGCCTACTTGCGACAATAAGCAATTTTCATTTCGCTTATTCTGCAGCGCCCATAGCAAAGTCACATTAACAATAACTGGATAAAATCCTTTGATTGAGGAATGAATGTTAACCAGGAAACCAATAGCACTTTCAGTTGCTGAAGCTTATTCAAGCCACCAGAGCAGAAAGGCAGTACCTTAGTCTAATATAAAAACAGAGTGCTGGGAAAAGGCAGCAAATCTGGCAGCATCTGTGGAGAGAGAAACCGTTAACATTTCAAATCTAATATGACTTTCTGATTTTATTTCAGATCTCCAATATCCACAGTTCAGTATGTTTCATCAGGGAAGACCAATGCAATTCTACACGTGACCGTCAGTTTAAATTACTCACTCAAGCCTTGAGATGGTACTTGACCCTGCAGCTTTCTGACTTTGAGACTGGTGTACTATAAATTGTAGCAAGCAGAGAAAAGGAATAGAGTTTTCTTCAGGTATTGTTAACACTTGTGGAGCTGGTTGTGAGAAAAGTTTTCATTTTGGGCATGACTAAACCAGACTATTGGGATTCTAGATTTAATTTTGAGGCTGCTATTGCATGAGTAAAAGGTGAAAGCAAATGTGGGCTTAAAAAGTATTAAAATAGTTTTATTCCACAGTTCTAGATTTTGCTTCAGGAACATTAACTCACCCCACTCGTACCAAATTGAACAGGAAAAATGTAGGATCACTTAATTTCTTCACTGGCAACAGTGTAAAATGCAGCAATTGGAGTAACTGTTCAACAGTGGAAAGTTGCCATGTTTCATGCACCATGGTAACATTGAGGGTATGCATGATATTGTTAAAAATTCAGTTCAGAAATGAAGGAACTGAAAATGAAGGCAGAGAACGCGTAATTTTCAAGTGGAATGCCCTGCTTTACAACCCTACCCATTCCCAAACAGTGAGACAGTTTGCATGATAAACCAAATCATCTCCAGTCAAAGAGATGGTGATAAGTTTTATGATCAGGAGAGTGAGCTTTGGGTCTGCCAATCCAGAGACACCAGTGTTAAGTGATGTCACTAGCTTTTTGAAAAAAATCTTTTTTGAAAAAGTGGAGAGATAAACCTGGTAACTACAGACCAAACAGCTTAATGTCAGCAGTGGGAAAACCAAGAGAAACCATTGTCAGAATAAAATTAATTCTCACTTGGGGAAGCTTGAGTTGAATAGGGACAGAGAACATATTAACAGCAAATAGTGTCTGATTAACCTGATTGAATTGTTTGAATGGTTGACAATGGGCTTTAATCTGGACTTTGGTATAGTGAGTAAAATTTCCAAGTGTGCAGATGAAACTAAACTTGGCCAGCTGGTTTTGAGATTTTAAATACTGAGTTTTAAAAAAATTGTTTATGGGATGTGGGTGTTGCGTCGCTGGCTGAGCCAGCATTTATTGCCTATCTCTGATGGCAATTAAGAGTCAACAACATTGCTGTGCATTTTGAGTCATATGTAGACCAGACCAGGTAAGGACAGCAGATTTCCTTCCCTAAAGGACATTATTGAACCAAGATGGGTTTTTTCAACAATTGTTTCATGGTCATCATTGGACCTTTAATTCCAGATTTTTATTGAATTGAAATTTACCATCTGCCCTGGTGGGATTCGAACCCTGGGCCCCAAAGCATTATTACCCTGGGTCTCTGGATTACTAGTCCAGCGACAATACACTCTGTCACACTTCCCCATAGGATAGTAGCTGACTTCAAGAGGACCAAGACAGACTGGTGAAACACATGACAGATGCAATATAATATGGATAAATATGAAATAATTCACTTTGGGTGGAACAACATGGGAGACTATAATCTAAACCTGCAATATTTTGAGGGATTGCAAGAGTAGGGTGACCAGAAAGCAAATATTCCAAATTTTTGAAAGGTTGCAAAATTAGTTGATAAGGCATTTAAGAAAAGCATGCAGGTGACTTGACTTCATAAATAGCGGCGTTGAATACAAAGACCAGGGTGTTCTGCTGAACCTCAAAAAATCATTGGTTAGACCTCAGTTTGAGGACATGTAAAATTTTGGGCAGCATGATTTAGGAAGGTTGCCCTGTTTTTGGAGAAGCTACAGATGAGGTTTAGCAAGATGATACAAAGGATGAAGGAATTCTATAATATGGAGATTGGAGAAGCACAAGTAGTTCTTGAAGGAGAAAAGATTAAGTGGGGCTTAATAGAATTATTCAAAATCATGAGAGCTTTGACAGACAAAATAGTGGGAAACCGTTTCCTGTGGCACATGGATTGGTGGCAGATGTCACAGATTTAAAATAATTGACAAAAGAACTAAGGGGAAATAACAATAATATTTTTCACATGGGGTTTGCTAAGATCAGGATTAAGGTGCCCGAGAGGTTAAATGCCATAGAAGATTTTAAAAGGCAATTGGAAGAGAATTAATTTGTAGGGTTTTGCGGACGAAGCTGGGGTGTGGGCCTAAATTGGACCGCCCTTGCAAAGTTAGAACAGGTATGACAGGCTGAATGATCTCCCTCAGTGCCGTGATATTCTGTTTGCATGCTGACTGATCTGTGTGTCCACTGGGCTGCAGATGCTGCTGGGCAATACTGCAATGTGTTTTAATTGCCAGCTGAATTATATGTAGCTTGTATATGGAGTTACCAACTGTTATTTAACTGATTGTGAAGCAATTTTTTTCCCCCTATCCAATTTTGAAATGAAACCTGGATCGATAATACCTTCAATGGGGAGAGGTGATGAATGTTCTAGTCCAGAAAGCCACATGGAGAAGGATAGAACTATAACCAATCTTTTGTTTATTTACAAAGTTACATATCACAAGCATGTACCTCCTAACCAATCCACCACAGATTCAGTCCTCGACTTAATAGAAACACACAAGTGAATTGCCAGTTAACGTGGCTTTCTGGATTAGAACATTCATCACCTCTCCGCATTGAAGGAATTATTGATCTAGGTTTCATTTCAAAATTGGATATGGGGAAAAATCGCTTCACAATCAGTTAAATAACCTGCACACAATTAAGATCCCCCCCCCTTCTCTCTTCAAATAACAATTAGAGTTTATAGTTACAACCACATTTTCAAAACAATTTAAACCAAATACCTCCATATTCTGTGCAAAGCATTATGTTACAAGATGTCCCTATGCTGGGAGCTGTAACAATTCCTTTGCACAAGCATTTCATTTCATAAAAGAGAGTTGATAACTTGCATCCATTCATTTTAATTTTAGATATTTCCTTTCTCACCTGTATTTGTTTCAGACCAGCAAGGTACATTTGTAATATGTTCTCACTCTTGACCATAAGATATAGGAGCAGAGTTAGGCCATTTGGCCGATCAAGTCTGCTCTGCCGTTCCATCACAGCTGATATGTTCCTCATTCCCTTTCTGCTGCCTTCTCCCCATAATGTCTGATCCCCTTATTAATAAATTTAGAGTACCCATTAATTTTTTTCCAATTAAGGGGCAATTTAACGTGGTCAATTAACCCAGCCTGCGCATCTTTTTGGGTTGTGGGGGTGAGACCCACTCAGACACAGGGAGAATGTGCAAACGCCACATGGCAGTAACCCGGGGCTGGGATCGAACCTGGGTCCTCAGCAGCGTGAGGCAGCATTGCTAACCCCATTGCACCACCGTGCTGCCCTGAGACATCCCCTTATTAATGAAGACATCCCCTTATTAATGAAGACAGCCCCTTATTAATGAAGAACACTAGATTTGTGCTTGAGATGCAGTTACCTACAGGGCTACAGACCAAGAGTTGGAAGGTGGAATTGGACAGAATAGTTCTTAGAACATAAGATCTAGGAGCAGGAGTAGCAACTTAGCCTCTCGCACCTGCTCCACCGTTCAATACGATCATGACCTCAACTCCACGGTCCTGCCTGTTCTCCGTAACCCTTCAATCCAATACTAATTAAAGATCTGTTTAACTCTTCCTCCTTAAATTTACCCTCTGTTCCAGCATCCACTGCACTCTGGGGTAGCAAATTCCACAGATTCACGATCCTTTGGGAGAAATAATTCTTCCTCATCTCTGTTTTAAATTTGCAACCCCTTAACCTGAGACTATGACCTCGCGGTCTAGAATGCCCCACAAAAGGAAGCATCCGCTCCACGTCTACTTTATCCATACCTCTTAGCATCTTGTACACCTCAATTTGATCTCCCATCATTCTTCTAAAATTTAGCGAGTATAGGCTTAAACTGCTCAATCTCTCCTCATAAGACAAATTCCTCATCTCTGGAATCAGTCGAGTTAACCTCCTCTGAACTGCCTCCAAAGCCACATCTTTCCTCAAATAAGGGGACCAAAACTGCACAATACTCCAGATGTGGTCTCACCAATGTTTTGTATAGTTACAACAACATTTCCTTACCTTTATACTCAATTCTTTTTGCTATAAATTCCAACATTCCATTTGCTTTCTTTATTACCTGCAGTACCTGCATACTAGTTTTCTGTGACTCATGCACAAGGACACCCAGATCCCTCTGTACCGGAGCACCCAAAGTCTCTCCCCATTGAGATAATAAGTTGCCTTACCATTTTTCCGACCAAAGTGGATGGCCCCACTCTTATCCACATTAAACTCCATCTGCCACATTTTGGCCCACTCTCCTAACCTATCTATATCCATTTATAAGGTTCTTATAAGGTTCTCATTGCAACTTACTGTCCCATCCATTGTAGTATCATCTATAAATTTGGTTTATAGAACCTTCTATCATATCCCTGTATCCAAGTCGTTAATATAGATTGTAAATCGTTGAGCACAAGGATCACACCTTGTGGCATCCCAATAGTTACATCTTGGCATCCAGAAAAAGACCCATTTATCCCAACTCTCTGTCTCCTGTCCATCAGCCAGTCTTCTATCCAAGCTAATATATTACCCCTAACCCCATGTGATCTAACCTTGTGTATTAACCTTCTGTGCGGCATCTTATCAAATGCCTTCCTGAAGTCCAGATATACTACATCTACAGGATCCCCATTATCCACTTGGCTTGTTACATCTTCGAAGAACTCTAGCAAATGAGCCAAACATGACCGACCTTTCATAAAACCATGCTGGCTCTGATGGATAGTGTTTTGACTTTCCAAATGCCCTGGTATTACTTCCTTAATAAGGAGGAGAAGGTGCCGCGAGAAGGGATCTAGGCAATGTGGGGGGAAGAGTTGGGAGAGGGTATGGAGGAGGGGTTCTGGTGTGAGTTGCTCCGGAGGGTGAATGCCTCCACCTCGTGTGCGAGGTTGGGGCTGATACAGTTGAAGGTGGTGTACAGAACGCACCTTACAAGGGTGAGGATGAACCGGCTCTTTGAGGGGGTAGAAGATGTATGTGAACGTTGCGGGGGTGGTCGGGGGCGTCCCCAAACAGGCGCCGGAATGTGGCGACTAGGGGCTTTTCACTGTAACTTAATTGCAGTGATAATATAAGCCTACTTGTGACAATAAAGATTATTATTATAATAAAAAATATTGAGTTAGCATCTCCGCCATTTCTGTGTTCCCCACTATTAACTCTCCGGTTTCATCTTTCAAGGGACCAACATTCACTTCAGCGACTCTCTTCCCTTTGCTATCCTTTTTGAAATTTTGCACTAGCTTTCTTTCTTAATTTACCTTGGTTCTTTTTATTGCTGTTTTAGTAATCCTTTGTTTATGTTTGAAAGTTTCCCAATCTTCCAGCCTGCCACTGGCCTTTGCAACATGGTATATCTTAGATTTTGTCTTTATATTGTCCTTAATCACCTTGCTTAGCCATGGATGTTTTTTTTTAAACCTCTCAATGTCTTTCTTCCTCTCTGGAATATATTTTAGTTGTGAGGAATTGAGTATCTCCTTGATTAACTGCCACTGCTCATCAGCTGTCCTACCTTTTAACCTTCCTGTCGACTCTACTCGGGCCGAATCTGTGCTTTGTGTATTTTACCCCACAGTGAACGACTATCTACATACGTTCAATGGTTATATGACTATCTTCAATATGCCCATTGTACAGAATATCAAATATTTGACAAATAGATTCCCATATCCACTGCCTCCATGGTGTTTCCGCAACCAAGTACTTTTAACAAACGTGTTTGTTTATGAACTTCCTTAGCTAAAGGGCCACATTTCTCAGGAGGAGATTATTATGAACCCAGTTGCACTGTCAGAAAGATTAGTATATAAACATTAATTGGATTGGTGTAACACTCTATATAGGGTTGATGATTTAAAGTTACAGTAGTTTTCCACTTTAAGTTGTTTCATTTAGCATTTTTCTGTGTTAATGTTGTGGCTACGCGCTAAACGTTGTGACGTTGACATTAACGTCATTTTGCATAGCAGTGCATGAAGAATATTGGGAGCAAGACAAACATTGTGAAAAAGACAAACTTAAAGGCTATGTGCCTTAATGCATGGAGCATTTGCAATAAAGTGGATGAACTAATCGCGCAGATAGATATAAATGGGTATGATGTAATTGGGATTACGGAGACATGGCTGCAGGGTGAACAGCGATGGGAACGGAATGTCCCAGGGTTTTCAGTATTTAGGAAGGCATAAAAGAAAAGGTGGTGGCATGGCACTGCTGGTTGACGAGAAAATTAGCACAGTAGTGAGAAAGGATATTAGCTCTAACAATGTGGAGTCTGTATGGATAGAGTTGAGAAATACCAAGGGACAAAAAAGCATGAGTGGGTGTCATATATAGACCCCCAAACTGCAGTGGACATGTTGGGAATGGCATTAAACAAGAAATTAGAGATGCATGTAATAGGGGAATATCGGTGATCATGGGTGATTTTAATCTTCACATAGATTGGGCAAATCAAATTAGCCACAATCCCATAGAGGGGGAATTCCTGGAGTGTATACAGGATGGTTTTCTTGACCAATATGTGGAGGAACCAACTAGAGAGCAGGCCATCTTAGACTGGGTACTATGTAATGAGAGGGATTCATTGTCAATCTGGCTGTACGAGACCTCTTTGGGATGTGCGACCATAACATGATAGAATTATTTATCAAGATGGAGAGTGAAATAGTTGGTTCGGAGACGAGGGTGCTGAATCTTAATGAAGGGAACTATGAGGATATGAGGCGTGAGTTGGCCTTGATAGATTGGGGAGAGTTACTTAAAGGGATGCCAGTGGATAGGCAATGGCAAACATTCAAGGAACGCATGGGGGAGCTGCAGCAACTGTACATTCCTGTCTGGCACAAAAGCAAAGTGGGTAAGAGGACCAATCCATGGCTTACAAAGGAAGTTAGAAATAGTATCCGATACAAGGAAGAAGGATACAGATTGCAACATGGTATATCCAAGACAAATAATAGATCTGAGGATTGGGAGCAGTTTAGAATTCAGCAAAGAAGGACAAAGGGATTGATTAAGATGGGGAAAGTACAGTACGAATGCAAGCTTGCAGGGAACATAAAGACAGACACTAAGAGTTTCTATAGATATGTGAAGAGAAAGAGATTGGTAAAGAGAAGTGTAGGTCCCCTTCTCAGAAATAGGGGAATGCATAATAAGGGACAAAGAAATGGCTGAGCAATTGAATACATACTTTGGTTCTATCTTCACAAATGAGGACACAAATCAGATCCCAGAAATGTTGGAGAATGAAAGGTTTAGTGAGAGGGAAGAACTGAGGGAGATCAATATTAGTAGAGAAATGGTGCTGGGAAAATTGATGGGTTTGAAGGCGGATAAATCCCCAGGGCCTGAGGAACTGCATCGCAGAGTGCTTAAGGATGCGGCTCTGGAAATAGTGGATGCATTGGTGGTCATCTTCCGGGATTCTATAGACTCTGGAACAGTCCCTGCAGATTGGAGGGTAGCTTACATCACTCTGATATTCAAAAAGGGAGATAGAGAGAAAGTAGGGAATTATAGACCAGTAAGCCTAACATCGGTAGTGGGGAAAATGCTTGAATCCATTATCAAGGACTTTATAGCAGAACATTTAGAAAGCAGTGGCAGGATCAGTCTGAGTCAGCATGGATTTATGAAGGGAAAATTATGGTTGACAAATCTGTTGGAATTCTTTGAAGAGGTAACCAGTACAGTTGACAAGGGGGAGCCAGTGGATGTGGTATCTTTGGACTTTCAGAAGGCGTTTGACAAAGTCCCGCATAAGAGATTATTGTGCAAAATTAAAGCGCATGGGATTGGGAGAAATGTATTGAGGTGGATAGAAAACTAGTTGGCAGAGAGGAAACAATGAATAGGGATTAATGGGTCCTTTTTCAAATTGGCAGGCAGTAACTATTGGGGTGCCACAGGGATCGGTGCAGGGACCCCAGCAATTCACAATATATATTAATGATTTGGATGAGGGAACAAAATGTAACATCTCAAAGTTTGCAGATGATACCAAATTAGGTAGTAGGGTGAATTGTGACGAGGATGCAGGGATCCTACAGCAAGATCTGGACAGGTTGGGCGAGTGGGCAAATCAATGGCAGATGCAGTATAATTTGGATAAGTGTGAGGTTATTCATTTTGGAAGCAAAAACAGGAAGGCAGATTACTACCTGAATGGTTGCAAATTGGGAGAGGGGAGTGTGCAGCGGGACTTGGGTGTCCTTGTATACCATTTGCTGAAGGTAAGCATGCAGATGCAGCAGGCGGTAAAGAAGGCTAATGGGATGTTGGCCTTCATTGCGAGAGGTTTCGAGTATAGAAGCAGGGATATGTTGCTGCAATTGTACAGGGCCGTGGTGAGGCCACACCTGGAGTATTGTGTGCAGTTTTGGTCTCCTTATCTGAGGAAGGATGTTCTTGCTCTCGAGGGAATGCAGCGAAGGTTTACCAGACTGATTCCAGGGATGGCTGGACAGGGCCGGCCCAAGGCACCGGCAACTCGGGCAGTCGCCCGGGGCGCCATGTGCTAGGGGGCGCCAGAGACTCGGGTCCCGCGCATGCGCAGTTGGGCCGGTGCCAACCAGCGCATGCGCGGTGGCCGCCCTCCCCTAGGGCGGCCCCCCCCTCCCGCCCCCCTCCGTCCGCCGCTCTCGGGCCCGCCCCCGCCTCGGGCCCGCCCCCCCCCCCCGCCTCCGCCTCGGGCCCGCCCCCGCCTCGGGCCCGCCCGCCTCCGCCTCGGGCCCGCCCCCCCCGCCTCGGGCCCGCCCCCTCCGCCTCGGGCTCGGCCCCGCCCCCCCCCCCCCCCCCGGAAGGGCGCCGAAGTTCAGCTTGCCCGGGGCGCCAGCAACCCTAGGGCCGGCGCTGTGGCTGGACTATCATATGAGGAGAGATTGACTAGGTTGGGATTGTTCTCGCTGGAGTTCAGAAGAATGAGGGGGTATCTCATAGAGACTTATAAAATTCTAACAGGACTAGACATGGTAGATGCAGGGAAGATGTTACCAACAATGGGTATGTCCAGAACCAGGGATCACAGTCTGAAGATTCAGGGTAAACCATTTCGGACAGAGATAAGGAAACATTTCTTCACACAAAGAGTGGTGAGCCTGTGGAATTCATTACCACAGGCAGTAGTTGATGCTAAAACTTTGAACATATTCAAGAGGCGGCTGGATATAGCACTTGGGGAGAATTGGATCAAAGGCTATGGGGAGAAAGCAGGATTAGGCTATTGAGTTGGATGATCAGCCATGATCGTGATGAATGGCGGAGCAGGCTTGAAGGGCCAAAAGGCCTCCTCCTGCTCCTATCTTCTATGTATCTACGTAAGTGATTGGCGCCATCTTGGAATGAGTGCAAGGAGAGGTGACAGCGGCTTTTGCTGAAAACTCTGCAGTACAGTGCTGTACAAAGAAACACTATACCCAATGTATTTTTTTTTCAGGGGTAAAATTGAAGCCTGGACTGCTGACTTTTATGCAGAACGGCAGCAGTTCCTGACTCTGCAATCCACCTTTAGTTTTGGAGCCCCAAGTATGGCTGCTGTGGAGCTTTGCGTTGGGTGAGGCAGAGAAGCCATTTTAAAGTCGTTGAGAGAGGTATTTTCTGCAGGTAAAATTGGTTTCCTTGGCTCTGGGGTTCGCTTGGTTGAAAAATACAGGATACAGTACTTGCCCTTCAGGCCCCTCCTGATTAATTTTGGAACTCTGAATGTAGCCTTGTTCAACTTTGCATTGGGTGGGGGCAGATAGGCCATTTTAAAGTTATTTGAGATCACCTCAAGCCTGTGATTTAGTTCATCGATCCATTGGAATCACTCTTAACCATGAGTCGAAAACATTCAGCAAGTGACGGCAATGAGTCCTCTGCTGCTGCTGCTAAGAAAACAAGAAAAACTATCACTTTAGAAATTAAATTGGAGGTTTTAAAACGTTTTGAGGCTGGCGAACGAGCAGTCGCTATCGGCAGAGCTCTTGGGCTACCCCCGACAACAGTGAGAACAATCCGTGGTAACACTGCCAAAATCAAACAGAGTGCGCAAAGTGTTGCACCTTTCAGTGCTGGCAGGATAAGTCGGACTAGAAGCAGTATCATGGAAAATATGGAAAGACTTTTGGAAGTCTGGATCAAAGACCAAAACCAGCGCAATGTGCCTCTTAGCTTGGTGGTCATCCAAACAAAAGCGAAAAGCTTTTTTAATGACTTACAGAATGAGCAGGGTGGGAGTTCACAGTTGGAGAGTTTCAGTGCTAGTCGTGGTTGGTTCGAGCGTTTCAAGAAACGTTCCTGTTTGCACAACATTAAAGTGACCAGTGAAGCAGCTATTGCAGCAGTTGATGAATTTCCTTCCCAGTTGAAGAGAATTATTGAAGAAGGTGGCTACTCACCCAAACACGTCTTTAACTTTGAGGCGGGGCTTTCCTGGAAGCGTATGCCACAGAGAACATACATCTCCAAAGAGGAGAAGACCGAGTGTGCCAGCAACCACAGAGGGTCATTTGACATTGTCCCTGAAGTTCAGCATGAAATGATCACCTTGGCAAGGGAAGTTGGCTTTGATGAAGTGGAAGAGGCTGACATGGTGGAATCACTTGTGTCCCATGGGGAGAAATCGGCCAGTAATGATTTAATGCAGCTGGAGAGTCAACCAGCTGAAGAGGAAGTTGGCGCTGTAACATCCCCCCCTCGGGTTTTGTCAACGAAACGACTGTCTAGAGCTTTCCAACTCATCGAAGAGGCAATGGAAATCTTTGCGGAGAGTGATCCAAACAAAGAGCGTAGTGCCAAAGTGAACCGGGCGATTAATGATGGCATTAGCTGCTACAAGGAGATCTACCGGCAGAAGAAAAAAGAAACCGTCCAACAGTCTTTGGATAAGTTTTTCAAGGACATTGACGATCCTGATCCTTGACCATTAGCTCGTTATCAGGTCCTGGGTCTGTTCAACCTGCGGCACCGTCAATTCAAACCCAAATTCACTCCAACTTCAATTATTGAGTATCTGTATGCAGCAGACACTTTTGTGTGTGCTCATTCAGAAAGCTCATTGAGAAAATGGGCTTGACACTTGAAGGTCTCTTCCAACCAGCTCCCACTGCACAACATGTCTCCCCATCGATTAAGATCAACAGTGAAATCGTAAACAAAGTGGACCCTTCCCAATATCTTGCCAGCCTCCTTTTAATGAAGGACAACGAGATTCATCATTGCCTCCAATATAGCAGCTCCGCCTTCAGCCAACTGAAGGTAAGAGCATTTGAGGACCAGGTTCCCACGGTCAGGCTTCACCGAGCTGCAGTGACCCTTGTACTTCCTACTAATGATTCTAAGACCTGGATAACCTGCTGAAGTGACCTCAAAGCACCACTAATGATGCCTTCACAAGATCCTCCAAATCTAGTGCCAAGAAAGGCAGTCCCAACAGCGGCACCCTCTCCCCAACCATTGTGACAATCAGTAAGGGGTTATCAGTCAAACCCATCTCCACTGTGACACTTAAGGGATGCCCTCATAACATTTCGGAAGAGATTAAACATCACAACTGACTCACGGTAGTCCCTGATTTGCGAACGGTCAACCTGGAGAATATTCATTGGGGAAGGCACTGACCATGTTGAAGATGCCCGTCTGGAATATGCAGAAGCAAAGTCAGGGCATTAGAGGATATGCACAGACTTCCAAGCAACTCTGCTACCTGCCTCTCCAAGCAACACCTGCCCCTCACGTGGCAGTGGTCTGCAGAAGGCAGATTGGATTCCTCAGCCATCTCAGAACCTGCTGAACCAGAATGGAAGCAAGACATGTTCAAACATGGGACTGTCTAAGACAGGGGTGGGCAAACTTTTCCGTGCAAGGGCCGCATTCAGAAATTCACAATTCACAAAGGGCCGCATAGTATATTAAGTAAAATAATTACTTCACCCGGTTATGATTGTGGGCGCCTCATATAGAACATAGAACAGTACAGCACAGAACAGGCCCTTCGGCCCTCGACGTTGTGCCCAGCAATGATCACCCTACTCAAGTCAACGTATCCACCCTATACCAGTAAGTAACCCAACAGCCCCCCACCCATTAACCTTTAAAAAAAAATTAAAAAAAAAAAAAAAAAAATTTAAAAAAAAAATTTTTTTTTTTTTTTTTTTTTAATGACTTGGTGGGCCGCAGAAATACCTTTGGCGGGCCGCATGCGGCCCGCGGGCCGTAGTTTGCCCACCCCTGGTCTAAGAAGAAAGAAAGACTGGTGAATTTTTTCAAATTTGAATTTATACAGTAATTTGTTTATATTTAGTGATTTGTTTTATAAGTGATTTCTTTTAGGAACATAGAGTGCTGTGCATGTACGGGATGGTATTTCAAACTTATGATTTTTTTTCCAGGTGAGAAATGTCCAGGTGAGAAATGTCCAAAATAACCTAGCTCCAGGTTATACATTGAATCCTATGGGAGCCTCTGGTTAATTTAAAGTTGTTTCATTTATAGTCACGATTTTAAAGAACACAGCTAGTACTTTAATAGTTCAATTACAGTATTCCAGACCTACTTTACTTAATATCTAAACCAATATATTTGAAAGTCCCACAAACTTGACAGCCAATTTAAATTCTGCTCTGATCTTATTAATAAGCTGCGTCTCAGATTCCGCAGGACCACCTCATCAGAAATCAGCCTGCATCATGAAGATGCCTGAAATGGTATGGGCTTTACTTCCTTTATGGTGCCAATAAAACACTGTAGGGTCTATTTCTAGCTGAAGACAATCTATATTCAGCAAAACTGATCTTGCCAAAATATACCGTAGCATCATTCAAGTTATCTATGCACTTGTTTAGTCTCCACAGTTTTCCTTCTGCATATGCTGTCTATGGATGGTTTCAGTCACACAGCTCTCTGAAAAATATCAGCCTGCAGAATTGGAACTTTTATATTGATCGATCTACACTCCCATGAATATATGGTTAAAAGAGCCAAGAAGATTTAAGAGAACTGTTCCAGCTCCGGCAGAGTCCACTCCAGCATCTGTATCACCGAGTTGCTCTTAAAAGCCCCTAGCGACTAGCCACGCTTTAACCTTACAAGTCCCATCCTCAAGACTTTTTTCTCCCCAGTGCATATTGTCATGAGAAGGTTTGTTTATAGTTCAGTTCCGAGACTGCTCTGTGGCCTTTATTTCATCATCTAGTCTAGTCGAGCTATCGCCCTTACTTCCAATTTCAAGTCTTTGGGAACTCTTACTATGAGAAATCCGTCTTGCACTATTGGTGAGTCTTCTCCAGTAGGTCATCTTTTTCTTACACCAGAGTCATTTCTGGACAGGCTATCAGTACATGCATTGTGTTTTCCTACTCTCCATTCTTTCAAGCAACTAATACAGAAACCTATCAGTTGCTTTTATTTCATCTTCCACAATCGTCACATCCCTCCCATATATTCAAACTCTCTATAATGTATGTCATTCGAGTACCCACTCTGGGTCATTGACCTTTGCATATGATTCTGTCACGTGTGTCAAGATCCCTCTCATTATCACTATCCAGCTCTTGGTCTACTGCATTCTGTTCCTCAGAACCCTTGTCATATAACTCAAGCTCTGGAGGTACAAGTTGTCTTGTCTCAGAGTCCCAAGATTTTGGAATTAATTCTGATAATTATGAGGAATGAACCTCTACAGTTTTCCATGGTCAATGAGTGCTGTCTTATCATCACATCATATTCCCTGTGATCTTCTTTTACAAGGTACTAAATGTCCTGAATTGCAGTCTGTTTCCGATGGTTTTAACCAACGTCTCTGTGCTCTCCGATTTCTCAGGGACCTCGGCCCTGATGAAAGCCTATCTACCTGCATGCAAAGCATTCAATTGTGCCAAAGAAAGGGACAATTGCTATTACCTTCTGGAGCAAGAGGACTATTACATAGAACTGAAGGCAATTGGGATATTGTACATGGACAAATTGATAAGAACTTCCAACTATCTGGAGTGAATTATTTGAACTCACAGTCTGATTGCAGGGTAGGGGGATTGGCCACACTAAATTGCCCCTTAATTGGAAAAAAAATGAATTTGGTGCGATGACCGGCTAATATTTGATGTATCATCATCGATAATTGCATGATTCCTTTCACAAAGTCCATTGATGAAAGGACTTTCAACTGCAGTGTTCAGGACCATCATTTTATGTGTTCACCAATGCCTTTGAATACATCATTGGCAAATTCCCCTTGATTATCAGTTAAAGAAAATTAGCTGGTGGCTCAAGTTTAGTCCCTATCCATTACTCCATGATCTTGTTGATCATGTTTGTCCTTGCCAAGTATTGTAAAAAGACTAAATCTAGTCAGCAGTTTAATAAAGTCTAGAATGACAATATTTCTGTCTTTGTCCTATACCTTTAGATAGATGCATGTCAATCCCACGCTTAAATCAAGTGCTAATAGAAGACTTAGCATAGAAGGTGTCAATATATTCTGATACTTTTTCTGAATGTATAGATTTCATACTTCTCATTAATCTCTTCTAATAGCCTCTTGTACTGTTCATCAACTATATCTGCATTTTTTGGCAGGACTGGTAACTTTTGAGCAAATTGTCTGTATCTTTAATAATTAGTTTTTTTTTGCCCCTTGCTGATTCTCATTCCCTGATGCCATTAATACTTTTCTAACTCTGATAAGAAACATCAGATTTTGTTAAGGGAATACAGTATCTGAGCTAGGTAGATCCACTGATTTCCCAGAATCAATTACCTCATCATTACCTGTGTCCAGTTTCATTTGTGCCTTTTTCATGGAAGGTGTACTGAACGGCACAGTTATTTAAGTACTATGTGGTTTGGGAATGAAAATGCCTTGAGGTCACTAAAGAGAGTTGTAATCCCTTGTAAAATAGCTTCAGTAAGTCATTATATCAGTACTGGTGTGGTTTCTAGTGCGATACCTGTGTGAAAGGAAAGGTCACTCTGCATCAATCGAAAGCCGCTTAGCAGTGTCCTCAAAAATAATTGCTACTCACTTTCAACCATAGGTGATGTTCTAGCTGAACCAGCAAAAGTGAAACAGTTCACTTCTGTGAACCCTGTAAGCATTAAACTTAACATGAGCTGAAGAATCTGCTGTCTATCATTTCAAGATTGTGAGGACGATACATTGCTGTGGAATCTCTGCAGCTCACTATGATTTTCAGGAAAGCCGTAGAAATGTCAAAAAACATGAGGAATTTCAAATAGAAAGTCCGAGGGGCTTACTGTTCTAAAGAATGGCATTTTAGACCAGTTACAGATGAATGGGACCACAGCAACTGGAGGATCTAATGAAGCACTGCTAATAAAACAGTATCAGAGCGAACCAGGATAACATGAGATTAAAGGAAGTGAAGTATGTGGGCCTTCAACTCTGAGGATGGACTCTAACCAGATACTGCAAATGAAGGATCCAAAAAGTCCTTGGAGTGATTGTACGTCAAGCTGGCCCAGACGTGCCCAGATGTAAGCCCGTCACTCGGTGAACAATTGAAATAAAACTTGACAATACAGAGGACAATCCCAGGAGAAGTGCCCAGATGAGGTTTAAAAAAATCCAGCAGTGGTATTATGAAAAATACATTTGGCAACGTGACACATGGAGAAAAGAACTACAGCAACATCAAAGTTGTGTAATAAGGCAGGGCGGCACGATGGGCCGTGGTTAACACTGCTTCCTCACTGTGCCGAGGACCCGGCTTCAATCCTAGCCCCGGGTCACTGTCCGTGTGGAGTTTGCACATTCTCCCCGTGTCTGCGTGGGTCTCACCCCTGTGATATGCATAATGTAATATGTCATGTTATGCACGACCTCTGACCACTAGGTGGCATTGTCAACCCATCACATCACCATATGGTCTGAGAGTTGGGAGTTGGTCATGCTAAGGAGATAGACATATTTGCCGTAGTTCCACGAGAGTTGTTTAGTGTTAGTTTGTTAATTTATCCTAGTTATCTTACCACGCAATATGTTCTATAATAAATTATTTTAAACTACATGTTCTGTAGATTATCTTTTTTGTTAAATGTATTTTATTCCAAACATATATGAAAAGTTACAACACATGAACAGTTGGGGAAACAAACTTCCCAACATAACTATGCCATTAGTACACATTTTTCCCCCTTTTTCGCCCTTCCCCATTGGCCTTCCTCCCCTCCATCAGCTCCGGCTTCTCCGCTATCCCAAATATCGCCACCAAAGGGTCCGACCCAACCTCCTCCCCCACTATCCTTGCTAGCGCCACAAACACTCCCGCCCAGAATCTCTCCAACTTTTCCCAGCCCCAGAACTTATGTGCGCGATTCGCTGGTTCTCGCCCACACTTCTCACACTCGTTTGCCACCCCCTGAAAGACCCCACTCATTCTTTCCTGTGTCATATGTACCCTGTGTAAGACCTTGAACTGCATCAGCTCATCCTTGCGCAAGAGGATGTCGCATTTACCCTTCATAGCGCCTCACTCCATACTCCTCAGTTTATCTTCCCTTCCCACTTCTCCTTGATCTTCACCACCCACTCGCCTCCCTGTTCTCTCAGTCATCTGTATATGTCTCCGATCCTGCCCTTCCCTTCCACATCTGGAAGCAGCAGTCGCTCCAGCAAGGTGTACCTCGGCAACCTAGGGAACTCTTTCCAAACCGTCCGCGCTGCAGGTACTTAAACTCACTCCGTCTCAGGAGCTCTACCCTCTCCTTCAGTTCCTCTATACTGGCAAACCCTTCTTCCAGATACAAATACCTAATCTTAACCAGCCCCACATCTCTCCATTTCCTTTACGTGCCATCTATCGCCGCCGCTGCCCCCCCCCCCCTCCCCCCGCCCCCAATCCGACAAGAAACCATGGTTTTCACACAATGGTGTTAAAACCTACATCCCCTCTATCTTAAAGTGCCTCCTCAGCTGGTTCCAGATCTTCACCGTGGACTGCACCAACGGGCTCCCTGAGTATCTGCTTGGTGCTAAAGTCAAGTGCAATGTGTCCCACCTCTTGGGAATCTCACTGGCCGCCTCCACCAGTTTTGTTAAATTCCATTTGTAAAGTGTCACCCATTCCCTCACTACTGAATCCCCAGGTATCTAAACCTGTCTCTAGCCACCTTAAATGGCATTCCCCCTAAATTGGCTCATTGACCCAACTCATTCACAGGGAAGACTTCACTTTTCTCTACATTTAACTTATATCCCAGGAAGCCCCAAACTTCCCCAACAGGCCTATGATCCTCTCCATGCTCTTCAACGGGTCCAAAACATACAAAAGTAGGTCATCAGCATCGAACAACACCCGATGCTCGTTTCGTCCCCTCATAATCCCTTGTCGCTCTATTGACCCCCTAAGAGCCATTGCCAGAGGCTCTATAGCCAACACAAACAGCAGTAATGACAGCGGGCCCTGCCTTGCTCCCCTGTGTAGTGAACCCATGTCATTGCTCCGCACAGTCGCTCTCGGTGACACAGACTTCGGCCCAAACCTTCCCAGGACCTCAAACAGGTACCGCCATTCCACCCGGTTGAATGCCTACTCCGCATCCATGGGCACCACTATCTCCAGTACCTGAGCTCCCAATGGGGTTACATTTAACAGAAAGCTGCCTGCCATTTACGAAGCCTGTTTGTCATCCGCAACCATCCCAGGACATAACCTTCCATCCTTCCTGCCGCCAACTTTCACATCGTATTTAACAGCGATATGGGCCTATACGACCAACATTCCAATGGGTCCTTCCCCTTTTTCGGTATCAACGTGATCGTTGCCTGCGACATCTTCTCCAGCAGCTCCCCCTTCTCCAACACCTCATTAAATGTCCCCAGGAGATGTGGTAATTCCTTAGCAAATTCCGCTGGGTAGCCATCGGGCCCTGGGGCTTTCCCTGACTTCATACCCTTTATACTGTCCAATATCTCCTTCAGCCCCAGAGGCTCCTCTAGCGCCTGCCTCTTCTCTTTTCCTCCAATTGTGGGAACTCCAGTTTGTCTAAGAACCGTCTCATGTCCCCCTCTTCACCTCACCCTCCCCACCCCCAGGTCCGCCCTGTACAGCTCCTTATAAGAGTGAATATTTTGTGGTGTCTCGGGCAGGGGTGGGTGGGCTGCCATTCCGTAAGGCAGGGACTCACTTTAGATACCTGGGGGGGCAGGTTGCTTGAGATTGGGGGGTCCTCCATAGGTACAACATTTCTAGTTTGGTGGGGAGGGTGAAAGCTGATCTGGCAAGGTGGGATGGTCTCCCTCTGTCATTGGCGGGTCGGGTACAGGGAGTTAAAATGAATGTGCTGCCGCGATTCCTGTTTATTTTTCAATGCCTGCCGATTTTCCTGCCAAAGGCATTTTTTTAGAGAGATTGAAGGGATGATTACCTCGTTCATATGGGGAGGGAAGGTGGCCAGAATTAAAAAGGTGCTACTGCAGAGAGGAAGGCAGGCAGGGGGTTTGGGTCTTCCGAACCTGATGTATTATTACTGGGCAGCGAATTTGTAGAAGGTACGGAGCTGGGTCAGAGGGGTTGACACCCAATGTGTCAGAATGGAGGAGAGTTTGGGAAGGGGGTCGGGATTGAAGGTGCTGGCGACAGCGCCGCTCCCGATGGCCCCGGGGAGATACTCGGGGAGTCCGGTAGTAATAGCTTTGTTGAGAATTTGGAGGCAGTTTCAACAGCACTTCGGGTTGGGGCCAGGGTCAAGGGAAATGCCGATTCAGGGGAACCATAGATTTGAGCCAGGTCAGTGGGTTGGAAATTTTCGGAGATGGGAGGAGAAAGGAATTAGGACACTAAAAGATTTGTTTCTTGGGGGTCAGTTTGCAGCATTGAAGGAACTGGAAGCGAAGTGTGGGCTGGAGCAGGGTAAATTTGGAAGAAAATGTGAAAAGGAAGAGAATAAAAATATATATTTAAAAAAAAATATTTATCCCTAAATACCTCGTTTATCTTTCCCGCCTCCGACATCACATCCCCTGCCCCAATCCGTATATTCAATATTTCCCTGGACCCAGCCTGCCTCCGCAAGTGATGCGCTAACATTCGACTCGCCTTCTCTCCGTATTCATACTTCACCCCTCTTGCCCTACGCAGCTGTCCTACCGCCCTCCCCGTTTTCAGAATATCAAATTATCCCTGTAATTTTTACTCCTGGCCAATCCCTCCATGGTAGTCATTCTCGAATATCCCTATCTACCTCCACTATCTCATTCATTCGCCGTTCATATTCCTCCCTTCTTTTCCTATCCGCATGCGCCTTGAATGAGATAATCCCCCCCCTCAGACCACCGCTTTTAGTGCTTCCCAAAAAGTGACCGCCGCACCTCCCCATTTTGGTTCAATTCTACACAATCTTTAATCACAGCCCACACTTTATCGCAAAACCCTGTATCTGCCAACAACCCCGAATCGAGCCTCTGCTCCCATCCCGATCTAAGCCGAATCTCCAGCCAATGGGGCGAATGGTCCGAGATTACTACCCTGCATACTCTGCCCCCTCCACCCAGATCAAAATCTTCCGTCTCACCCAAAAAGTTCAATTCTGGAATGTACCCTGTATACACGCGGAATAAAGGGATACTCCCTTTGTGATGTGCCACGGGTCCACCATACCCATCTTTTCGATAAACTACCCAGCTCCTTTGCCATTCGTATCCTACCCATTCACCTGGGGCTCGATGTATCTACCCTCAGCTTGCGGGCACAATTAAAATCTCCTCCCATAATCAACAGGTGCGTAGCCAATTCTGGGATTGCTGCCAACAACCCTCCTAAAACCTACATCATCCCAATTCGGTGCGCACACATTCACCAACACCACTAATACCCCACTCACAATCACATATCTCCCACCCGGTCCCTCACTTCCTTCACGCTCACAAACCCCGTTCTTACTCATCAAAATTGCCACTCCCGTGACTTTGAATGAAACCCCGTGTGAAAAACTTTACCCACCCCTTCCTTAGCCTAACCTGGTCCTTCACGCGGAGGTGCGTGTCCGGCAGAATGACCACCTCCACTTTCAAACTTCTAAGGTGCACAAAGACCCGAGATCTTTTGAGCGGTCCATTGAGCCCTCACACGTTCCACGTTATCAGCCTTAGCGGGGGCTTACGCCTCCATTTCCCTCTGCCGTCCCCCATCCGCCCCTTTCAGCAGTCCCCTGTTAATTTCACCCTATACCTGGCCCATCCAAGATGACTCCTTTCTCTGCCCTGACCATGTTTTTTCTCCAACCTTGCCTCGTTGCGTCGCATCACCCACCCCACCCACCTCTCTCGGCCTTCTCCCCGACCTCAGTTCCATTCACCAGCATTACCTGCAACTCCTGCCCAAAGGCTTCTCCCACTGACCCAGCACCCCTCCCCCACCCTCACCTCTCTGTTCTGTGAAGAAGGCTCCCCGCTGACCTCATCCTCCCCCACCCAAACAAAGACTCATCACGAACCACAGGTCACTTCCCAAAAATGGGGAAAGAAAACCCAGGCAGCAGGGGAGGGGATGGGGACAGCCATCCCCATACAAACTTTTCACCCTCCTATCCTTTGTCAATCCAACAGTTTAAAAAAACGGGAAGAAAACTTCACATCAATGGAAAAGAAAGCCCCACCCACACCCTCCAATCCCCACTCTACCCATATTCCCAATTACTTCAAAGTGCCAGCACCTCAGTCTCCCAGAATTGTTCAGTTCAGTTTTCCCCCAGTTTATGCTCCTTGATAAAGTCATTGGCCGCTCCTGGGGTCTCAAAATAGTATTCCCGGCCTTCATACGTCACCCAAATCTTCACCAGGTAGAGCGCCCATACCTGATCTGCCGTTGATATAGCACCGCTTTGGCTTTGTTGAACCCTGCACGCCGTTTTGCCAACTCAGCTCCAATGCCGTGGTATATTCGGATCTTGTTCCCCTCCCATTCACAGTTGCGCTTCTCTCTGGCCCACTGCAGAATCTTCTCATTCTCCACGATCACCGTCCGCGGTGGCTCCCGGCTCTTCTCGAGGCTTCTACCTCGGAGACATGTGCGCTCTCTCCACTTCAGGGGCCTTGTCCAACACCCTGTTCACCACCAGCCCCGCCAGCATCCTCGAAAAGTACCTTATGGCACTTGCACCTTCCACTCCTTCAGGCAGGCCCACTATCTGCAGATCCTGCCTTCTCAATCTATTTTCCTGCCCCACCACCTTTGCTGTCAATGTCTTGCAAAGGTCTCCGAAGAGCCCCACCTCCAGTGCTGTGGTCCGACATCACCCTCTCAATCTCTCAGATCTGCGACCCTATGCCTCAAAACATTTCTCCACGCTCTCCATCGATCCCTTCAGGAGTGCCACAGCCCCTTCGATGGCCTTCGAGCGATCCTCCTGCATCCCCACCCTCTGCTGGTGGAACTCTTCCTTGATGATTGCCATCAACTGTTCCATCTGGGGCTTTGCTACTTGCACTGACCCTTCACCCTCAGCCATCCTTCCACTGGCTGCTGCGCCACAGGTCTCTTACAACTCCTTGGCCCGGTCTTTCATCTTCTGCCGGGTTTGGTAACCAGCAGACATACCACTCCTGGGGGGAACTTCTCCAATCTTCAGCTACATTTTTTGTCAAAGTTACACCCAATTTCAGGTAAAACTAGCTCTTTTCTACACCTTCAAGCAGGAGCTGCCCGGTGTGCGACCACTCACACCATGGCCACCACTGGAAATCCTCCTGTTCTGTAGATTATCATTCACTTTGGCAAGTCTACAGAACCTGACAACCCCCACAACCCAAAAATGTGCAAGGTAGGTAGATTGGCCATGCCAAATTGTCCGTTCGAGAGAAACAAGTGGTTATATAGCTTGAGGGGCACCACTCTTCATCATACATGGGGCCAGAAAAGGAGCCAGGCCTCCATGAACCACCACAGCCAGTTTGGGGATTGAACCTGCACCATTGACATTGTTTCTGCACCACAATGTAGCATTCCAGCCAGTTGAGCTCACCTATTCCCTATGCTGTCCTCTCCCCATGTCCAAAAGAAACAGAAAAATATAACAGTCACACCTGTTGCTTCTGTTCCTGGTTTGGAAAAATTAAAATGGTACTTCTTTGAAGAGTGATCACAAACCACTTGAAACCAAGTTTGGTGAAAGAGCCCAAATGACTGTGGATAATAATGTGCAAAGCTCCAAAACTGCCTGTGAGAGAGGCAAGGAAATGTTCTTTGCTGACAAGTCCGAGAGACCCACATTGCCAGAAACGGAGATGATGATGGGATTGTGTAACTAGACTTAAGTTTAGAAACATGTAAGTAAACATCAGGATGCTGAATTACTTACCCCTACCCAATAAACGGTGGCACAGTGGTTAACACTGCTGCCTCACATCACCAGGGACCCGAGTTCAATTCCGACCTGGGGTGACTGTGTGGAGTTTGTAAACTCTCTCCGTGTCTGCGTGGGTTTCCTCCGGGTGCTCCAGCTTCCTCCCACCATCCAAAGATGTGCAGGTTAGATGGATTGGCCGTGCTAAATTGTCCTTAGTGTCCAAAGGTTAGGTGAGGTTCAGAGATGAGGCAGGGGAGTGGGCCTGGGTTGGGGTGCTCTTTCGGAGGGTTGGTGCAGACTTGATAGACCAAATGGCCTCCTCCTGCACTATCGGGGCTCTATGAATGGAGCGACTGAGACTCTGCAAGATCTGAAAATGTTAGAAGTGATAGTAAGCAAAACTCTGGCTTGCACAATGAGAAGTGGCACCTGGCTATTGAAATATTGCAGAGAAACTGTGTGCACAAGGATGGTCTGATATTCAAGGCAAATTAATTAACTAAATCACTGTCTGAGACACCAGAAAGTCTGGAAACCATATTGAAATCCAGTTAGCTTTGGATAGTTGGAGAGGCGATTTACTGACCTCTAGTGGACATAAGACACATGCACATGCATATCTATTTGTGATGATGAAAGGTGAAACAGTAAAATTAACCAAAGTAGAAAGATCTAGTTTCTATAGTTGCACAGCTACGATATATGTGCTCTTCAGAACAGGGAGTGAGCACTAAACCAGTACATCTACAAGAAGCTCAAATATCCTGGAGCCAAGACCGCGCTCTTAATTTTTATGAAATGCATATTAATTTCTTACTAATTTATAATTTTTTTTTAAAACTGGACAAAGACTTCAAATGGCTGAATCCATGACTAACTATAACTCAAACATAGGGAACTTCCGAGCATTCCGAACAGCTACAGCCTTGTTTTCACGAAATAAGCGCAAATGCCCCCTGTGACTGCAGAGATCAAATCCCAAGGAATTATACAAAGGCCATTGACATTTCTAAAGCCATGCCCTGGCCAACAGAGGTGATCAGTCTGCAAAGCGAATGATCCTGAAACCCCTGTTGAACTTATTAATGGTTGAAACATTAACCAGTTCCAGAATCCAGTTAAAGGAATCTGCAACTTTTGTTCAAATCAAGATGGATAAACGGGAGTCATGTCAAATGACAACCTTCCCCCCCCAAGCTGCTAGAACCTGTAATAATAGAACATGAAATGCTCAGACTTACATCTTTCATCAATCAGGCAGCAGCAGAACCAGAGCCCTGTCCAGGTTTAAATTGTATGGTCCCAATCTACACTGATTTTACTGGAGCATCTGAACTTCTGTGCCAGTGTCTGTCTATAAGGCTTGGACTTTGATTCTGGACTCATGTGCAACTTTAAATTTTATCTTCTCTCTGATCTTTGCCCTGTGCCTATTTCTTTCCCTTATCTCCACCCCCCCCCTCCCCCCCCACCCCCCCCACACACAACACACATACACACATCAGAGTTTTGAGTGTGTGGAAAATAAACTAACCCTTTTAGTTCATCCTGTCTTGAGTTTGCTGGGGGTTATTAATAGAGAATTGGATCTCATCAAATTGAGGGGTAAGGAAAAAGTGCCAGCACTTATAAAGGTGGTTCACTTGATCCAGATGCTGGTGGAACATTTGGATCTCACTTTACCAGCAGAGCAGTTAGATGTAGAGCTCAGTCATGAATTCCCACCCCGAGACAAATATTAAAGCTGGAAAGAAAAGATTTTCAGGAGAAGCAAAAGAGAGATGAAAGCTCCGAAAAGAGAGAGAAAGAGATTCTTTTGAATTATGTGGACTTGGCGGAGCAGGCTCGAAGGGCCAAATGCCATCCTCCAGCTCCTATTTTCTATGTTTTCTAAGTGGCAGTCGACATGTGTCAGACCTGGAAGTTGGTATGATTGACAGCTGAAGTATTACAGTGGGCAGTATTGAGAACTGGAGTAAATACCCAATTGTTTCTTAAAATTAGCAAATATATTGCCCCAGATTTTGAAGTCAGCAGCAATGGGATGGTGTTAATTGTTGAGCTCGAGAAGAGCTACTCTCAAGGTTTTAGCGGGCTCCAGAGCTTTTTCACTGCCAGTTTGAATTTGGTGTCTTCTAAAGAGCATCCATTGACCAATCAAATCGAATAATTCTCATAGATGACAAAGCTGGACGTTTTAAAAAAAATACAAATTATATTCATATCTTTGTACAGAAAGATTTGCCATTAAAATCCTAGTTACACCTTATTGAACAAGGTTTAAGTTTTTTATTGGTTTTTATTGGAAGACTAGTGGGTGATTAGTCTAAGCTCACACTTAACTGCAATTTTTCAGCCCTGGCAATAATGAGGAAGGATTGAGTAGACGAGGATTGTTTTCCTTAGAACAGAGAAGGCTGAGAGGTGATCAGATTGAGGTGTGCAAAATTATGAGGGGCTGGAGAGAATAGACAGGAAAGAATTATTTGCCCCAGCGAGGAGGTCAATTACCAGTGGGCACAGATTTAAGGTGAATGCTGAAAGGATCAGAGGGGACACGTTTTCATCCAGAGGGTGGTGGGTGTCAGGAATTCACAGCTTAAGTTGGTGGTTGAGGCAGAAACCCTCAACTTATTTAAAAGGTACCTGGATCCACACTTGAAATGCTGTAACCTGCAAGGCTACGGACCAAGTGCCGGAAGGTGGGATTAGAATGGGCAGCTGTTTTTTTCAGCTAGCACAGACACGGTGGGCTGAATGGCTTCGTTCTGTGTGCTGTAACTTTCTATGGTTTCTTAACAAATGATTTCTGTAGTGATCCAATTGGCAAAGACTGCGACATTGCAGGGGCAAGATATCACTGACAACTTCCAGGTTTCTGCATTTTAGTTGTGTTATTACATCAAATTCTGGGCCACAGTATGTCAGTTATTGGATGAATGAATAAAACACACCTACAATGCACTGCAGCAACATTCCTGTGACCAAACTATGTGATCATACTATCCCAGCTTAAAACACTGAACCCTTAAAACTCAGGCCACTGTAATGTTCACCCTCCTACCCGTTGTACACCAGAAGTCGCCCTGACCATTGTGAGCTTTTTACTTTACCTGCACACCAGAATCTTGCACGTAGAATAACGGATACCTGGAGATCAGCCTGAAATTTACATGTGGGGTAATGTGGTTTGTATTTACTCCAACATCTTCCCAGTAGTGAACTATAGTCTGGAATCTAATTGAAGCATTCAGCTGTTTAATTCTGTCACAAACAATCTGTTCTTAAATTCTGATGCAAAGTCATCAACCTGAAGCATTAACAGTTTCTCTCTCCACAGTTGGTGCCTATTTCGAGCTGTTTGTATCTCTATTAACTTTAACCATACGTGGATGGTATAGAAACTTTACAACAACAAGGGCTCCACATTACAATCCAACCACGCTAAGTCAGAGGGATAACACATGGTGATGTTCAGTGAGCGAGAATCTCAATCTTCACAGCAATAGATTGAACACAGATTAGCCAATGTGTAATTTCCTGAATGTGTGTTCCCAGGACGGAGCCTTGTTCATCAGGCGCATGTATCAGAAAGTCTAGGGCTCATTCCTCGCAATTATCTGTCGATTAACTTTAAAGCATGGGGACCACAACTGTGGTTTCCGTTAAATCGCCATGGAGGGTGAGGCTCCATCCTGGAAACAAACATTCCCAATATTGTCAACAGAGTGTAAATATGACACATGATCAGAAAATTTGTGTCAGCCTGTTGCTTTCTTTCATTCATGTAGGATCAGATTTGACAGTGGATAAACTCATGGGGAGGTACAATATTAATGAACAGTGTTCAGGACAACATAAAAACGCTGACAGTCATACAGTTTATAACAACGTGTAAATTCCTGTCAGCTAGAAATGAGGAACGCTTGTCAACTGAATTACAACCCGCCAACTGCTCATTCTTGTCCCCGGGTGTTCTAGAGTAGGTGAAATAGTTTGTGCAACTGTACAGTTCTCACTCTGTGGAAAGTCAGATCTTATAAGATGAAAGATTCAGACATGGTTCAGAAACAGTGAGGGCAGCACAGTGGTTAGCACTGCTGCCTCACAACACCAGGGACCCGGGTTCAATTCCAGCCTTGGGTAACTGTCTGTGAGGAGTTTCCACATGCTCCCTGTGTGTTCCGGTTTCCGCTTTCAGTCTAAAGATGTGCAGGTTAAGTGGATTGGCCATGCTAAATTTCTCCTTGGAGTCTAAAACATTTAGGTGGGGGTACGGGGATAGGGTGGTGGCGCGGGCCTAGGTAGGGTGCTCTTTCAGAGGGTTGGTGCAGATTCAATGGGCCGAATGGCCTCCTTCTGCACTTTAGGGAATTCCATGATTCCTGCAGTAATTAATGTCTTTATTGTTGCAAGGTACCCCTGTGAACAGTTGTCATCTTCCAAGGAAGTTGAGTTTATGTCTAACTAGCAGGAAAGCTAACCCAATTGAATGGAAATCCCCGAGGAGGTCCTGGCCTTGATATTTTCCTACTTGTCGGTGTGTGAGAGGCACTCGGCCGCACAGGTCTGCAGAAGATGGGCAGACGCTGTCGTCTCTCCTGCTGTGTGGTATTACACTGTAGTGAGGTGAGTCGTCATTCTGCTGGATTTTTCTGCACAAATTTGTCAAAAGCATTTCATACTGTCTTTTTGCAGATTACCCTGTAAATACCGAATGTGGAGTTTTGCACCATGCGCATCACTGAACAAATAAAACCTTTATTTTGGTTTTGAATGTCCCATTCTATTTGGAGCCTTGCTGAGGCAAGAATGTTATGGGCTGGTAGTTAGTGAACCTCCTTGTCCCACTCCACATTTGTTCAAGTTGGTTATATGTAGTGTTTTCCTTTCAACAGATACAAAATATAAAGATGGGATTATACAGCACAGGAGGTAGCCATTCGGCCCAACCTATCCGTTGCCGACTCTTGGAGAGGTCTATTCAATTAGTCCCGCTCCCCTTTTACCCCATTGGCCTGCATTCGTTTTCCCAAGTAAATACCCCACTCACCTTTACAAGCTACTATTGAATCTCCCTCCACGGGACTTTTAGTGCGGCCATGGAGTGAGTGGTCGCATATTGGCAGCTCCCGCTCACGTTGGTCATTTTGTGGCCTTTACGCCGGTTTGTTGCAGGAATTTTGTAGGAAAAATGTGCAGAAGTGAGAGCAGAAGAGGGTGACCCCTAGTTTATGGAGCTGCGGCCCAGAAGTGCCCAGAAAAAAGCGAACCAGTTGGTTGAGGCGAGTGAGGAACGCACGCAGAAGTGGAGGATGGGCCGAATCTGGCCCTGCCGGCTCAGTGGTCGATGGACAAGTTGGTGAGCTTCCAGTATGAGGGGTTCACTCAACAGCAGTAGGAAAGTTCAGAGGACCTAGCCCGGGCAGTGGACGCGATCAAGGCAGTGGTTGGCCGCATGGAGACGAGACTGGCAACCCAGGGACTGGTGATCCAGAGGTTGGAGGAGTGGACTGGGGAGCATGAGGAACCATACACCTTGATGGCAGCAGAGATTGGGCTAATGTGTCACCAGCAGAAGCGACTGCTGGAGAAAGTGGAGGACCTAGAGAACCGTTCTCAGAGGAAGAACATCCAGATCGTGGGTCTGCCGGAGGAATCAAAGGATCAGATGCAGGTGCGTATGTTGGGAAGATATGGAGAAGCTGCTTGGGGAAGGTGCCGTTGGGGTGGATCGGGCCCACAGGACACTTATGCGCAAACCCCAGGGGGGTGAGCCACCGAGGGCGATGATGGTACGATTGCATCGGTTCCTGGACAAGAAACGCATCATGAGGTGGGCCAGGCAGACGATGCGATGCACTTGGGAAGGGGTCGAGATTTGGGTGTACCAAGACCTGGGAGCAGGGCTCGCGATGAGGAGGGCGAGCTTTAATAAGGTCAAGTCGGCGCAGTACAAGAAGGGTGTTAAGTTTGGTTTCCTGTACCCGGCTTGCCTATGGGCGACCTATGGGAGCCGGGAGCTGTACTTTGGTTCGGCGGAGGAGGCAACAGACTTCATGAAGGAGAATGGACTGGCAGGAGAAGGAGGACCTTGAACTTTGAGGAGAACTGAACTGTACTGTGAAAAACTTTGGGTTTTTGTTGTTTGGGTTTCTTTCGTTTTTTACGTTTTTTGGTTCTGTTTGGGGTTAGGCTGGTTTACAGTGCTTTGTTAAGGAATGAGAGGTGGGTCTCTGTGTTTGGACCTTGGGAGGGATTGTTTGTTTGTTTTTACTTCTTGCCTTTGTTTTGACTGTTTGCACTAAGAGCGGGAGGGAGGGGAATTAGTGGGGGGTAGGATGCTAGGCGCCATGGGTGGGGGCTGCCAGGCTAGCTGGGTGGGCTAGTTCACAGAAGCAAAGTGGATGTTGAGCTGAAGATGTGGGGGTGCGGGGTGAGGGCTTATACTGCTGACAGGGAGGGGACTTTCAAAGTGGAGGAGGAGGAGGGTTGAAGACGGTAGTTGCCCGAGGGTGGGCCAGGGGAGGTGTGGGGCGTGGGCCGCAGACTGGCCTAGGAGAGGTTATGATTGATCGGCAGGGGAGGGGTGCGGGGTACTCCACGAGCCAGCAGGTCACGTGGAACATTCGGGAACTGAATGGGCCAGTCAAAAGGGCCCGTGTGTTCCCGCACTTGAGGCAACTGAAGGCGGACATGGCCATGTTGCAGGAGACACATCTTATTGTGGGTGATCAGATTAAGTTCAGGAAGGGATGGGTTGGACAGGTGTTCCATCCGGGGTTAGACTTTGAAACGGGGGGGGGGGGTAGTAGATATGTTGTGGTTAGTGGGAAGCTGGAGGGAATGGCCGTGGTACTGGTAAATATATATGCCCCGAACTGGGATGACGTTGAGTTTGTTAGACGGGTACTGGGGAAGATTCCAGATCTAGATTCACATCGACTGATTATGTGGAGCCATTTCAATGCGATCCTGACTCCCAAGATTGGACCGGTCGAGTTCTAGGTCTGGGAAGGTATCAGCTATGGCAAAGGAGCTCCGGTGGTTCATGGAGCACATGGGGAGGTCGATCCGTGGAGGTTTGGGAGACCGAGGAGTAAGGAGTTTTCGTTCTACTCCCATGTGCATAAGGTGTATTCCCAGATGGACTTTTTTGTTATGGATAAGATGTTGCTGGCTGAGGTGGTGGATGCTGAATATTCAGCAATAGTGGTCAGACCACGGCCTGCACTGGTGGACTTGCAAGTTAGCAAAGGGAAGGCTCCGCCCACAATGGGGGTTGGATGTGAAATAAAATGAAATGAAAATTGCTTATTGTCACAAGTAGGCTTCAAATGAAGTTACTGTGAAAAACCCCTAGTCACCAAATTCCGGCGCCTGTTCGGGGAGGCTGGTATGGGAATTGAACCGTGCTGCTGGGCTGCCTTGGTCTGCTTTAAAAGCCAGCGATTTAGCCCTGTGCTAAACCAGCACCTGCTAGTGGGGCTGTAAGCGGAGGAGGAGGTGAGTGAGCGGGTGAGGGAGGCCATTCAGGGATATATAAAGATCAGTGATACCGGTGAGGTTTCGGCGGGGGTGATTTGGGAGGCATTGAAGGCGGTTATTGGGGGGAATTCATCTCAGTTTGGGTCCATAATAAATAATATAATCTTTTATTGTCGCAAGTGAGCTTACATTAACACTGCAATGAAGTTACTGTGAAAAGCCCCGAGTTGCCACTTTCCGGCGAGAATATTGGCGATATTTATAAAAGAGATGGGAGCAGCGGATCCATGGTGATTTTTGCACCTGGGGGGATGGAATTCTCCTTTTCAAGCCAGTGCGCAAGGTCTACTCTCAGATCGATTTTTTAATAATGGAGATGTCGTAGTTGCCGGGGGTGAGGAAAGTTGAGTAATAATAATAATAATCTTTTTATTGTCACAAGTAGACTTACATTAACACTGCAATGAAGTTACTGCGAAAAGCCCATGGTCGCCACATTCCAGCGCCTGTTTGGGTACACAGAGAGAGAATTCAGAATTCTCAGCTGATACGGGAATTGAACCCACGCTGCTGGCCTTGTTCTGCATCACAAACCAGCTGCCTAGCCCACTGAGCTAAACCAGCCTGGGGAGAAGGCTGAGCGGACTGAGTTGGACAGATTGGTCGGCAGAATTTTACGGTGGACAGGAGGTACGAAGAGTCTCCGGATGACGGGCTTCTGAAGGAGCGTCAGAGACCGCAGCTGGAATTTGGGCTCCTGTCCACAGGTAAGGCGGGGGGACAGTTGAGGAGGGTAAAGGGGGCGGTGTATGAATATGGAGAAAAAGCCAGCAGGATGCTGGCACACTAGCTGAGGAAACAGGAGGCGGCGAAAGATTGCGAAAGTGAGGGATCCAGGGGGGGAAGGTGGTTCTGGATCCGGATGTGTTTCTGGAGTTTTATAGTGAATTGTATAAATCGTTACCCCCACACAGGGAGGAGGGTACAAAGTGATTTCTCGGGGGGCTGGAGTTCCCGAGGATAGATGAGGGGTTGGTGGAGGAATTGGGAGCCCCAATTGGGCTTAGGGGGGCTATAGATGGGTTGGGGGCCCGTCTATCGGTAAAGCCCCGGGACCAGACGGACACCCAGTTGAGTTTTATAAAATGGTTTCCGGGCTGTTGGGGCTGCTCCTGGTAAAGGCTTTTATTGAGTCAAAGGAGCTGGGAGTGCTCTCTCCAACGTTATCGCAGGCATGGATTTCCCTTATTTTGAAGCGGGATAAAGATCCCGAGAGCTGTAGGTCGTATAGGCCAATCTCCCTGCTAAATGTGGATGCGAAATTGCTGGCAAAGATCTTGGCCACATGTATAGAGGATTGTGTGCCGGGGGTAATAGGGGAGAACCAGACGAGATTTGTGAAGGGACGACACCTGACGTCCAACACTAGGCGGCTCCTAAATGTAATAATGATGCCTGCGGAGGGGCGTGAGGTCGAGGTGATGGTGGCCATGGATGCAGAAAAGGCCTTTGATCGGGTGGAGTGGAAATATTTATGGGACGTCCTGGGAAGATTTGGGTTTGGGCAGTGATTTATGGATTGGGTCCGATTGCTATATCAGGCACCGGTGGTGAATGTAAGGACAAACTGGGTTCAATCAGAGTATTTTAGTCTGTGCAGGGGAACAAGGCATGTGTGTCCACTCTCCCCACTACTGTTTGTCCTGGCCATAGAGCCTTTGGCAATGGCGCTGAGAGCACCGAACATTTGGCTGGGGATAGTGAGGGGGGAGAGTGGAACATAGGGCCTCGCTCTATGTGGACGATTTGCTCCTTTTATATAACAGACCCATTGGGGGTCATTGCAGGAATTATGGGGATAGTGGAGGAATTTGGTCGGTTCTCAGGTTACAAACTGAATATGGGCAAGAGTGAGGTTTTTGTGATCCAGGCAAGGGAGCAGGAGAGGAAACTGAGGGAGATGCTGTTCAAGGTAGTAGGATGGAGTTTTAGGTACCTGTGGATTCAAGTGGCAAGGGACTGGGGTCAGCTTCACAAACTAAATTTGAGCAGGTTAATTGAGCAAATGAAAGGGGACTTCTGTAGGTGGGACCTGCTCCCGCTGTCACTGGTGGGGAGAGTACAGACTATGAAAGTGGGGGCTTCAGGAGGTGGCAGAGGGCAGGGATTGAGAGATTTGGAGATCCCTTCGTTGAGGAGAGTTTCCCGAGCTTGGAGGAGCTAGAAGAGGAGTTTGAGTTGCTGGGTGGGAACGGGTTCCGGTACCTGCAGGTACCGGATTTTGTTCGGCGGCAGGTCCTGACCTTCCCTCGCCTCCCACTAAGGGGGCTACAGGATAAGGTGATGTCAAAAACAGGGGTTGGGGAGGGGAGGGTCTCGGAAATATACAAGGAGCTGATAGAGTGGGAAGGGGTTCCAATTGGGGAGGTGAAGAGGAAATGGGAGGAAAGCTGGGAGGGTAGTTGGAAGTCAGGTTATGGGAGGAGGCCCTGAGGAGAATCAATGCATCCTCATCGTGTGTCAGGCTTAGCTTGATCCAGTTCAATGTGGTCCACAGGCCTCCTATGACTGGCTCGGATGGGTAGGTTTTTTGAGGAAGTGGAGGGCAGGTGTGGGCTGTGTGGGGGAAGACCTGCGATTCGTGTCCGAGGCTGAGGGGATTTTGTCAGGAATGTTCAGATGTCATGTTGAAAAGGAGGGTGACTCCGAGTCCAGAGATGGCAATATTTGGAGTGTCGGAAGATCCGGGAGCCCAGGGAGGGAGAGAGGCTGACGTTTTGGCCTTTGCCTCCCGCGTGGCCCGGAGACTGATTCTGTTGGGATGGAGGGACTCGGAGCCTCCAAAGTCGGGGGTTTGGATCAGTGACATGGCACGGTTTCTTGGGTTAAAGAAAATTAAGTTTGCCTTAAGGGGTTCATTCCAGGGATTCGCTCGGAGGTGGCAACCGTTCATAGACTTCTTCAAGGATATTATTGTGGGGTTTTTTTGCATGTGTTGGATCTCTCTGTTGTCTAAAATGTTAAAATTATAAATGCCTCAATAAAATATTTTCTAAAAAAAAAAAAATCTCCCTACACTAGCTTTTAAGGCAGTGTCTTCCAGATCGGTACACCTATTGTTATGCTCGGGAGGTTTAGTAAAAACTGAGATTTGGCAAAATCATCTGCCCTTAGGCTAAGAACATGAATCAGTAGCATTTTCAGGTCCTGACTCCAGTCTGATCATCAGGTCACCAGCCCCAGCCTGTTAGACCTTCTCATGGCTGCCTCTGGGCTAGCATCGAACTAAGAACAAAAGGGCAGGTTACTGATGCTGCAGATACAATCAGAGAGCCTGCAACCTTGGAAGGATGGCAGTCCCACCACCAGAGATGATTGCTGCTTCTATCAGAAGGGGAACACAAGGGCAACTCCGTTTCCAGTTGCTCTTTGATGAGCTATTTATTTTACCTTTATAACCAGTAGCCATAGTTGTGAGGCAAATTCCACGTCCACCTTTATTGCAAGAGAATTGGAGTGCAGTCTTGCTACAATTGTACAGGGCTTTGAAGAGACCATACCTGGAATGTTGCGTGTAGTTTTGGCCTCCATATTTAAGGAAGGATATAAGGCAGTGCAGTGAAGGTTCACAAGGTTGGTCCCTCGGGGGAGAAGGCTGTCCTATAATGAGAGGCTAGGTAAATTGGACCTATACGTTCTGGAGTTTGGAAGAATGAGAAGGATTCTCATTGAAACAACCAAGATTCTGAAGGGGATTGACAGAGCCTACACTGAGAGATTGTTTCATTGGTTGGGAAATCTGGAACATCGAATAGAGCCATAGAATTGCTGCACTACATACAGAAGGAGGCCATTCAGCCAGTCAGACCTGCGCTGACCCTCTGAAAGAGCACCCTACACAGGCCTACTATCCCTGCCCAATTCCCGTAACCCCACCTAACCGGCACATCTTTAAACTGTGGGACGAAACTGGAGCACTCAGAGGAAATGCAGAGCACGCAGACATGGGGAGAAAATGCAGACTCTCACAAACAGGCTAGGATTGAACCTTGGTCCCTCGTGCTGTGAGACAGCAGTGCTAACCACTGTATCACCGTGCCGCCCCGGGTCTCAGGATAAATGATTGATCGTTCAGGACTAAAGTGAGAAGAAATTTCTTATGGTTCTGAATTTTGGGAATTCTCTCCCCTAGCGGATTGTGGATGCTCCATGGTTGACTATATATAATACTGGATAAATAAATAAATGTTTGGTGTCTCATGGACCAAGGAATATAGAGAGTGGGTGAGAAAGTGGAGTTGAAGCCTAAGATCAGCTGTGATTGTATTGAAAAATGGAGCAGGCTTGATGGGACATGTGGTCTACTCCTGCTCTTATCTCCTCTGTCCTTGTGCCAGCTCAGTGGAGGGGAAACCGTTCCACAGGTTGGCTGGCAGCACTATCTGTGGTCCAGTGATAGCTGCAGCTCAGGTAAGAGCGTGTTTAGTATTGGAGGCCTTGTCACTCCCCTGGTCAAGCTGCTAGTCAAACCACTTTCAGGCACCTGCTGGTCTTGACCCTCAGTGAGGAGGGGCGTCACCAGGAATACCCCAGCGGCGACCTCGATGGGAAGATAATGATGTTGATTGATTACTCCCTGCTGCTAGATGGGTAAGCTCTGCAGGTGCCGACCCGCCTTTGGGAAGATTATCTGGAGGTGGACTGACTCGGAATATTCTTCCTGGCCTCACCTTGATACCCCCCATGGCACGGGGAAGATTCTGCCCAAGGCACCATCCATAAAAATGCAACATACAAGCAGCTTTTCTTAGCAGCATATTTTGGGGATCGCACAAATCTGTGCCTTTAAAAGCATTTTAAGTACTGCCAATAAAATCTGCCCTGCAGTAATTATGTATACTGCGATAGAGCTGAAAGGTTGTCTGAGTACTGTTCACATACTGGTATTGAGGCTGCAACAGACTAAAAGTAAACTCATTGTGACATGTACCCTGTGGCTACATACTATGTATAGACATGTTGTGACTTGGAGATGAGAGCACCTCTGCTGAGCCATGGCTGACACTTTGAGGTGCCCTTTAGCTCCATATCTCTCCTGCAGCAGCAAATCAAGGGCAGCATTTTTAAATGGTCCAGAATTCCTTTGCAGATTCCATTGCTCCACAATCCAGATGGTAATTTGCTGGTTTCATTGCAGCTAGCATTCAGACTTGCTGGTTTCACCCTGTGCCTCACCCACAAGGCCCAAGTCAGCACACTCCCTGTGCCTTGGGCAATCTCTCAATGAATTTCTTAGTCAGGGAAAGGTGAAAAAGTGAATACTTGCGCATTGAGCAATAAGTATGGTTTGCGAACTCAGGTTGCAGTGTTGGAATAGATTCTGCACTATTTCTAACTCCCATGTGTGAAATTTAAAAAATGGACTATTTTAAAATTCTGTCGGCATAGTGCCAGGTGAACCATCAGAGAGAAGATAACAAGGTGCACAGAGCACTGAGTGAGACAAACCGTATTGGAGCAAAGATTAATTCAGAAGTAGGAGGAATCAGACAGGGTATAAATACAAAACAGATTGAGACACGTTTGGAATGCATGTAAGTAATTACACAGTGCAATAAATAAGGTCAGTGATCTACGGGCACAGTTAGCCAAGTGGAATTATTATGTAATGGCAATATGGAGGCCTGGCTACAGGGTATTAAAGGAAAGATAAAGGCAAAAAAGTTTTGTGGGTGAGTAGCAGTATTCAAGTAAGGGATGATATATTTGAGTATTCCCGAGGACAGAATTGATTTGATTAGATTTAAGGAACAATTTAAGAAACGGCTCTCATGCTGCTGTGTATATACTAGAGATAACCAAATAGTGGGAAAGAGATATTGGAGCAAATTTTCAGGCATTACTTCAGAGTACTGATAACGGAAGACTAGTCATCTGATTATGATTCCAGCCACGTGAGAAGGCAAGCAATGCTAGGTGGTATAGTTACGTGGAATGGAGCAGGTCAAGTGGAGCATGCTTCAGTGGAGAAGCATTGGGCAGCTGTGATCACAATATCATTAGGTCATTAGGTTATGAAAAACGACAAGTCATGTGAAAGTACTCAACTGAAAAAAGGCTATGTTCACTGAGTTGAAGAGGGATCTGGCCCAGGTGGATCAGGTGGTAAAACAGTAAAAGTGGGAGACCTTCAAAGAGATGATAGTTCAGATACAGACAAACTACAAAGAGAGGGGAAAGGAGCAACATTGAATTCGGAAGTTCCATGAGTGGCAAAGTAGTTATACTGCTGCCTCACAGCGCCAGGGGCTTGGGTTCAATTGCTGCCTTAGGTGACTGTGTGGAATTTGTTTCCTCCGGGTGCTCTGGTTTCCTCCCACAGTCCAGAAATGTGCAGGTTAGGTCGATTGCCATGCAAAACTACCCCTTAGTGTCCAGGGCTATACAGGTTAGGTGGGTTACGGGGATTGAGCGGGGTAGTGGGCCGAGGTAGGGTGCTCTTTCAGGGGGTCGGTGCAGACGCGATGGACTGAATGTCCTTCTGCACTGTAAGGACTCTATGATCCTATAACTCAAGATACAATATTTAAAATGAAGCAGATAACGGAGCCTTATAAAAGTCCAGGTCATAAAAAAGTAGAGAACCAAGTTGAATAAAGAAAGTACAGAGGAGAACAGATAAAGGGAATAAGGGCCGAAAGGGTGTATGAGAATAGATTAGTGGGGAATTAAAAAGCTAATCCTAACATTTGTTTTATAAGCATATAAATAGCAAAGGGTGTCAAAGGAAGCGAGGGACGAGGGTGAGGACTGATTAGAGACCAACGGATTTGCGACTTCTGGTGGCAGCCATGGAGTGAGTGGTGGCACATTTGGTGGCTCCTGCTCAAGGTGGATTTTGTTGGTCCTTCCCCACCAGTATGGGGAGCGTTTTGAGTGCAAAAGGTGTGTGAGTTCCCAGGGAAGGTAATACTCCTCTGGTGAGATCGGTGTATGGATCAGAGGACGAGAAAGAGAGTGCAGCTTGAGTAGGACAGTTTTCGTGATGTGCCACAGGTTAAGATGGCGGAGGGCAATGGGGCAGCGCTGCCCACCCAGTGGTTAACAGACCACCTGGCTTAGTTGGTGGAGCCACTCAGCTGCGATTGAGAGAGTGGGGAGAGATTAGAGTCTCAGGGCCAGGCGATTTAGAAGTTGGAGGTGATGATGAGGAAGCACAAGGAGCAGGTGGCCTTGTTGGAGACAGAGTTGGGGATGGTTTTGGACAGCCAGAAGAGACTGAGCGAGAAATTGGAGGATCTGGAGAATCGCTCCAGGAGACAGAATGATGGGATATCTGAGGGCATCAAGGGAGCGGAGGCCGGCAAGTATGTGGCGAGGATGCTGGAGCAGTTGATGAGGGAGGGAACCTTTAATCGACACTTCAAGGTGGAGCGAGCGCACAGGGCACTGAGGAGGAGGCCGCAGGTAGGCTAACAGCTTAGGGCTATGGTGATGCGGCTGCATCGTTTCTTGGACAAAGACAATATTTTGAAATGGGCGAGGCAGACCAGGAGGTGCACCTGGGAAGGGAGTGAGCTGCGGATCTATCAAGACCTGTATGCGGACTTGGTGAAGAGCAGAACCGGGTTCAACCGAGTAAAGGCATCTTGAGAGGGGGTGAAGTTTGGGGTTTTGTACCCCGACCACTTGCGGGTGACACATCAGAAACAAGAGTTTTATTTTGAGTTTCCAGAGGAGGTGATGGACTTGAGGGACCATGGACTGGGAGGTCTGTGAGGTCACTGAACTTTGGAGAGGAGCTTTATGTTTATGGTGGAGTGTATGAGGTGGGTTGTTTGAGGTTGGTTTTGACGGGGGAGCGGCGATGATGAATGTGCCTTTTGTTCTTTGTTTGCTGGTGGTTGTGGTGTGGGGAGGGGTGGACCGGAGGGGAAAGGGGAAGTTAGAGACCTTGGGCGGGGACCACCATGCCGGCTGGGCAGGCTAATTAACGGAAGTGAAGTGGGGAGTCATCAGGCGGAAGGCATGGGGGGAGCGGTTTCTCCACTTGGGAAGGAAGGAGGGTTGCTGACATGGGTACGGTTGGTGTGGCGCAGTTGGGAAGGGAGAAATGGTGGCGGACATCCGAGGGCAGGCCCGGAGGGGTGCGTGATGCAGGCCGGGGTAGGCTCAAGAAGGGGTATGGCTGATCGGCAGGGGAGGAGGGCAGAGAGCCCCCTGACCAGGCTGGTTACGTGGAATGTGAGAGGGCTGAATGGGCTAGTTTTTCTTTATAAACATTTTATTGAGGTATTTATGGTTTTCCAAGAACAACAAAATAAACAATATACATGAAATTATAAACATAGTGCAAAAGCCGTCTTCCTCCCTTACATGTCCCACCTTTACTAACCCCCTACTCGCTAACCCCCAGCGCCCCCCCCCCCCCCCCCCCCCCCCTCCCAAACCTCCGGGCGAACCCTAACATTGACCCTCTCAAGGCGAACTTGATTTTCTTCAAACCGAGAAAGTGCGCCACGTCAGTTAGCCAGGTCTCCGTCATCGGTGGCTTTGGGTCCCTCCAAACGAATACTATCCATCTCCGGGCTACCAAGGAAGCAAAGACTAAAATGTCTGCCTCTTTCTCCTCCTGGATTCCCAGGTCTTCCGACACTCCGAAATCGCCACCTCTAGACTCGGTGCCACCCTTGTTTTTAACACCTTGGACATGATATCCGCAAACCCCTGCCAAAATCCCCTAAGCTTCAGGCATGCCCAGAACATATGGACATGGTTCGTTGATCCCCCTGCACACTTTGCGCACCTATCTTCTACCCCAAAGAACCTGCTCATCCGGGCCACTGTTGGCTCTACTCAACGCGTCCGCCCAGAGACCATCCTCTATCTCTCCTCCTAACTCCTCTTCCCACTTGCATTTCAACTCCTCGGTCTGCGTCTCCTCTAACCCCATGAGTTCCTTGTAAATGTCAGAAACCTTCCCTTCTCCCACGCACACTTTAGAAACTACCCTGTCCTGTGTCCCACCTGGTGGTAGGAGCGGGAAGGTTGAGACCTGCCTGCATAGGAAGTCCCACACCTGCAGATACCTAAACTCATTTCTCCTCGCCAATCCAAATTTCTCCTCCAGCTCCCTCAGGCTAGAAGAGCTGCCCTCTTCAAACATATCTCCCATCCTCTCAATTCCTGCTCTCTGCCATCTCCGGAACCCTCCATCCATCCTTACCGGGGCAAACTGGTGATTATTACAAATTGGAGACCACACCAAAGCTCCCTCCGCTCCCACATGCCTCCTCCATTGCCCTCAGGGCCGCCACCACCACGGGCTGGCGGAGTACCATGCCGGCGGGAACGGCAGATGCGCCATTACCAATGGCCCCCAAACTGGTGCCCTTGCCTGATGCCATCTTCACGTGCTCCCACACCGACCCTCCTCCCCAGCACCCACTTCCTGATCATGGCTATATTCGCCGTCCAATAATAATTACTAAAGTTTGGCAGCGCCAGCCCCCCCTCACCGGCTCTGCTCAAGCATCCCCTTTTTTACTCGCGGGGTCTTATCCGCCCATACAAAGCCAGTGATTACCTTATTAACCCATTTACTGAATAGGCTAGTTAAACGATCGGGTGTGTTCACACATCTGAGGAGCTTGAAGGCGGATGTGGTGTTTTTACAGGAGCCACATCTGAAGTTGGGGAATTAAACGAGGCTGAGCAAGGGATAGGCAACGCAGGTATTGGTGGAAGACGAGGGGAGTAGCAGTGTTGATCAATAAGATGGTGGCCTTTGAGATGGGGAGCGTAGTTGCCGTTCTGGGGGGTAGATATGTTGTGGTCAGTGGGCAACTGGAGGGGATGCAGGTGGTCCTGGTAAGTATTTATGTCCCAAATTGGATTGTGTGGATTTTACAAGGCGGGTGTTGGGGAAGATTCCGGATTTCATAAGTTCATAAGATATCGGAGCAGAATTAGGAAATTCGGCCCATCAAGTCTGCTCCACCATTCTATCATGGCTGATATGATCCTCGTCTGTTACCTACAATGCTACAGTCCAAGAGCTGGATTGCAATATCAGCCAGAGCATTTCCTCCCCAGAACACGTGACCTAGGAGCGGGAGTAGGCAATTTAGCCTCCTGAGCTTAAACACCTTCAATGTGATCATGGCTGATCCCAGCATGGCCTCAACTTCACTGACCTCCCTGTTCTCCATAACCCTTCAACCCATTACCGATTTAAAACCTGTCTAACACCTCAAATTTACTCACTGTCCCAGTATCCACCGCATTCTGGGGTAGTGAATTCCACGGATTCACAACCCTTTGAGAGAAGTAGTTTCTCCTCGTCTGTTTTAAATTTGCTACTTATTCTAAGATTTTGACCTGTCGTTTTAGAATGCCCCACAAAAGGAAGCATCAGCTCCATGTCTACTTTATCCATACCTTTTAGCATCTTGTATACCTTGATTTGATCTCCCCTCATTCTTCGGAACGCCACAGAGTATAGGCCTAATCTGTTAAATCTCTCCTCAATCTCTCCTCATAAAACAAACTCCTCATCTCTGGCGTCAATCTAGTGAACCTCCTCTCAACTGCCTCCAATACCACTACATCGTTCCTCAAATAAGGGGACCAACACTCTGCACAGTACTCCAGGTGGTGTCTTACTCTGTGATACCCCACTAGTTACATTTTGCCATCCAGAAAAATGCCTTGTATAGTTGCAACAACACTTCCTTAGCTTTATACTCAAATCCTTTTGCTATAAATGCCAACATTCCATTTGCTTTCCTTATTACCTGCTGCACCTGCATGCTCGTGTTCTTTTACTCATGCACGAGGGCACCCAGATCCCTCTGCATCGGAGCACCCCAAGGTCTCTCCCCATTTAGATAAGTTGCCTTTCCAATTTTTCAATCAAAATAGATGACCTCGCACTTATCCACGTTAAATTTCATCTGCCACATTTTGGCCCACTCTCCTAACCTATTTATATCCATTTGTAAGGTCCTTATTTCCACATTGCAACTTACTGTCCCACCTATTTTTGTGTCATCTGCGAATTTGGCTATAGAACCTTATATCCCTGTATCCAAGTCATTAATATAGATCGTAAATAGCTGGGGCCCAAGGACCAAACCTTGTGACACCCCTAGTTATATCTTGCCATCCAGAAAAAGACCCATTTATCCCAACTCTCTGTCTCCTGCCCATCAGCCAGTCTTCTATCCAAGCTAACAAGTTACCTCTAATCCCATGTCACCTTGTGAATTAACCTTCTGTGCGCCACCTTATCAACCGCCTTCCGGAAGTCCATCTACAGGATCCCCATTATCCACTTTGCTTGTTACATCTTTGAAGAACTCTAGCAAATCAGTCAAACATGATTTGCCCTTCATTAAACCATGCTGATTCTGAGGGAAATTACATAGGCTTGAGGACAGATTTGGCCCGTATAAATTGGGCAGGAAGGCTAAAAGGTAAGATAGCTGATGAGCAGTTGTTTACGGAGATACTCAATTCCTCAGAAGTAAAGTATATCCCAGTGAGAAAGAAGTATGGTAAGACGAGTAAAAGACATCCATAGCTAAACAAGGAGGTCAAAGACATCAAAAAGACAAAAGCTAAGGTATATCATATTGCAAAGACCTGTGGTACTTGTTGCTGCGGGAGGAGGGGTTCCTGAAGGAGAGAGAGGGTACAGATGGAGTTTAGGTTAGTGTCTACAGGGAAGGCTGTGGGTCAGTTGCAGAGGACTCGAGGGGAAGTTTACGAGTAAGGGGAGAAGGCGAGTAGGATGCTGGCCATCAGTTGAGGAAGCAAGCAGCGGCAAGGGAGATGGGTAGAGTGAGTAACGAGAGGGGTAAGATGGGGATGGACCCGGAGGGGTGAATGGGGTATTTGAGGCCTTTTATAGGAGCCCCTGATAGGGGATGAGGGGGTTCCTGGATACTTTGGAGTTTCCCAAGGTAGAGGAGGGAGGAGGGTTCAGGGTCTGCAGGCCCTGGTTGGACTGAGGGAGGTGCTGGATAGCATGATTTTAAAAATGGATAAGGACCCGGAGCAGTGTGGGTCGTACCGTCCGATATCGTTATTGAATGTTGATGCCAAGCTTTTGGTTAGGGTGCTTGCATCTTAGGACTGTGTGCTGGGGGTGATTGGGGAGGATCAAAAGGGTTTTGTGAAAGGAAGGCAACTGTCGGCGAATGTGCGGAGGTTACTTAACGTGATTATGATGCCCTCGGGGAGGCAGGAGGTTGACGTGGTGGTGGCGATGGACGCGGAGAAGCCTTTAGACTGGGTGAAGTGCGAATATCTGTTCGAGGTGCTGGATCGATTTGGGTTTGGCTGGGGGTTTATGGATCGGGTTCGGCTGCTGTATAAGGCGCCGGTGGCGAGTGTGCAGACGAACTGAGTGAGTTTGGGGTACTTTGACCTTCACCGTGGGATGAGGCAGGGGTGCCGGCTCTCCCTGATGCTTTTCGCCTTGGCGATAGAGTCGTTGACAATGGCCCTTAGGGCGTCAAAGGACTGGAGAGGAATTGTGGGGCGGGGCGCCGATTATCGGGTTTCACTGCATGTGGTAACTTGTTATTGTACGTTTCTTACCCATTGGGCAGCATTTGGGAGATTATGAAGATCTTAGAGGAATTTGGCCTGTTTCCAGAAATAAATTGAACATGGTAAAGAGAGAGGTGTTCCCAATCAATGCCAGAGGGCAGAAAGGAGGTTGGTGGAGTTACCGTTCAGGGTGGTGGGGACAAGCTTTAGGTATCTTGGTATTCCGGTGGCATGGAACTCGGCCCAACTGGATAGAATGAACTTGGCCCAATTGGAAGGGATGAAGGTGGATTTTAAGAGGTGGGACATTTTGCCGTTGTCACTGGCTGGGCAGGTGCAGACAGTGAAAATGACGGTGCTGCCTAAGTTTCTGCTCGTGTTTCATAACATCCCTATCTTTGTCCCCAAGTCTTTTTTCAGGAAAGTTAATGTGTTGATCTCGGGGATTGTGTGGGTGGGGAAGGCCCCGCAAGTGCAGCGGGTTTTTTTTTTGGTGGGGTGGGGTGGTAGTTGGCATTGCTGAATTTGATAAATTATTATTGGGTGGCAAATATTGCGATGGTGTGGAATGGGGCTGTGGAGGAGAGGTTGGTCTGGGGAGGGTGGAGGCGGAGGTGGCATTGGTTAGGGGAATGGGTTTGAGGGCTTTGTCATTGGCGTCTTTGCCATTCTCGCCTGCCAGGTACTCTGCAAGCCTCGGTGATGTTGGCTTTAAGGGTGTGGGGCAATGGAGGCAGCAGTTGGGGTTGGAGGGTATGTAGTAATGACGCGATTTGCGAAAACCATAGGTTCGTGCCGGTGAGACTAGACGCGAGGTTCCAGGGTTGACAGCAGGAGGAGATTGATACTTCAGGGACTTGTTTATAGGAGGCAAATTTTCGGAGCTTGAGATGTTGGAGGAATTGTTTGAGTTGCCAAGGGGAATGGTTTTAGGTACCTGCAGTATCGGGATTTTGTGAGGGGTGAGGTGCCGCCCTTCCCGGGTCCACCGCCTCTGGCGTTGCAAGACCAGCTGGCAAAATAGGGAAAGGGAAGGTGTTGGATATTTATAAGGAATTGATGAAGAGGGAAGTCACCCTGGTGGAAGATGTTAAGCGCAAATGGGAGGAGGATCTGGGTGGGGGCCGGGACATGGGCTGAGGCCTTGCAGAGGGTTAACGCATCCTCATCATGTGCGAGGTTAAGCCTCATCCAGTTTAAAGTGGTGCATGAGGCCCACATGACGGTAGCGAGGATGAGCAAGTTCATTGTGGGGGGGTGGAACACAGGTGTGGGCAGTGCACAGGGGGCCCGTGAATCACATCCACATGTTCTGGCCGTGTCCAAAGACTGAGGGGTTCTGACAGGGATTTTTGGATGTTATGTCCGAGGTTCTGGGTGGGGAGGTGGGCCCAAGGCTGGAGATGACAATATTTGGTCTGTCAGAAGACCTGGGAGTCCAGGTGGGGAGAGAGGCCGATGTATTGGCATTTGCCTCACTGATGGCCTGGAGACAGATTTTGTTGTGTGGTGGATTATCATAGAATTTACAGTGCAGAAGGGGGACTCGGAGCTGCTGAAGCGGGGTGTGGGTGAACGACCAGCAGAATTCCTGAGTTTGGAGAAGATCAAATTCGCTTTGCCGGGGTCAGTAGAAGGGTTCACTTGGAAACAGTTCATTGATTTTATCCAATTTCCTTTTGAATACTACTATTGAATTTGCTTCCACCACGGTTTCAGACAAGGGCAGTGGCTATATGGATGGAAAATTGACTCGGGGTCAGAAAGCAGAGAGCAGTTGTAACAGTAATTTGGAGGAAAGCATACAATGCTGCACCCCAGAGTTCAGCATTTAGCTCAGTGGGCGAGTGGGTTTGTGATGCAGAACAAGTCCAGCAGCGCGGGTTCAATTCCTGTTCCAGCTGAGAATTCTGTATTCTCTCTCTGTGTACCCGAACAGGTGCCGGAATGTGGCGACTAGGGGCTTTTCACAGTAACTTCATTGCAGTGTTAATGTAAGCCTACTTGTGACAATAAAGGCTATTTATTTTATTTATTTCCCTGAACATGGGTAAATAGGGCATAATTGCCGATGGCACAAAACATGGAAATGCAGTTGACAGTTAGAAGCATAGTGGCAAACTTCAGTTGGAGACACATCAGTGAAATGGACAGATGTGGCAGAGGCAATTTAGTGCAGGGAAGTTTGAAGTTCTCCATTTTGGTAGGGAGAACGACCAGAGCACAGTCTGAAATGTTGGTGGAAGCAAATTCAAAAGTAGCATTTCGAAGGAAATTGGATAAATATGCAGTGCTGTGGAGAAGGAACCAGGGGACTGGGGCTCATTGAATAGCTCTTTCAAGGGCTGGCACAGGCATGATGGACTGAATGGCCTCTTTATATCCTGTACCATTCTATGACCATCTCTCTAGCCTAGATGTGACTATTGAGGTTAATTCTATGATTCTGTTTTCAGTCCAGAGGGAACAGTTGGAGTGTTAACTGGGCAAAGTGAAGTCTATTCCGGTGACCCTATTTAATCCTTCATTTCATGTTCACATACAGTAAACTGGATCAGTGCTTGTGCCTGCTTCTGAAATGACATTTCTGTTGGTCTATAAACACATTTTTGAGATGTTAAAATCCTTATTAAGCCCCAGTTTGACCCTAGCTTACAGTAGCCGACACTGGAGCAGTCAGCCTATTGTGTGTAGGCTGACTATGTTGTCCTGGCTTATAGCAGGAGCACATTTTTAGTCACTATTTTTTCTCTGGTTTGTGCCTTGTTCCTGAGGTATATTTATTCTAACACCTCGCTGTGCTTTTGATGACAGGTGTGACTCGGGGGAGGAGAATGACCGGAATGTGCATGTATGCCAACATTTCCAGCATAATGTAAAATATCTGAAGATTATGTGTGATCAGTCTTTGAAGGCAAATCGGAAGAACTTTGCCCGAATTCTGCACAACTTGTCTGAAACGGCAACCAATCTGTTGGGCCTCTCTATGGTGTGCACTGGCCAAAATCCTTACTTCTATTCTGGGCAAGACCTGCTGCAAAGTGTCAACAATTTATTCAAAAAAAACTCTTACTTGCATCTCCGACACATCGACTTCCGAAAAATGCCATTCACTTTGGATGATGGCACCATTCAACTTGTCTCCAGCAGAAGTCCACGTTTGGAGAGTTTATTCATCAATAATAAGACATTTGTGTGCAAGGTGACTTCCGAAACCCTTAAGGAGGCCCTGAGGCATTGCCCAAATCTGTCTGCTCTGGGATTGTTTTATACAAGCCTGACAGAAGCTGTCCTTGCTGAGTTGCTGAATGCCAAGCGCCTGCCCCTGAAACTCCTCCAGCTGCACTGTGAACGCATGGATCAACATAACCCAACTATCTCAGAGGAGATGTGGAAGACTTTGGCAAAGAGACACCAAACTCTTTCTGTGGACATCGAGCTAGACCATACAGTCCCTGCTAAGAAAATACCGCAAATCCTTCAGCCTGCTATCCCAGTGGCTAGTATAGAATTAAACACCTTCACATTTATGGTGGAGCAGGTCAGCTTTATCTCTCAAAATTATCACAGCACTTTGAAAAGGGCAGTTCTGCAAACAACATCCTCTGATAAACTGAACCAGGCCTTGTTGCAGCTGGCATCTTGCTGCCTGTCTTTGGAGGAGATTCATTGCTACTGTGTGGTGTCTGTGGCTGTTGTGCAAGCTTTCCTCCTCCACTGTCCCAGACTCTGCAAGTATACACTGAAGACATCGAAAGAGCCACACCCCTGGCTGCCAGAAATTCTACAATGAACTTGGGAGTTGATCAGAGTTGTCTTCTGACATGAGAAGGAATCATCCATTGATTTGCTGTATTAAACTTGACTTCAAAAGAGTGCACAAGATCTGTTTTTCAGGGACTCTGCCCAAGGGGAGGGGACCTATTTGTTTTGCAAATTGAAAAGTTTTAAGTTTGAACAAAACAATCTGGTAGAGTAAAAGACACTAACAGGTGGAAACTTTCCAGCTTCTGCAAAACTAACAGCCTTGAAAGTCATTGCGCAATTGCTGGAAGGAAGATGAGATGGAGAACTATCTCCTCGCCCCATTCTCCCTCTCTTTACATATGGTTATATCTCTGGTGGAGGCATGTATTATATTTTGTATCTTCAATCAGCAAAGCTCTTTACTTAGCCTCCTAAACAGAGCAGAATCACTTGAGTGCATTGGAGTATTTGCATCGTCATATGAAATTATGTTGTGCCGTAAGGTTGTGACACACCAGGCCCATTCAGTCTCTTTCCATCGGCCCATTAGTTACATTTTTTAAAATCATGGTATCCTGTCGCTCAGCTCATTCATAAACCTACTGGACGACAAGTACTTTGTAAAATAAACAGCCCATCTCTGAGCAGATGAGAAGCCAAGTTCCCCCTTTTACAAAGTAGCCTTCAGAGGGCAGAAGGGAGAGCAGAGGCATAGGACCAACACAAACAGTACAGACATGACCATCACTGGAGTTGCCAGATGGACAGAGCCACTTTAATATTGAGTGTAATCAGAGGTACACTTTCTGGTGGCACTGACAAGAGCACACATTTCATTCAGTGTTTCCGTTGCTCCCCCTGCACTGTCAGCATTTTTGCCTTTTTTTATTAACTTCGTTTCACTTTTGCAAAATACAAGGATGTCTGCACAAATGAACCACATAACTAGCAGATCCCAGAACTGAAATTTCACTTTTTGGCCATCTATTTATGAAAAAACACTCGCTCCTTTTTCATAAACAGACATTATAATCTGTCAGAGAATTTATTCTAGTGATGTTTGAGAGTATTAGCAGAGGTGTGAAAAGAGTCTCAGGAGTGCCAAATTGTTTTTTATAAAATACATTGGTCCTGATTATAACTGTTAGCTATACGGAGAGTTTTTAAAAATCTAGAATCTATAAACTGCAATTTTTAAAATTACAATAAGAATTCAAGTCACCTGATAACTCCTAAATGCAATAGCTATTTTTTTTTTAATTTAAATGCTTTCCCACAGACATTTTCTTTGATCTTGGGTGTCTGCTTTCTTAATGTAAATCTTCCTAGGTCACCTTTCTATTTCCTGCTTGCCCGCTCACAACCTTGGACGTGGTAAGGAAGTAGCAGGTTGTAACGTCCTTCTTAAATGTTGAAAATATCTGGAGTCATTGCCATTCTGGATACATTTGTAATTAAGTGGTTATCCATGAATATGGGCCCCACCACCTCTGTAAACCTCTGCTAACCCTATAATCCTTCTAAAATCTCTGAATTTCATTCATTTTGTCCTCTTGCTTGTTGCCAATTTTAATCACCACACTCTCTCCCATCTTTAGAGCTCACCTTTTGTGATCAAGCTTTTGGTCACCTACCCCAATATCTCTTGCGTGGCGCGGTGTCAAATTTTCCTTGACAATGCTCGTGTGAAGTGCCTGAGATTGTTTTCCTACATTGAAAGCTGCTCTATAAATGCACGGTTTTATTGTTGAGAAACTCTGTCAGTCATGGTGCAAGTATTGTATGCTGTGATTGTAACACTCTTATATTAATACAGATTCATGACTGGATATAACACATCTGTATATTTTTTTTAATTTTTTCATGGGATGTGGATGTTATTGGTGAGACCAATATTGATTGCTCCTGAATTGCCTATGGAAAGGTGATGGTGAGCTGCCTTCTTGGATCCACAATGCAGTTGGGAAGGGAGTTCCAGGAATTTGATCGAGTAATACTGAAGGAACGGCGACATGGTTCCAAGCCAGGATGATATGCGGCTTGAAGGTGGAACGTACAGGTGGTGGCGATTCGTCGCCTCTGTTGCCTTTGTCCTCCTAGATAGTATAATCATGGGTTTAGAAGAATCATTGGTGTGCCGCTGCAGTGCATCTTGTATATAGGACATTCCCCTGCCATTGTGCATCGGTGGTGGAAAGGGTGCTGATCACGTGGATTGCTTTATCCTGGATAGTGTTAAAGTTCTGTGGATGTTGTTGGAGCCACACTCATTACGGCATGTGGAGTGTATGCCAGCAAACTCCTGACTAGTGCCTTTTAGATGGTGGACAGGACTTTGGGAGTATTTATAGGGTTGGCCCAGTTTAGTTTCTGGTCAGTGGTAACCCCTAGGATGTTATTGAATGTAAGGAGGAGATGATTAGATTCTCTCTTGTTGGAGATGGTCATTGCCAGGCACTTGTGGGGCGTGAATGTTATTTGCCACTTTTCAGGCCAAGGCTGAATGTTGACACATGGATACTGACTGCTTTGGTACCTGGGGAGTTGCATATGGGCCTGAACATTGTGCAATCATCAGCAAATGTCCCCACTTCCGACCTTATAAGAAATAGGAGCAGCTGTTGGCCATTTAGCCTGACCCAATCTTCACTACTCTTTGTGGAAAGACTAACGATCCTCCGAAAGAAGAAATCTCTCCATCTCTGTCTTAAATTAGAGACCCCTTTTTTGTTCAGGGTGTCGCCAAGTTCTAGGTTCCTCCATGAAGGGAAACATTCTCTTGGCATCCACCCTGTCAATCCCTCTCAGAATCATATATTTCAAAAAGACCTCCTCTTATTCTTCCAAACTCTAAAGTAGGGGGTTCCCAGTGTTCCATGAGAGGCTTCCGAAGGTCCACAGAGTTCCGGCAGCCATGTGGCAAAAAGGCAGTTTTTTTTTTAAACCCGAAAGAAAAAGCGTGTGAACTAAAATGCGCACGTAAGTCAGCAAAAATTTGAGATAGAGCAACGGCCGCAAACCAACGAATAAAAAATCAAATTGACCAATCAGAGCCCGCCTTCTCTAAGTATGGACTTCTGTTAGGTTGACTAGTGAGCCTATTCATGCCAATGCTCAGAGAGGCAGGGCGCTGATTGCCAGTTAGATTTTTGTTTCAGTTGTTGGGTAGAAAAGTGCAGATAAGTGGCCTGTGAGGCAAAGGAGCAGTGACTATGGCGCAGGTAAGTACTCTTACTCAGTAAGAGAAATTGTTATCTTGGCCATGTCAACCACATCCTGAGAACACATTGGCAAATAAACTATGTGAAGGGGGGCTTTGACAAGGGATTCATGGGGAGCTTTGGCAGAGGATTTCTGGGAGGGACTTTGGGAGGAGATTCATGTGATGGGGTTAAAACATGTCATTGACATGATAAAGTTTGGGGTTTCCCCAGTGCCCTTGGATGGTCACGAAGGGTTCCATGGCTAGAAAAGTTTGTGAAGCCCTGCCTTAAAGAGTATAGACCCAACCTGTATGACGACAACCTCTTCATGCAATCCAGTGAATTTCCTCTGAACTGCCTGTAATGTATATCCCCCCTTAAATAAGGAGTCTAAAACTGCACTGTACTCTCAGTGCAGTCTCACCGATGCCTTGTACAGCTGTATCAAGACTTATCTACATTTACGTTCCAACCCCCTTGCCATAAAGGCTAATATACCTTTTGCCTCAATTACTTGCTGTATCTGCATGCAAACCTTTTGTGATTCATATACAAGGGCACGCAGGGGTCCCTCTGTACCACCGCATTCTGCAGTTTCTCTCCATTTAAATAGTAAACTGCTTTTCTATTCCTACCAAAGTGGATAAGTTCACATTTTCCCACAGCATCCTCCCTCTGCCAAATTTTAGGCCATTCAATTGACTTATCTGTATCCCTTTGCAGACTTTTTGTATCCTTCTCACAACCTGCTTTCCTACCTATCTTTGCATCATCAGTAAATCTGACTACAATACAGTTGATCGTTTCATTGCAGTCATTCATGTAGATCGTAACTAATTGAGCCCCTGGTACTGATTCCTGTGGCAAACCCGTACTTACAGTTTACCAACATGAATGTGATCCATTTACCCTGATTCTCTGCTTCCTGTTGGTTAGTCTATCTTCTGTCTAGGCTAATATATCATCTCCAAAACCACAAGCTCTTAGTTTGTAGAGAAACATTTTATGTTGGGGGGGAAGGTCATTGATGAAACAGTTGTAGATGATTGGGCCTAGGATACGAGGAACATCAGTTATTTATTTGCAAATAATTTTTAAGATATTCTAATTCTTTGGTTCTAGTCCTTTGGGTTTTGACATGTAACACATAGAACATAGAACAGTACAGCACAGAACAGGCCCTTCGGCCCTCGATGTTGTGCCGAGCAATGATCACCCTACTTAAACCCACATACCCGTAACCCAACAATCCCCCCATTAACCTTACACTACGGGCAATTAAGCATGGCCAATCCACCTAACCCGCACATCTTTGGACTGTGGGAGGAAACCGGAGCACCCGGAGGAAACCCACGCACACACGGGTAGGACGCGCAGACTCCACACAGACAGTGACCCAGCCGGGAATCGAACCTGGGACCCTGGAGCTGTGAAGCATTGATGCTAACCACCATGCTACCGTGAGGCCCCAATGCCTTGTGTCTGTTCTAAAAGATCCCTCAGAGAGCTATGCAGAGTTGCTATTTTAATTGCGGCATTGATTTTGGATTGGGCCTCTAAGTGTAATTGGAGTGTTTGTTTTGGCTAGCCTGGTAGCATAGTGGTTAGCACAGTTGTTTCACAGCTCCAGGGTCCCAGGTTCGATTCCAGGCTTGGGTCACTGTCTGTGTGAAGTTTGCACGTTCTCCCCGTGTGTGCGTGGGTTTCCTCCGGGTGCTCCGATTTCCTCCCACAGTCCAAAGATGTGCAGGTTAGGTGGATTGGCCATTCTAGATTGCCCTTAGTGTCCAAGAAAGGTTTAGTTGAGTTACGGGGATAAAGGGGATAGGGTGGAGGTGTGGGGCTTAAGTAGGGTGATCTTTCCAAGGGCCGGTGCAGACTCAATGGGCTGAATGGCCTCCTCCTGCACTGTAAATTCTATGATAATCTATGATAATCCAATTGGTTGAGCTATTACAAGGTTTTCTCTCAATACTGCTTTAAAACAACAGCATGGTCTTTATGATGACAGCTTTTTCTTTACATGTGCTGAATGTTGTGAAATGCCCCACATATCTCTATCTAATAAGATACTTTAGCTTAGTTTTAATAAAACAAAAATAGTAATATTTAAAAGAACATTTAAAAGTTTTTCCTCGCAGTTATACCTTCTGTTGCATTTGGTCTAGAACTTAGTGCAGCGGATGCAGTGTTCCATGTCACAGGTGTCGTGTCGACTGGGTGTATTAACACTCCACAATGTGGCTGGTTCATTAAGATTGATTGTGAAGAGGACTTCCGGTTGTGGTGATGCGGAGCTAAGCCGCACGTTCGGCAGCCCCCGCTATCAAAGGACTTTCGGGCCTGTTTTAGGGCCCCAAACGGCGCTGTTTCGACGATTCCCGGTGGGGGAAGGTGTTTGGAGGAACATTCCCCGAAATTTATGGTGCGCACCCGGAGTGGGGCAAAGGAAAAGGCTGCAGCAGCTCCCCAGAAAAAGCGGGGGAAGGAGGACAAAATGGCGGCCGGCGGAGCACCCGAGGATTGGTGGAAGTGGGCGCAGGAGCAGCAAGCTGCTCTGCTGCGCTGTTTTGTGGAGCTAAAGGCTGAGTTGCTGGACTCCCTGAATGCGACAACCAACAAGCTGCTTGAGACCCAGACAGCCCAGGGGGCGGCCATTCAGGAGTTGCAGCGGCAGGCCGCTGATCGGGAGGAGGAGGCCGTGGTCCTCGTGGGGAAGGTGGAGATGCACGAGGCACTTAACAAAAAGTGGCAAAACCGCTTGGAGGAGCTGGACTTTCGCACGAGGCGAAAGAATTTGAGGATCCTGGGCCTGGCGGAGGGGCTGGAGGGGTCGGATCTTCCGTCCTGTGTGGCCACGATGCTGAACTCGTTGAAGGGGGCGCGGGGTCCATCCCCTGGAGCTTTAGGGAGCCCACAGAGTGCTGGCCAGGAGGCCCAAGACGAATGAACCCCCGCGGCGGTGCTGGTGCGGTTCCATCGGTTCAGTGACCGGGAGTGTGTGCTGCGCTGGGCCAAGAAGGAGAGGAGCAGCAAGTGGGAGAATTTGGTAGTGCGAATCTACCAGGACTGGAGTGCGGAGGTGAATAAGCGGCGGGCCGGGTTTAACCGGACGAAGGCGGTGCTGCATGCCAAGCAGGTCAAATTTGGAATGCTGCAGCCTGCGCGTCTGTGGGTGACATATAAGGACCGGCACTACTACTTGGAGTCCCCGGAGGAGGCGTGGGCCTTTGTACAGTCGGAGAAGCTGGACTCGAACTAGGGTCTGGGGCTGCGGGGTCCTGTGTACTACGGTCGTTGCTGTTTTTGCTGTTGCTGTTTTTGTAATTTTGACAGGTGTTTTTTATGCTGGTTTTTGCTCTGTTTCCGGGTGGTTCTGTTGGGTATGATTTTGGGGAATGTTGGGGGTTTGTTTTTTCTTCTGTACGGGGCTGGGGGATGGGGTGGAGCTGGAGTTTGGGAGCTGCGTCAGAAAGGTGGGGTGGGGCAGCGTGAAAGCGCGGGCTTTCCTCTGGTTTCCCGCGTTGCGGGGTAGGAGGGGTGGAGCTGGTGGTGGGGGCGTGGCCTCTACTGGTTTTTTCCCATGCTGAAGCAGTGCCAAGGAGGTGTGGCAGGAGGGGGGATGACCCCATGTCGGGAGGGGCCGGGTTTTGGTGGGAGTTGCCGGGGTCAGCAGAACTCAGCTGACTCACGGAAGTAACCATGGAGGGTGCGTCGCGGCTAGGAGGGGTCCCAGCCTGGGGGTGGGGGGGTTGGGGGGGAAATACCGGTTTGCTGCTGGAATGGCCGGGAAGGAGCTGGTGTGGGCTGGGGGGGGGGGGGGGGGGGGGGGGGGGGTAGAGGAGAGGCGGTATCGTCATGGGGAACGGGTCGGGCGGGGTGCGCTGGCCTGGGGCGAGCAGTCGATGAGCTATGGCTAGTCGGAGGGGGGGCGGGGTGCCCTCTGATCCGGCTGATCACCTGGAACGTGAGGGGGCTGAATGGGCCGGTTAAGTAGGCTTGGGTATTTTCTCATTTGAAGGGGCTGAAGGCGGATGTGGCTATGCTCCAGGAGACCCACTTGAAGGTGGCGGACCAGGTTCGTCTGAGGAAGGGGTGGGTGGGGCAGGTTTTCCACTCAGGATTAGATGCAGGAAGAACCAGGGTGTGGCGATTCTGGTGGGGAAGAGGGTGGCGTTCGAGGCATCTGAGGTGGCGGACAAGGAGGGCAGATTTGTTCTGGTGAAGGGTAGGCTGCAGGGAGAGAAGGTGGTGCTGGTAAACGTGTATGCCCCGAATTGGGATGATGCTGGCTTTCTGAGGCATATGTTGGGCCGCATTCCGGACCTGGAGGCAGGGGGCCTGATCATGGGGGGAGACTTTAACACGGTGCTGGATCCCCGACTAGACCGGTCCAGTTCAAGGACGGGTAGGAGTCCGGCGGCGGCCAAGGTGCTGAGGGGGTTTATGGACCAGATGGGAGGGGTGGATCCCTGGAGGTTTGGGAGGCCAAGGGCGTGGGAGTACTCCTTTTTCTCCCATGTGCATAGGGTTTACTCCCGAATAGATTTTTCGTCCTGAGCAGGGGATTGATCCCGAAGGTGCAGGATGCCGAGTATTCGGCCATAGCAATTTCAGACCATGCTCCACACTGGGTCGATCTGGAGATGGGGGAGGCGCGGGATCAGCGCCCGCTGTGGCGTCTGGACGTGGGGTTGCTGGCTGATGACGAGGTGTGTAGGAGGGTCCGGGGAAGTATTGAGGGGTATCTTGAGACCAACGACACGGGGGAGGTCTGGGTGGGGATGGTTTGGGAGGCTCTGAAGGCAGTGATTCGGGGGGAGCTGATTTCCATCCGGGCCCATAGGGAGAGGAGGGAGAGGGAGAGACTGGTGGGGGAGCTCCTGGATGTGGATAGGAGGTACACGAGGCCCCGGAGGAGGGATTGCTGGGTGAATGGCGTACCTTGCAGGCCAAGTTCGACTTGCTGACCACCAGAAAGGCGGAGACACAGTGGAGGAAGGCGCAAGGCGCGGTTTATGAGTATGGGGAGAAGGCGAGCAGGATGCTGGCGCATCAGCTCCGCAGGCGAGATGTGGCTAGGGAAATTGGTGGAGTGATGGATAAGGGTGGGAATGTGGTGCGGAAGGGGGCAGAGGTAAATGGGGTCTTTAGGGACTTTTACGAGGAACTGTACCGGTCAGAGCCACCGGTGGGGGTGGGAGGAATGGAGAGCTTCATGAACAGGCTACGTTTCCCAAAGGTGCAGGAGGAGCTGGTGGAGGGGCTGGGGGCGCCGATAGAGTTGGAGGAGCTAATCAGGGGGATTGGTCAAATGCAGTCAGGTAAGGTGCTGGGGCCGGTGGAATTTTATAAAAAGTATGCGGACCTGGTGGGCCCCCTGTTGGTGCGAGCCTTCAATGAGGCATGGGAGGGGGGACTTTGCCCCCCGACGATGTCACGGACGCTGATTTCTTTGATTCTGAAGCGGGATAAGGACCCCTTGCAGTGTGGATCATACAGGCCAATCTCGCTCCTCAATGTGATGCTAAGTTGCTGGCGAAGATCCTGGCCACCAGGATAGAGGACTGTGTGCCAGGGGTGATACACGAGGATCAGACAGGATTTGTCAAGGGAAGACAGCTTAACAGGAATGTGCGGAGATTGTTAAATGTTATTATGATGCCGGCGGTGGAGGGGGAGGCGGAGATAGTGGTGGCGCTAGATGCAGAGAAGGTGTTTGATAGAGTTGAGTGGGGGTACCTGTGGGAGGTGCTGGAGCGGTTTGGATTTGGGAGGGGTTCATCAAATGGGTGAGGTTGCTTTATGAGGCCCCGATGGCGAGTGTAGTTACTAATGGAAGGAGATCAGAGTACTTCAGGCTCTACCGTGGGGCCAGGCAGGGGTGCCCCCTGTCCCCCTTGCTTTTTGCACTGGCGATTGAACCTCTGGCTTTGAAAATGAAAATGAAAATCGCTTATTGTCACGAGTAGGCTTCAATGAAGTTACTGTGAAAAGCCCCTAGTCGCCACATTCCGGCGCCTGTCCGGGGAGGCTGGTACGGGAATCAAACCGTGCTGCTGGCCTGCTTGGTCTGCTTTAAAAGCCAGCGATTTAGCTGAGTGAGCTAAACGTTGAGGGAGTCGGGGAGGTGGAGGGGTCTGGTGCGGGGTGGGGAGGAACATCGGGTATCGCTGTATGCGGACGACCTGCTGCTGTATGTGGCGGACCCAGAGGGGGGAATACCGGGGGTGATGGAGCTGTTGGCTGAGTTTGGGAGCTTCTCGGGCTATAAGCTGAATCTGGGCAAGAGCGAGGTATTTGTAGTGCACCCGGGTGATCAAGAGGAGGGAATTGGGAGGCTCCCGTTTAAGAGGGCAGTGAAGAGTTTTAGGTACCTGGGGGTGCAGGTGGCCAGGAGTTGGGGGACTCTCCACAAGCTTAATTTTACCAGGCTTGTGGAGCAGATGGAGGAGGAATTCAAAAGGTGGGACATGGTGCCGCTATCGCTGACGGGTAGAGTGCAGTCCGTTAAATGACGGTACTCCCGACGTTCTTGTTCCTTTTTCAGTGTTTGCACATCTTTATCCCTAGGGCCTTTTTTAGGAGGGTGACTAGCAACATCATGAGCTTTGTTTGGGCGCATGGGACCCCGAGGGTGAAGATGGTCTTCTTGGAGCGGGGTAGAGATGGTGGGGGGCTGGCGCTACCCAAGCTCTCAGGGTATTATTGGGCGGCCAATGTGTCGATGGTACGCAAGTGGGTGGTGGAGGGGGAGGGGGCAGCATGCATACGGTTGGAGATGGTGTCCTGTGGAGGCACAAGCCTGGGGTAACGCTCCCTCCTACAAGGTATACCACGTATCCGGTGGTGGCGGCTACCCTCAAGATTTGGGGGCAGTGGAGGCGACATAGGGGGGAAGTGGGTGGCTCGATGGAGGCTCCGCTAAGGGGGAACCATTGGTTCGTCCCGGGGAACATTGATGAGGAGAAATTTGAGCTCCCCTCGGGGAACATGTTCAGGTACCTGCAGGTAAAGGCGTTTGCTAGGCGACAGGTGGAGGGATTCCATTTTCTTCCCGCGAGGGGGGTGAGTGACAGGTGCATTCGGGGGTCGGGGATGGGAAGATATCTGATATCTACAAGATAATGCAGGAGGTGGCGGAGGCGTCAGTAGAGGAGCTAAAGGCTAAGTGGGAGGGGGAACTAGGGGAACAGATCGAGGATGGGACATGGGCGGATGCCCTGGAGAGGGTTAACTCTTCCTCCTCGTGTGCGCAGCTTAGCCTCATCCAATTTAAGGTGCTGCACCGGGCCCACATGTCCGGGTCTAGGATGAGTAGGTTCTTTGGGGGCGAAGACAGGTGTGTCAGGTGTTCAAGGAGTCCAGCGAACCATGCCCATATATTCTGGAAGGGGGTGGCGAGGACGGTGTCGAGGGTGGTAGGATCCAGGGTCAAGCCAGGCTGGGGACTCGCGATTTTTGGGGTTGCGGTGGAGCCAGGAGTGCAGGAGGCGAGAGAGGCCGGTGTTTTGGCCTTTGCGTCCCTAGTAGCCCGGTGGAGGATCTTGCTACAGTAGAAGGATGCGAGACCCCCAAGCGTGGAGACCTGGATCAATGACATGGCGGGTTTTATTAAGCTAGAGAAGGTCAAATTCGCCCTGAGAGGATTGGTACAAGGGTTCTTTAGGCGTTGGCAGCCTTTCCTCGACTTTCTGGCTCAACGATAGGGAACTGGGTCAGCAGCAGCAGCAACCGGGGGGGGGGGGGGGGGGGGGGGGTTTGACTGTTTATTTAATTTAATTTATTTTCAAGTTCTTTTGTTGTTTACCGGGTTTTGGGGGGGGGGGGGGCTCGATATATGCGTTGTTACGGTCTTGGGGGTGTTATGCGTATTATGTTGTTTTATTGTTGTTTATTACTGTTTGCTGTGTTATATATTTTGTAAAAAAATTTCAATAAGAATTATTTTTTTAAAAAAGATTAATTGTGAAGTTTGTATTCATGTTGTTCTTCATTGATGGGGATCTCAGCTTTGAGCATGGAAACTGGACAGGAGGGAATTTACTTTGCTGAGCTGACTATCCAGAGCAATGATGTGTGCACTGGCACACTGCCAGCCCTGCCCACACAGCTGTTAACCCCATGAGGATTCAGCACTTTTTCACATTTTGTAATGTGTATGCTAATCATTCACGAGATTGGCTAAATTCGATTGTCTGCCTTTCGGGAAGAGGGGAGCTATTGAATGGAACGGGGCGTTTATCAGCTCCGGATAACTCAGCGTTTCACTCAGTCAAAGTATTGGTGGATCAGACTAATGAACCATCATTGTAATGGACCTAGTGGTCTTTTAAAATTCTTAATTTACTTGTAGTCTTTATCAATAAAAGTTCAGGTGGGTTCAGTCAACCACCCTATAAATAATGTTCTGGCTCAATCCAACTCTATTCAAAATGCTGTCTCTGTTCCTTCTGTCACAACGCACACACAGACACCATGGAAGATGTTACAAAACTTTCACTGAATCAAAACATCCTCATTAACCTTTAAACAATGGAGTTTATCCAATGCTTTGCCATCATCATTTGTAGACTTGAAATTTAAAAAGGAAGTGTTCCTTGGATGTAGGTAATGCTGACAATTTACTGCCCATCTCCAGTTTCCCTCAGAAGACGGTGGTGAGATTACTACTTGAAGTGTTAGTCTTTGCACTGACTGTTTCCATGATGGTGTTAGGTAGGAAATTCCAGAATTTTGGCTCACTGACTGTGCATTTTATTTCACCAAGACTAGATGGTGTGTGACTTGGAGGGGAACTTAAATCTGTGTAAGTGAATGGGTTAAATTTGAGCCCAAGGCACCTCCACCATTATCTTTTTTAATAAATTTAGAGTACTCAATTATTTTTTTTTCCAATTAAGGGGCAGTTTAGCGTGGCCAATCCACCTAACCAGCAAATCTTTGGGTTGTGGGGGTGAAACCCACGCAGACATGGGAAGAAAATGCAAACTCCACAAGGACAGTGACCCAGGTCAGGGATTCGAACCCGGGCCCTCAGTGCTGTAGTCCCAGTGTTAACCACTGCACCACTCTCCACCATTATCTTAAGGCTCCTGACCTTGGTAGAACTCAGTGGGTGCTGTTGAAGTATGCTTAGAGGGTTTCTGCAGTGAATTATGTAGTTTTCGTAATATGGCCCCTTTTTTAAAGGCAGGGGTGGGGCTGGGTGCATGTGAACCTGAAGATGGCAGCAAACCAATGGAATTGGGGTGTGGTGGCCCACCTAATCTAAATGGCCGAGCCTTGTCTTAATTTGTGAGAAGTCCTGGAGAGATCCATTACCTGGCTGGTGAGTGAGTATGAAATTCAGCAGGGACCCAGCAGTGTGGTGATGTGGGGTTCTACATGCATGTGGTGATGGTGTTCCTGGTCATGATCAGGGTTGGGGAGTGAGATGGGGTGGGGCCGGGGGGGGGGGGGGGGTGCTATTGGGCTCAAATTTTTGCCATGAACAGAAGAAGGGAATCCAGGATAAAGGAGACCCAAGTTTTCTCCTGAGGCTTGGAACGGCACTTGGTTCGCAAGGTAACCTAAAAGAAAGTTTTTAAACTTAAAATAAAAACAGGAAATGCTGGAAAAACTCAACAGTCCTGGTAGCATCTGTGGAGGGAGAAACAAGAGTTCATGTTTCGAGTCCGTATGACTCAAAACTTACCTCTCTGGGTCTCTGCTTCACAATTCCTCTCCTATTAGGTTTGCCAGGGAAATTGTCACTGCTCCCAGGCTCAGACTAATATTGAAGTTGGACCCTAATCATGTCTATTTAAAAGGGATACTCTTTCTATGGGTGTCTTGCACGCTTGCTGAAAAGGGCAGGTTAAGATTGAGAAATGGTGGAAAGGTGGAAATGGTTGGTATCAGAGAGCATGAGTGACACTGGCCTAAGTTATAATTGTTCCTTCCCCATCTCTGGAAGAAGCAGTCGAACCTTTTCTTGTTTGAATTGAATTCTGACCTTTAACTGGACAGGAGAGTGACAGAAACCCCAGAGAAATGGTGGAAATGATTTTTACATCGTCGCTCTGAAGTGTTTTTTTACAGGTCTCCAATCAAGGGGTCATAGGATAGCCCCATGGCATTTTAGGACTATTGTGTGGGGAGAGTCTAACTGGTGCTGACCTAAGCAGTATTTGTTGGGGCAGTGGAGACGGAGCTTGAATTTGTATCCAGCCTGAATTGGTGCAACAATCTGTTGTGCTCAATGCTGACTTTGGACTTTAAAGATTTGTGTACAACAGTGAAGATTTTAGCATGAAACGGGTGTTTGGAGTGGGGACCATTTTACCTCCTCTCATGTGGGGCTGCACTTTGTGAAAATGTGATCATCTTCTGGCTGGTTTTAAAACGCAGATGAAATTAAATGCCTCAAAATAGAGGCCAGTTGGTATATTTTAAATGTCAGACGCATTTACACGCGGTCTGGCTAACCTGACACTTGAAAATGGAAGGAAAAATAATTTAAGTGACTTCTTTCCCCAAACGTGAGATTTGTTTGTGTTTGGTTATTAGAAGAATTACGATAACATTGGCTGAAACCCAAAGTGTTTGAGGTCTTCTGTTCACATCCTATTGTTGAGATCCCACAGTTGGTTGGGAGAAGCTAAAAGGCAGAGCATTTGCCTGTGGTTGTGTGTGGACTGGTCACTGTGTGAAGTCTCTGCAGTGTTGGAGCGTGTACATGGGGCCCCTTGTTCTGGGCGAGTGACTATGCAGGGCGGGGGGGGGGGGGGGAGAGAGGTGGGATGATGGTTTTTGCTGTTGTCACACTGGGGTCAGGTGGTGTGCGAGCGGGGTCAGTGTCAGGTGGCATTGTATTTGGGATCAGTTGGTTGCGGGGTGCTTATTATGCTGGAGGTCGGTGTCAGATGATGTTGCACTGCTGGTGGCGCGGTCAGGGTCAGACGCTGATGCTTTGGGACAGTTTCGGAGCGTCGCTGAGGGGCGTTTGGATGTGATGAGCGCATCGAGCCGCTGTCAGTGCACTGGGGGTCATGGATGGATACAGCAGTAACGTGCCCGCCTTCCTCACCAAGCTGTGGACTTTGGTGGAGGACCCTGAGACCAACGATCTGATCTGCTGGAGTGAGGTGAGTTCCCTGAGATCTGGCGGGTGGGGGGTTGCTCGGTGTTATGGGAGAGAGCAACAATCTCACCAGGACCAGGGAGACGGTGCGTCCCAGACATGGTCAATTCGTGACTGGACAGATGATCGATTCTTGAAAACTCGAACGATTTCTGATATAAATCTTTCAAGGGTCCCAGTTTACAAACCACCTTCTTCCAAAAGGCCGAATTCCTTTTATCCCCCCCCCCCCCCCCCCCCCCCCCCCCCCCACATCACAAGTTGGTGAGCACTTTTTTAATGGAGAAAATGAGAGAAATCCGCGTATCACTTTGGCTGCAGCGTCTTTGGCCGACTGGATGAAGTTCTCACTTGCTTCCTTGCCCCGGGCAGTTTGCCAATGTGAGTTGCATCGACTTTGAGCACCCCCGTAGTAACCCTTGCGCTGTGTGTTGTGCTAGTTCCTTCTCACAAATCAAACCACATCTCAATCCAACCACTCTGTTCAACCTGTCCCTAGATTCAAGAGCAAGGATCCAGTAATTCCCGAGATCAGGTCACAAGGGATGAACCAGGTCCCAAGAACCATAGTTTAATCACTGCAACCCCCCCCCCCCCCCCCCCCCCCCCCCCAATCCTCTGGCATATAGTCCTGTGACCCAGCTCACTATCCCAAAACAAACCTTGTCATATAATTAACGTAAATCCAGTAAGTCACAATACTGTAAACCTTCCCACAAGCATCCCCTTCCACCCTTTCCAATTTCAATTAAGAAGGTAATCTTTAGCCCCGGTGTACCCTCAGCTCTAGGGCCTGGTTCAATACCCTGAAACCTGGTGTGAAGTACACATGCGGCAGATTGACAGGTGATTCTGTCCATCCCTGCCTTAATTGGCAACAGTTTCCCTGCATTTCAATAGCAACTAAAATTCAAAAGTACTTAGATCAGCTGTGATGTGCTTTGAGATGTACTGGGAATGGGACAGATGCGATACAAATGCAATTCTTATTGAGCCTCTCACATCCGCCTTGGCTTTTAGCATCGATAGCACAGGATGATCTCTACATGTCTGTCTTTCCAGCTGCCTCAACTCGAGTCCTGGCACCTGGGTCCCAGTTCCTATTCCCTTCCTGACCCTCCATCACCCCAGAGCAACACATTGATGCACATCTCAGACTAGTGCCCAACTTGGCTCCATCCTCTCAGGATAGGCAAGCTAACCATCTTGATCAAAATGACAATGATGCTTGGAGACACAGTGATAAGAGCCTTTCCACTGCCTCGGATAATAGATTCCTTCAAAAAGGAAAAGTACCCAAGCGACACGGTGGCTCAGTGGTTAGCACTGTTGGCTCACAGCACCAGGGACCCAGGTTCAATTCCGGCCTTGGGTTACTGTGGAGTTTGCACGTTCTCATCATATCTGCGTGGGTTTCCTGCGGATGCTTCGGTTTCCTCCCACAATCCAAACATGTGCAGTTAAGGTGGGGATAGTGCTGGGGATTGGGCATAGGTGGGGTGCTCGTTCAGAGGTTCGGTGCAGACTCGATTGGCCGAATGCTCTAACAATTATATGAAACAGATCAAAACCTGCAAAAATGAAGGAGGGAAGAAGACTCGAATAGATTCAAAACTCTTGCAGTATTATCAGCTTCCTCCTTGCTCTTCCAGTCCCAGATATTCGTGCTTTGCATCTTTTTGTACTAATCAGGGGATATGGACATCACTGGTAAGCTGGCATTTATTGTCCATCTCTAGTTTTCCTTGAGGAAGTTGATATATTACGATATGTAATATATTTATTCCTTTCAATCAAACTGAGTTGTAAAATGAAAGCCGTAATCTTCCAATAACGATTAAGTAATTTATTGAGTAATAGAAACTAATCTCGTGAGTTCTTTTTACTAATACTAAACTAGTAAAACAAATAAACAACTGTAGAATATTAATTATTAAATAAGTAGATATAAAACTCTGATAACTAATAACTTCTCTCTAGCTTTCTCAATTCTGTTATCCTGACGCACACTCCTCGAAGAGAGAGCGGGAAAACATTTATATAGGTCCTGATGGCGAGGCCATCTAGTGTTCGTTTGCCTGTACTTGCTTAACATAGTCTGATCATGTATTATTTAATACAGAGATCATTACAAAGGCGATGGTGGGTCTCCTTCTCGTCTGGCTGCTGTCTGTGTACTCAAGATTCAGTTTTTCGTTCATTTAATCTCTCTCTCTCTCTCTCTTTCCCATCTGATGGCCAGGAGTTGCATGATTTTGACTCTGCAAGAATGAAGGAATAATGATCAATTGAGCAATACATGTCCTTGCCAGAATGCTGTGTAGTAACTTGGAGGGGCTTGGATGTGATAGTTATCTCATACACCAGCTGCCTTGGTCCATTCACAAACTCGCAGTTGTGGGTTTGGGAAATGCTTTTGAAATGCTGCAGTGCATCCTTTAGACAGAGCACATTGCAACCACTTTGAACTTGTGGTGGAGAGAGTGAATCTTTAGCTTGGTGGATGGACTGCTGATCAATTGGATGGCTTTGAACTTCTTGCGTATTATTGGAGCTGCACCCAACCATGCAAGTGAAGAGTAGCTCATCACTCCTGACTTGATGCCTTGTCGGCGGTTGAGAGGCTTTTGGGGTGTCAGAAAGTGAAGAATGTGCAGCTGCAGCGAGAACGGGTGAAGCCTGTAACTGTTCATTTCAATATGTGAAGGATGTCATTGGTTGAATTACTAGCCAGTTTTCAACTAATCAGAAGCCTGCTCTCAAGGTGGAATGTAAGAGGCTGAGAATGGAAATGTTGATTTCCATAGTTTTTGGGTAGTCCTTGGTTTGTTTCCATAATGAGTCACTGCACCGCAAGAGTCGTGCATTGTGAGAGGTTCTTTCAAATATTTCCATCGGATTAGACAGTAAATAAATGTAACTTTCCGAATATTACTTGATTGTTACAAAAGGTGGAGGATAAACAATGTGAGCAGAACGGTAATGTTGCTTATGTACAGAAATTCTGGAGAAGAAAATTGGGATTTTCATGTCTCTCTCGCTCAATCTATAATTCTTTCCCACCGTTCAGTCTTCTTATTTCTCATTTTGTATGCCTCTTGTGCACTTTTTATCATTATTGTCTTTATCTCCTTATCTTTAAAACATTCTGACAATTTTACATCCTCACTATAGGCTGGATTTTCTTGGGGTCAGAGAGATTTCATGGAGGTGTAAAAATGATGGCTGGGATCCGATTTCTGGATTCCAGACCCAATTCCCAACGCTCCCAATTTTCAGCAGTGTTGGTTAAGGGTGTGGGCTAGAATGGGTCACATGCCCCCACCCTGCATTCCTGAGCTGGCTAGCTCCATAATGAGCAGCGATAGTCATCTCCTAATCCCCTACAAAGGAGTCATGAACCATAGTTTGGATCAAGGAACCTTTTGAAAAGTAATATTCAAAAGGTCTTACCCATGCCCCTCATGCCAAACTTATGCCCCCCACCCAACTCCTTTGGCCCCTCATGCTCCCCATACCAAACACCACCCATCCACCCACCCTTATGACCCCTCACACCCTCCATTCTAAGCTATGTCCCTCCACCCACCATCCCTCCAATAGCCTCTCATAGCCTCCATGCTTACCTATGGCATTTCCATACCTATTCACCCGCTATACACTCTATACAGACACAATAAACCCAACAGCAATAATAGGATGTGTGAGGAAGCTTAATAAAATAGTAAATCATTTGCAAATATCTGCATTCTTGAACTCGTTTTACTACAGCTCAATAAAGGCATCAATCAGCCAGACCTTTTTAAAATATCAGTAGCAGAAACTGCACTTAATTGAAACCTCTTTATGTTGTGTAAATAAACATCCTGCAGTTGACAGAATAGATCACAGAGTAAGAGCTGTCAATCAAACAATGTTTTCCCTGGGGCACCGATATTTCAACAGTCTAATGGATGCCTGAGCTTTCAGCCAAAAATGCATAATGAGGCTTTTGCTATTGATACTTTAAATGGTCCAGCTGGTTGACATTTTTAAAGTTTGTTTGCACCTCATTCTGTTGCAGTAGGGTTAATTGGTTCTGTCCAGACTGAGTAGTGAGTGAATGGCCATGGACTGCATAAGTTAGCATGGAAGGTAAGCGGGGCCATGGGGGGAATCATGAGGTGGCATAAATAGGCATGGATGGGACATGGGTATTGTGTGGGCAATGGGAGAAGGTGGGTGAGTGCTAGAGGGCTGTTCTTTGTTGTGCTACCATTATTTTGACCTGGACAAAGTCCCAGAACACCAAGGCAGGCTTTTTAAGCTGTCTAGCAACTGGCAGCCCTCTGAACTCTTTCCGGTGTCGGCAGGGCCAGATCCTTGATATTCCAACACCCCCCGCCCCCCCCAACTTTTTAATGAGGCGAGTTTTCCTGAGGCGGATCGGCTTCCCGACTCCCACTACCCACTGCCAGGATGAACATCCAGCCTATATGCCTGATTTACACCTTTCACATTTTCATCAGTAATTTCCACTTTTTTGGGGTCTTTTGGTTTATATTATTCTTCCCCTGATCAGGAGCTATTTTTGAACATAAATATAGATCGCAAGAATCCCACATAGAGTTTTTAAAAATGCTGCAAGAAAAGATTCAAAAGAAAACAAAAATCTTGATCGGATTAATCTGGGCTGGCAGCCTGTTGCATTACCAAGGAAGAGCTGCAATTGATACAAGTGCCTTCCTCCAAATCACACTTTAAAGTCCCATGTTCAGACGGACACGGCAGGTTTTATTGGATTTTTTTACAGAAAGAAAGCAGATAGTTTTCATGTTACCCCAGGCAGTTTTCCCTTCTCATCCCATACCACCTATAAACAGAGTAACTGGTCATTCATCGCAAGGCTGTGAGACATTGCTGATGCAGAATACTTACCTAATTGGCCTATATAACAGACATAATTTCACAGCGTAATTCACTGTGTGAGTGCTTCAGATATGATTGGATAAATGCAAGCAGTAGTACTGGGGGCCTGAAAGAGATGCACCCAGGCAAGAGAAGCACCTTTTGCAAGAGGGGAGAAAGAACTTGGTGAAAAATAGCACATCTTTTTTTTAAAAAAAAGTTACAATGACCCTGTACAATTTTAGCCCGTGCAAAGTTTCGCTTGATTCAGAATGTGCCACTATCACATTTGAAAATGTTTTTTCCATAAACCTTAGCTCCTTCTAAGTTTCCATTGGTGGTTCCATCACTTGAATGTGGGGTAGAAAAATTGTGAATGTCCTTTCGTGAATCCAACCCCAAACACATGTTGTGATGAAGGAGTATGTGAGCAGGAGTAAGGGACGGCATGGTGATGCAGTGGCTAGCACTACTGCCTCACAGCGCCGAACACCCAAGTTCGATCCTGGCCCCTGGTCACTGTTTGTGCGGAGTTTGCACATTCTCCCCATGTCTACGTGAGTCTCACCCCCACAACCCAAAGACGTGCAGGGTAAGTGGATTGGCCATGCTAAACTTCCCCTTAATTGGAAAGAAAGATATGGGTAGTTTAAATGTTTAAAAATAAAATGATGGAAGAATAAAACTTCTGTCTTTGTTATATATTTAATTCAAACTATCCTCACATATTTCAAAAATTGTATTGTAAGCTTGGGAGGCTAATCACTGGACATGCATGCAACAAAGCCTGATTATATAGTGAGAACCATTGAGCTTTAGCGCTAACATGCTAACATCAGCGATGTGAACTGTCTGCCTGATTGAGCCTTGCTCCACATCTAAGTAATTATGCCTGACCTTTGAGTTTAAGATGGTAAAAATGGCCAAAAGGTGGTCAAGTGTCTCATTTCCAGCACTGACTGAGAATGTAATATGCTGCACAAGTGGAAAATAATGTCGTGAGCATCGCTGCTTCAGCTACTTTGATTATGGGACTATAATTTGTAACTGTAGAGAATGCATTGTAGTTTATGTTCCAAAATTAAACAGAAAATTATGGCAACTAAACAAATCCTTTATTAAAATCTACAGTTTTAAAGGGCTGAATGGCCCACTTCTCCAAAGTCCTCTTCCCATGTTGATTCGCAATGTTATCATACATTCATTGTGAACAATGAATTATAGAGTAAGTGGAGCGTGACTGAGATTCAATGCATGACACCTACAGTGGAACAAACCATTGAAAGGGAAATACATTTAAAAGTTCATTTTCAGGATTGTAAATGACTGAAGCTTAAGGGACTGTTTCCTGTCCAGAATTTTGTCCCCATGAAAGGAGCTATAAACCATGTTTGGAAATCGGCCATTTGGTGGCCAACCCCTGGCTTTGACTAGCCTGAAAATATTGCACTTCTGAAACATAAAGAAAATACTTTTATTGACCTGATTTATCCCGAACAGTTCCACGATAAAGAAGTAATTGTCCAAACAGTCAGGCTGCCCTAATCTGCACTCAGTAAAGGTCACAGGAACACATCTAATGGATTACAGTCTGCTGCTGGCAAAGGTCCCAGTGATTTAGTCCCAAATCAAATTATTGACTCTTACAGCATCCAACTTTAGTTACACGGTATTGCGGAAGTGTTTTGAGCGATAAGAGACAAATCCGTTGACTGAATACTGATCAGTCATGATTTAACATGGGAAAACCTGCCTAAAATTGCTAACAATTGAGGTGGACACTTTCCTTACTATCTCAATAAGATTTGGCTTGCTAACGTTAGCACTTTAAACCATGTCACTAAAATGAATCTCCCAACCTCTTAAAAGTGAAGGATTGTCCAGCTGAGCAGTTAGCCATACAGTTTTAGGGTCTAAATGAAAGTGTCTGTAAGGAAGGGTAAGTAGCGTCCTGCACTGAGTGCTTTGGCCCAGCCAGTAACAGCGGCTTTTAGAATACAGTTCCTTGTGCTCCACACACCGATGCTTTCTTTCAGATTGTAATTTTTTTTTTTAATAAACAATTTTATTGAGGTAGTTTTTGGCTTTATAAACAGTTACAGACATCATCAGAAAGGAAGCAAAAAAGGCAAAAATGTGCAAACATCCACGTACTTTCAATACTTCCATCGAAACATATTGCACAAGCCCGCTCCCCGCCCACCGGTACTACCCGCCATATTTTCCATCCTACTCTACTCTACCCCCCACCCCCCTCCCCCCACCCACCTGCTGACGCTCACTCTCCCGCAAAGAAGTCAATAAATGGTTGCCACCTCCGGGTGAACCCCTGCACAGATCCCCTCAAGGCGAACTTAATTTTTTCCCAGATTGTAATTTTAAACAGCGCTGGTGAGCTTAGTGCTTATACAAAGATCGATTGGAAGTGTATTCAATTTTAAGTGGTCAGAATACAAACACCAGTTTGGGAGTGGTTGATCAAAAACCTGAAAAGAAAAAAGACTTGCATTTTTATCGTGCTTTACATGACTTCAACACATCTAAAAGCACTTTATAACCAATTAAGTACTTTTGAACTGTAGGCCCTGTTATTTGTGGCAGCCACTAATTGCGCAGCAAACTTCCACGAACAGCAGCATGCTAAATAATTGGATAATCTGATTTTATTTTCATGATATTGGTTGAGGGTTAAACATTGTGCAGGGCACTGAGATGACCTCCCCAACTCTCCTTCAGCGCCGAGGGTGGGTGGGGGGGCGATATATTAATATGGAGAGAAGGCCAGCAGAATGCTTGCGCAGCAGCTCAGAAAGAGGGAGGCAACCCGGGAGATTGGGAAAGTGAAGGACTGAGACGGGAACTTGATTGGAGATTCAGCACCAGTTAACAAGGCGTTCAAGGAGTTTTATAGCAGGCTATATGAGTCGGAACCCCCAGCTGGGCCGGAAGGGATGAGGCAATTCTTAGGGGGGCTGAGGACCCTGAAGGTGGAGGAAGGGCTGGTAGAAGGGCTGGGGGCCCCGATTGGGATGGAAGAAATAGCAGAAGTGCTGAAGGCCATGCAGGCGGGTAAAGCCCCGGGACCGGTCAGGTACCCAGCGGAGTTTTATAAAAAGTTCTCTGGGATACTGGGGTTGCTGCTGATGAGGACATTTAATGAGTCACGGGAGAGAGGGGTGCTTCTCCCGACGATGTCACAAGCCATGATCTCACTGATCCTGAAACGGGATAAGGACCCGGAGCTATGCGGGTCCGACAGACTGATCTTATTAAATGTTGACGCCAAACTGTTGCCAAAATCTAGTCCTCAAGGATCGAAGACTGTGTTCTGGACGTGATTGGGGAGGACCAGACGGGATTTGTTAAGGGCAGGCAGTTGGCGGCCAACGTTAGAAGACTGTTGAATGTGATCATGATGCACCCAGGAGATAGGGACGTAGAGGTAGTGGTCGCAATGGACGCAGAAAAGGAATTTGATCGGGTGGAATGGACCTACCTGTGGGAGGTGTTGGGGTGGTTTGGGTTTGGACGTGGTTTCATCAACTTGCTTAGACTGCTGTATAAGGCTCCCGTGGTGAGTGTACGGACGAACAGGTTGACATCGGGCTATTTTAAGCTGCACCGGGGGATGAGGCAGGGATGTCCCCTCTCCCCACTGCTGTTTGCGCTGGCCATAGAGCCGCTGGCAATTGCGCTGAGAGCTTCAAGGGGCTGGAAGGGACTGGTTCGGGGAGGGGTGGAACACAGAGTCTCGCTATACACAGGTGACCTGCTCCTATATGTTTCTGACCCACAAGAGGGGATGGGAGAAATGAGGATTCTGGGGGAATTTGGCAGGTTTTCGGGTTATAAATTGAACATGGAGGAAAAGTGAGATGTTCGCGATCCAGACAAGGGCGCAGGAGAGGCGACTGGGGGAGTTGCCGTTTAGAGTGGTGGGGGAAGCTTTTGGTACCTAGGCATCCAGGTGACACGGGAATGGGAACGGCTACATAAGTTAAATTTGACCCGACTGGTGGACCAAATGAAGGAAGACTTCCGAAGGTGGGACATGCTCCCACTATCACTGGCTGGGAGAGTACAGACAGTGAAAACACCTGACTCAGAGGTGAGACTTTGAGCTAAGGATGTGCTGAAAATTGCAGGATGCTGCAATGTGGCAAAATAATGACCTCAAATCATGATCTGCACTGGAGTGGACTGTGGCATCCTGGGAGTAGGGGAGTGCCCCCCTGCAGTTTGGGCTGGGAAATTTTCCATAGCTTGCTGACTAACCTCACGTTACACACATCTGCAAGTGAGTATTCTAATCCTGCTGAATAAACAGCACCTCTGTATGGTTCCATAGAAAGTTACTCTTATGCAAGAAGTTTGTAGTTATGTAGTGAGTATCCCTTACTGAACTCTAATTTATACAGTAAGCAAATCTTCCCCTGCTGAACAACAGAATTTCTGTACATTTACACTGTACAGACAGTAGCGCTTGACTTCTGAATGAAGGACTGCACTGTGGTCTGGAACTTGGTGCTTGAACCTATCCTTTTAAAAACCTCAACCTATCTCCAATCAACTATTCAGTCATGCCTTCCAATCTCTCCCTACCTTGCTCAGCATCTGCTTACTTTTTCCGATTTGTCAACCAGCCTCAGTCATTTATTTACATTAATAAATTAAGGTTTTTTAAAATAGTGATTTGCGTGTAGCACAATATTTATTCCCTAACACTTTGTTATTCTAAATACACAGTGTCAACCACATTGTAGAAATGTGAGGTTATCCACTTTAGTCAGAAGCATATTATTTTTTAAACATGCGATACTGATATATTTTTATTCCGGTTGACCTGCGCATCCTTGTATACAAATCCCAACGTAATTTTGTAGGTACAGCAAGCAATTAGGAAAGTAAATCACATCTTATATTTTGTTATAAAGGGATTGAAGTGCAGGATTAAAGAACTCTTACTGAAATTGCATAACAGTTTGGTGAGACCACACCTGGAATGCTGAATACAGTTTTGATCTTCTTACCTAAAGAATTATATATTAGCAGAAGTGGGGAGTGACCAATGAGGAGAGATTGAGTAAACCAGCCCCTTATTCAGTAGAGTTTAGAAGAATGAGGTTGAAACATATAAAATTCTTAAGGGGCTTGACAGGGTGGATCCTGGGAGGATGGCTGGGGAATTGAACAACATATCAGCCATTTTGCACTGAGGAGAATTCTCTTCACTCAAAGAGTTGTCAATCTTGAGAATTCTTCACCCCAGAGAGCTGTGGATCATCAATCATTGGATGTATTTGAGACCGGGATTGATAGATTTTTGGATGGGAAGGGAACCAAGGGAAAAGGAGGATAGAACGGGAAACCAGATATTTGGTAGACCAACCGTGATCATACTGAAATAAAAACAGGAATTGCTGGATAAACTCAGCATATCTGGCAGCATCTGTGGAGAGAGAAACAAAATTAATAGTTCTGCAGAGAGGAAAATAGAGTTAACGTTTTGAATCTGTATGACCCTTCTACAAAATTGTTTCTCTACCTACAGACACAGTGAGTAGCATTGTTGCTTCACAGCTCCAGGGTCCCAGGTTCGATTCCCGCTTGGCTCACTGTCTGTGTGGAGTCTACACGTTCTCCCTGTGTCTGCGTGGGTTTCCTCCGGGTGCTCCGGTTTCCTCCCAGAAAGTCCCGAAAGACGTGCTGATAGGTGAATTGGATATTCTGAATTCTCCCTCTGAGTACCCGAACTTTCGCCGGAATGTAACTTTATTGCGGTGTTAATGTAAGCCTACTTGTGACAATAAAGATTATTATTATTAGATGCTGTCACATCTGCTCGGTTTTTTTTAACTTTTGTATGATCTTATTGAATACTGGAGTAGACCCCCCCCCCCCCCCCCCTCGAGAATCAGTGGATCTCCTCTGTTACTCCTCACGGTAATTAAGAGAATGCATTGTTTATAAGGACAAAAGTATTATACTGTGGAACGCTCAATGGATTATTCTACTGCTGTGAGCGGATACAAAGGAAATTCAGCACAACTCCCGAAGACCAGGTGGTCTAATTGCTACAAATAGGCACATTCTTGACTGACATTAATGTTAAATCTTGCATCTTATTCAAGAGATGGATATATTCAATCATGTGCCCACCAAATGTCTTATGAATCCTTTTTAAATTCTCCCTGCCTTTCATTCATGTTGGGCCACCCTGATTTGGATTTTTGGCAAGTCAGCATTTTAATTATACAAGGGGTAAGGTTATGAGCCTGCACTGCCTTTGGGGCCCCTCACCTGCTTACTGGGCAGTTTGGGTGCATGCTGACCGGCGATTAGAAAACCATGAGCAGGAAACATCCAAAGTTCCAGTAATCACTACCAGTGGTCGACTCATAAAATTACCCCTCAGTCCCTAACTTTTGGGTGGTGTTTTGATTCCAGTGGAGCTTGAAAAGGTGCATGAAGATTTGTTTATACTAACTATAGACACATTGTGAGAGGGCAGCAGTAATAATGGTTGGGATTAATGCTTTCATTTGAATATTGATTCTCTTCATTGCCCTGTGATCCAGTGAAGTGACAAGTGTGCTTTCTCTTTTCTTAAATGTTTGTTTCTAGAGTGGGACCAGTTTCCATGTCTTTGATCAGGGCAGGTTTGCTAAGGAAGTGTTGCCCAAATACTTCAAACACAACAACATGGCCAGCTTCGTGAGGCAGCTCAACATGTGTAAGTGATACAGCTGTCCAACTGAGGCTCAGAGAAAGTTGCTGTAGATACACTAACCTATCCTTCCAGGTGTCCAGAACTGAATGCAATTCTCCAACTATGGTCAGACTTTGTATGACTGGAACATAACTTCCATCATTTTATATTCCACCAGCCCCTTGAAATAGCGGCCAACATTTCATTAGCTGTTTAAATTACTTTGTGGGGCGGCACGTGGCACAGTGGTTAGCACTGCTGCTGACGGCGCTGAGGACCCGGGTTCAAATCCCGACCCTGGGTCATTGTCCTTATGGAGTTTGCACATTCTCTTCATGTCTGCGTGGGTTTCACCCCCACAACCCAAAGATGTGGGGGGTAGGTGGATTGGCCATGCTAAATTGCCCCTTAATTGGAAAAAAAATAATTGGGTACTCTAAATTTTTTTTAAAATTTACTTTGTGTACCTGTTAACTAGCTTATGGTGATTTCTGTACTTGAAACCCAAAATCGCTCTGCTCTACAGTCCCTGCTCGCCCACCATTTAGAAAATATACTAATATTCCTTGGGTCCAAATGTGGTGGCCTCAAACTTCCCCACATTGAAATTAACCTGCCACAGTTTTGCCGACTTGTTTAAACTATCGGTGTCCCTTTGCAACTTTCTGATTCTAACTACACTATTTAATGTGCATGTGAACTGAATTATACCATCGCTTTACATTGGAATAATAACCAAGCAAATGATGATGGGGCACCATCCACATGCTCCCCAATCCACAGGCTTGTTAGCTTTTCATTAACTTCACTGTTGCCTAGAATTATAAGCTCAATGCTCGATGTGCAAAGTTCTTTCAACAGGTTAGTGTTTGTAAGTGACATATGTAGGCACGGTAACACAGTGGGTGGTACTGTTGCTTCACAGCGCCAGGGTCCCAGGTTTGATTCCTGGCTTAGGGTCACTGTCTGTGCGGAGTCTGCTCGTTCTCCCCGTGTCTGCGTGGGTTTCCTTCAGGTTCTCCGGTTTCCTCCCACAGGTCCCAAAGGACGTGCTGTTATGTAATTTGGACATTCTGAATTTTCACTCTGTGTACCCAATCAAGCGCCGGAGCGTGGCGGCTAGGGGCTGTTCACAGCACTTCATTGCAGTGTTAATGTAAGCCTACTTGTGGCAATACAGATTTTTTTTTAAAATTAAAACTTAGAAAGACAAACACTTAAAAAGAGTGTGGCTTCCAAAATCACGTTTTGAGTTGTTGAAAGAAAGCTGTTACCAACAATCGGGTAAGGCAGTCATCGTTGTCTAACAGCAGTACTGCATACAACCGGAATTGAAAGCTAGTCAATTGTTGTAATAACCCAGTCACTAATGTCCTTTGGGAAAAGGAATCTGTCATGTGACTGCATGTGACTTCAAATACGCAACAGTGATTGCTCTCTGGAATGGCTGAACAAACCACTCAGCCCAAAGGCAATTAGCGATGGGCAACAAATGCTGGCCCAACCAGTGATGCCCACATCCCAAGAAAGAATAGATGAAAAAAGGTAAGTGATGCATCGAGACTCTGAGGTAGACAGATAGAGAGAGGCTTAGGGTGGTGAAAGAGACATTGAGATACGGAGAATCAGAAAGAAGTACGAGGAGAGAAAGTGGCACGATCCAACTATAATGGTGTGGACTAATTGTCACATTTGCCATGATCCCAATCATCTTCCTTCTTAATTATGTTCGACAACCTTTGCATTTCAAGTCTGATTATCATTGCAGTTAGTGTCTCAGAGACTCATCTGTAGATGGGCTGGGATCAACCTTTTTTTTCCCGCAACCAACCCTCTGGATCTTGCATTAGAATTTCTGCCATAGCACTGCTGCCTCACGCCGTTGAGGACCCGCGTTCGATTGCCCTTTAATTGGCAAAAAAATAATTGGGTACTCGAAAAAAAAAAATTTTTTTTAAGAATTTCTGCCGTCACTGCAGTGGGAAATTGGAAAACCTGCCTTTGGAAACTCCAGGTGAAAATCTTTGAACCATCCCAAGAAAGAAGCTGAAAGACTAAACCTGTATTGAATCATCTTGCAGAAGGAACAGCAACCCCTTATAAATGAGCCACCAGAAAGTAAGAATAATTTCTGCATTTCCAGAGGAAGAGAATGTTAAGTGTTAGGAAGTTGAAAAATGGTCAAATCCACTTACTAATTTTCTGTTGAGACTATTAAATAATTTAACTGCTGGTCAAGATAAAGGAGAAATGTTGCGATAGAAATTGGGACAGTCTTGAAGAGTCTGATAGGCAAAGTCCAGGATCATATCCTAATATAAATTGAAGAAGTGTAAACTCAGTCATTCTACTTTCCTAATGGCAAGTCAAACTCAAAAAGGAAATAGGAGGCAACATTGCTGCACCAATTCCCTGACCTGTGCTTTCTTTGATCACAGGTCCCATTGGAAGCACCGTTTCACTGAATTTATCCCATGCTACTTCAAAACTCTCTTTCCTATTTGAACTCTAATACAAGTTCCTCTCACATTTCCTCTCCTTCTGCTTCTATGGCTGTTATACACCCACCTGACTCCAACCTGCCACACCAACATTGAGCACTCCTCAACCATTTCCACTCTGAACAAAGCCTTTAAGTAGCAAATTGGCACAAGTGGGACATTGCAGGGAACCTTGGACAGCAGCTGCGGTGCACCTCAATCAATGAGTCCCATCATTGAAGACTGCCCCCTGACTAACAGCGGAGGGTTCAGACAGCTCCATTTAGCCACTATGGAAGCTATTACCTGGCTTGGCGATTACTGCACATGCTTAAAAAACCCAGATATTATCTCAATTTGATGGTTTTGTGTTCAAAGAATTGCGTATGAATTGCAGCACAGAAACAAACCATTCAATCATCTGTTATTTATCCTTCCACCAGCAATAATTCATAATCCCATGAGCCTCACTCTGTTCCCAGAATGTTCCCCTTTCCTTCCACAGGCCCTGAAGTCTGGAACTTACTCTCGCCTTTCCATCTCTATTGTTCTCTCCTCCTTTCCGACAGTATGCACTGGATTTTCTGCCCCTCGCCACAGCTTGTTTTGTGGCTGAGGTGGTGGCCCACCATTGGCTGGCAGCGGGATCTCCTGGTCCTACCGCTGTCGACAAGGTTTGCACCCTCCATCGCCGGAGAGCCCGCGGTGGTGGTGGGGATGGGGGTTGCCACTGGTGGCGGCACTGGAAGATTCAAGCAGCGAGAGCAGCAGGAAATCCCACCCTATCTCTTAGGCCCTAACCAGCATATTGTAAAATGGCAGCATGAACCGAAAATTTCATACAAGCCTAGCCTTCCCAATCTGCTGCTGCGAGTTCACTGGATGTGAGATGGAAACCCCATTCATGCATTTAGGGCAGGCTTCGGTTGTAATTCTGGCACAAAGACGGCAACAAAGCGAGTGCAGCTCTGAGGAAAATCATGGCCGAGGCTCCAAGGCGATAAGATCCATGTTTATCATGATTTGAATGATGTATGACAAGGTTGCCAGTGCCTTGGGATGTGCTGTCCATAGAAGAATTATTGATTGAGATGTATTATTTAACTGAGTATTATTTAACTTGGTAATAGCCTAAACTGTTAATTATATTCAAGTTGCTTCCAGCATAATATCAAAAATTGCCCATTTTGAAACCAACCGTAGGCAGTATGTGATCATAAGGAGGGGCCTGGACTATGTCAGAGATGAAGTGAAGCCCTGTTGTAATAGTTGAATGATATTTCAAATTGGAAGGGTGTAGTTCCTGAAGAATTGACTGTCACAGTAGGCTGGCTATGCTTTTAGCCAGTTTCCACAGAAGAGAGCAGATAGGAATATTTGGGTTCACAGAATCGTCACAGCACAGACGGCCCATCATGTCTGCACCGGGTGCTCTCTGAAGGAGCAATGCATCTGATGATGTGAGGAATTGCTGCAAGAATCTAGACCATCTTTACCTGAAAGCAATCAACTAATGATAGCAGTCTCTTACTTACCTCTTTTCCCGTACCAGCCTCCCCGGACAGGCGCCGGAATGTGGCGACTAGGGGCTTTTCACAGTAACTTCATTGAAGCCTACTCGTGACAATAAGCAATTTTCATTTTTTATTTCATTTTATGTTCATCTTTAGCTGTTTCTCAAGGTTTTATAATTGTTCACTCTTTCACATGGCCGAGCTTTCTTCGTGAACTTGACAATTTAGATTTCTTGAATCCATGTTAAACTTCAATTCCTCTTTCAGCTGCTCCAATTTATTCATCAATCTTCACATCCTTACATTTGCTTTGTAAAATTTACTTTGAGCTTACCACTCTTTCAGGTCCGCCTGCAAGATTTCAATTCCTTTTTCAGTACGGGCCCGCCTTCAGCATTGATTAACATGCCTGCACGCCTTTCCAGCTGGCCATGAGAACTGGTTTCTGATCAACCTTTCGCTACTTTCCCAACCCAAACAGCAATCGTTTCTGCTGCCTGAACGTCTCTTCTGCTTGAACGCTCTGCTTCTAACGCTGAATGTAACGATTTCGGACTCCTGACGCTCAACAACAACTTTACATTACATGGTGCTTTCTACAGAAAGCAGCATGAGATTGAGGGGTGATAACAGTTGGAGAGAATTATAGAAGGCTTTTGAGGAGACGTGGGTTAGTGAGCGATACTTTAGAAAGGTTATTCCAGAGAATAGGCCGAATTACCAATGTAAGTTACTTCTCAATTTTGTACAGGAAAATCATTGTTTCTTCAGGAGAACCTGCCAGTATTCATTGTTTAGCCCCAGAAACCATTGATTATTTCCTCAAAACAGGTTGGATTTGGATTGGATTTTGTTTATGGTCACGTGTACCAAGTTACAGTGAAAAGTATTTTTCTACGAGAAGCACAACAGATCATTAAGCACATGAAAAGAAAAGGAAATAAAATAAAATACATAATAGGGCAACACAAGGTACACAATGTAACTACATAACACCGGCATCAGGTGAAGCATACATGGGTGTAGTGAAATGAAATGAAAATCGCTTATTGTCACGAGTAGGCTTCAACAAAATTACTGTGAAAAGCCCCTAGTCGCCACATTCCAGCGCCTGTTCGGGGAGGCTGGTACGGGAATTGAACCGTGCTGCTGGCCTGCCTTGGTCTGCTTTCAAAGCCAGCAATTTAGCCCAGTGTGCTAAACCAGCCCCTGTGTTAATGAGGTCAGTCCATAAGAGGGTTGTTATGGAGTGTGGTAGCAGCGGGGAAGAAGCTGTTTTTGAGTCTGTTCGTGCGTGTTCTCAGACTTCTGTATCTCCTGCCCGATGGAAGAAGTTGGAAGAGTGAGTAAGCCGGGTGGGAGGGGTCTTTGATTATGTTGCCCGCTTTCCCCAGGCAGCGGGAGGTGTAGATGGAGTCAATGGCTGGGAGACAGGTTTTCGGTCTTGTGCCGAGCAGTTGCCATACCAGGCTGTGATGCAGCCATATAGGATGCTTTCTATGGTGCCTCTGTAAAAGTTGGTAAGAGTTAATGGGGTCATGCCGAATTTCCTTAGTTTCCTGAGGAAGTATAGGCGCTGTTGTGCTTTCTTGGTGATAGCGCGACGTGGGTGGACCATGACAGATTTTTGGAGAGTTTGGCAGAGTAGCCTCATAGTCCTGGTACTGAGTCAACAATCCAATGACTGTGAGTTCAAAACACAAGGTGAGAATTTGTGAAATTTGAATGGAAGAGTCCTGATGAGTTGTGCGAGCGAGCATCAAAAGAAAAACAAACAAAAATAAATTGCTTTATTAATGTTCTACAAACAGAGATCAACCACCCCTGGTATCATCAATGTAGGTTGACTCTTATTTACGGCACAAAAATGTTTGGAATTCTGCCATAGTCACCTGGAGATAAGACCACTCGCAAATAATAGCCAACTAACCATAATGCGGGATTATCACTTGCCAAGTTTAAGGGGCATTCCATTGCCATCAGCAATCGCGTGAAATCTGCCTGTCAACTATTGTTAAGGAGAAGCACTGGTGCCTGGGTAAACGTTTTAACTGTAGCGTGAATCCTTAATTCTTTGTTGTCAATGATACCAAAATAATTTCAAGAATGATTTGTTCAAAATGCATTCCTCGTTGGGTCAAAGATAAAATGCAAATAATATAAATCCCTATCTGGGATTGGTGAGATCTGTAGAGAAAGGGGAGACAGCATTCCAACGGTCATATATTTATATTTGACATATCACAATAGCATCCTTTGTTTTTGCACTGCAACGGGAAGGTATGTGCAAATATTTACATATTGTCCGAAGCATAGTTATTTGCTTGAAGCATTGTTATTTATGTTTTATTTTCCAATTAAGAGGCAGTTTAGCGAGGCCAATCCACCTTCCCTGCACATCTTTGGGTTGTGGGGGTGAGACCCACACTAACACGGGGAGAATGTGCAAACTCCACACGGACAGTGACCCAGAGCCGGGATTGAACCCGGGTCCCCGGTGCCATGAAGCAGCAGTGCTAACCACTGCGCCACGTGCCTCCCTCGTTATTTGTGGTTAAACTAAAATGTTCCTCCCACAGAATTTAATTTGTACGATGGCTGTGTTTCATTCCGCATTCAGGTCGAACTTGTCCCCTTAGGGAAAGATATAATGGCCATGACAATGTAAATCCTCTTGTGCTGGTATTTTTTGTGTTGGTTTAGGCCAAGCATTTCTGAGAGTGAGTAGGATACTTCAAAGCTTTAAGGATGAAAGTCGATGATTAAAACAGCACCTTCTCCAGCTTGTTAACATCACCTTCCTGCACCACTTTATTGGCTAATCTGCAGCTGAAACTCTTCTTTTTCAGCTCCAGACCCAACTGCTCCAAAGTTCTCCCATTAGCCTCCCATTCTCTGTGCTCTGCAAGCTCACTCATCTGCTGACCCCCACCCTGTCCTGTATCAAATCTCACTCGTGTATCACTTCTGGACTCCCGGTCTTTCAATGGCCTCCAATTGAAAATTTTCATTTAAATCCCCACCCCACCCCTGTCCCTATGTCTTTAATCTCATACAACCCCTCTCCCCACTCCAACGAGACATGTCTCTTCTGGGCAAAACCTCAATTAATCTCCTGTGTGCAGGAGATTAATATCACCTGTTACATAGACTGCTGCACTGGAGAAATGGATCAATCATTAATGTAACTTCCGTATAGAAATTCATAGAATCCCTACAGTGCAGAAGGAGGCCATTTGGCCCATCAATTCTGCACCAGCCCTCTGAAAAAGCACCCTACCTAGGCCCACTCCCTCGTCCCAACCCCATAACTCCACCTAACCTGTACATCTTTTGACATTAAAGGGCAATTTTATCATGGCAATCCACCTAACTTGCACATCTTTGGACTGTGGGAGGAAACCGGAGCACCCGGAGGGAACCCACACAGACATGGGGAGAACATACAACCTCCACACAGATGGTCACTTAAGGCCGGAATTGAACCTGGGTCCCTGGCACTGTGAGGTAGCAGTGCTAACTGCTGTGCCACCATGCTGCCCTGCCGCCATGTGCCTAAAGTGTTGCCTGATTGAAAATGTATCATGTTGGTATGGACAGGAATACTTATCAAAAGCTTTCATACGTATAGCTTAACACTGATCATCTGGGAACTGGCATAGTTGAGTTCCAGTTAAAATCTAACTTTTCTCTAGCGCTGATGAAAGTCAGGACTAGAAAATTCCACTTGCTAAAATGTCAAGGCCAAGCTATTCTCCTGTTCCAACAAAGCTGAAAACAAAGCAACTTGCCAATTTGTAATTGGTGGCCGTGATCACTCAGTCAGAAAACTTTCAGTGTATTTGCTGCTTCATATTCAATCATTCAAGACTGAACTGCATTTCCACGACCAGTCCCTCCATTTAGTTCTACTTCAATTTTGAAACATTGAAGGCTTGTCCCTCCATCTTTCATTCTCTCCATTTGTTTCCCTGTTTGTATTTGATCCCTTGTCTCCTGTTGCAGTTCATCCCACACACCGTTGATTGAATTTTTCAAGAAGGTGACTCGGTGTGTAGATGAGGTCAAGGCAGTTGATGTAGTCTACATGGATGACAGCAAAGCTTTTGACAAGGTCCTGCATGGGAAACTGTTCAAGAAGAGCCCAGGGATCCAGGGCAATTTAGCAAATCGGATCCAAAAGTGGCTTAGTGGCAGGAGGCAGAGGGTGATGGTGGTAGGCTGTTTTTGTGACTGCAAACCTCTGTCCACGCGTGTACGGCAGGGATCTGTGTTGGGCCCCTTGCTGTTTGTAGTGTACATTAACGATTAAGACATGAATGTAAGGGGTATGATCAGTAAGTCGCAGATGACACAAAAATTGGTGATGTGGTAAATAGTCAGGAGGAAAGCCTTAGATTACAGGATGATATAAATGGGCTGATCAGATAGACAGAGTGGTGGAAAATGGAATTTAACCCAGAAAAGAGTGAGGTGATGCATTTTGGGGGGATTGAGAAGGGAATACACAATGAACAGTAGGAGGCCAGGAAGTACTGAGGACCAGAGGGACCTTCTGGGGCATGTCCAAAGATCCTCGAAGGCAGCTGGACAGGCAGATAAGGTGTTTAAGAAGAGATATGGGATGCTTTATTAGCCAAGGCATAGAATATAAGAGCAGGGAGGTTATGATGGAATTGTATAAAATGCTTGTTAGGCCACAGCAAGCAGTGCTAACTACTGTGTGCCGTTCTGGCTACCACACTATAGGAAGGATGTGATTGTACTCAAGAGGGTGTAGAAGAGTTTCACTAAGATGTACCTGGTCTGGAGCATTTCAGAGGCTGGGTGTGCTGGGGTTTATTTCCCTAGAGCAGAGAAGGTTGAGGGGGGGACCTGATTGAGATGTTCAAAATTATGAGAGATATAGAAAGAGTAGATAGGAAGAAACTTTTCCCCTCAGTAGAGAAGTCAATAACCAGAGGGCACAGATTTATGGTAAGAGGCAGGAAAATGAGAGGGGATTTTCACCCAGAGGGTGGTGGAATCTGGAACTCACTACCCAAAAGGTGGTGGAAACGGGAACCCCCTCAACATTTAAGAAGCATTTAGGTGAGCACTTGAAATGGCACAGCATACAAGGCTACGGACCAAATGCTAAACAATGGGATTAGAGTAGAGGGGTGTTTGATGGCTGGCAGAGACATGATGGGCCGAAGGGCCTCCTTTGTCCTGCAAATCTCTGACTCGAGAACTATGACATTGACCCGGCCCCATTTAGATGAAAGATGTACTTAACCCACGTGACAGTTTCAGTAGTATTCTGCAAAATAATTAATTTGGGCAAAACCCAGCTTTGGATACTACAATTTCACTTTGAAACATATTGGTTAAAGAAAACAAATAAGTATTTGGTGAATATCCAGCATTCGAAGAGATGATCCACTGGTTTAGCTCTGCAGTGCTGTTTTAGTTAGGTCCACGTCAGTGATTTTTCACACAACGTCTTGATGTTAGGGTCAGGCAGGGTCATGGTGGGCCCAAATTATTCTTAAATGCTGGCAGTTTAGAACCAGTCAGAAAAACAGCCTGGGACGTTCCAGTCTGATCATAGCAACTGATTACAAACTGGCAAAGGAGATGGAGTAGATTGGCAAGTCCTCTCAGATACCACCCAACAAAGCTATCTATTGACTCAAAAGCTATTTGATTGAAGAGGAGTTTTATTTCTCCCTTTCTTACCTTTGTCCAGATGGTTTCCGCAAGGTGGTGAATATTGAACAAAGTGGTTTGGTGAAGCCAGAACGAGATGACACGGAATTCCAGCATCTATATTTCCTGCGAGGCCAGGAGCAACTACTGGAACACATCAAGAGAAAGGTGGGGCTTCCGCTTTCTTCCTGCACAAATAACGGAATATGTATATGGGGTTCAATTCACATTGGACCAACATCAAATGCAAATGCCGTTATAGGCGGGGTTCACAAAGAATTCTAGAACAGATCTTGGGGCAAAGAAAGGAGAGTCTGAATGCAGTTTTACTTGGTGTCAAACCACATAACAAGATTGCTGTGGGGATGATGCTGTATGGGGTGTTGGGCCATGGGGATGATGCTGTGTGGGGTGTAGGGCTCCGGGCATGATACTGTGTGGGGATGTAGGGCCATGGGGATGATGCTGTGTGGGATGTAGGGCCATGGGGATGATGCTGTGTGGGATGTAGGGCCTTGGGGATGATGCTGTGTGGGATGTAGGGCTCTGGGGATGACGCTGTGTGGAATGTAGGGCCATGGGGATGATACTGTGTGGGATGTAGGGCTCCGGGCATGATACTGTGTGGGATGTAGGGCTACGGGGATGATACTGTGTGGGATGTAGGGCCATGGGGATGATGCTGTGTGGGATATAGGGCTCTGGGGATGATACTGTGTGGGATGTAGGGCCATGGGGATGATACTGTGTCGGATGTAGGGCCATGGGGATGATACTGTGTGGGATGTAGGGCCATGGGGATGATACTGTGTGGGATTCAGGGCAATGGGGATGATACTGTATGGGATGTAGGGCTCCGGGGATGATGCTGTGTGGGATGTAGGGCCATTGGGATGATGCTGTGTGGGATGTAGGGCTCTGGCGATGATACTGTGTGGGATGTAGGGGCCTCTGGATGATGCTGTGTGGGATGTAGGGCCATGGGGATGATGCTGTGTGGGATGTAGGGCCATGGGGATGATGCTGTGTGGGATGTAGGGCCACGGGAATGCTGCTGTGTGGGATGTAGGGCTACGGGGATGATGCTGTGTGGGATGTAGGGCCATGGGGATGATACTGTGTAGGATGTAGGGCCATGGGGATGATGCTGTGTGGGGTGTAGGGCCATGGGAATGATGCTGTGTGGGATGTAGGGCCCTGGGGATGATACTGTGTGGGGTGTTGGGTTCTGGTGGTGATACTTTGTGGGATGTAGGGCCATGGGGATGATACTGTGTGGGATGTAGGGCCATGGGGATGATACTGTGTGGGATACAGGGCAATGGGGATGATACTGTGTGGGATGTAGGGCTCCGGGGATGATACTGTGTGGGATGTAGGGCCATGGGGATGATACTGTGTGGGATTCAGGGCAATGGGGATGATAGTGTGTGGGATGTAGGGCTCCGGGGATGATGCTGTGTGGGATGTAGGGCCATTGGGATGATGCTGTGTGGGATGTAGGGCTCTGGCGATGATACTGTGTGGGATGTAGGGCCCTCTGGATGATGCTGTGTGGGATGTAGGGCCACGGGAATGCTGCTGTGTGGGATGTAGGGCCATGGGGATGATGCTGTGTGGGATGTAGGGCCATGGGGATAATGCTGTGTGGGATTTAGAGCCCTGGGGATGATGCTGTGTGGAATGTAGGGCCCTGGGGATGATGCTGTGTGGGATGTAGGGCCATGGGGATGTTGCTGTGTGGGATTTAGGGCCCTGGGGATGATGCTGTGTGGAATGTAGGGCCATGGGGGTGATGCTGTGTGGGATGTAGGGCTATGGGGATGATGCTGTGTGGGATGTAGGGTCATGGGAATGGTGCTGTGTGGGATGTTGGGCCATGGGGATGATGCTGTGTGGGATGTAGGGCCATGGGGATGATGCTGTGTGGGATGTAGGGCCGTGGGGATGATGCTGTGTGGGATGTAGGGTCATGGGGGTGATGCTGTGTGGGATGTAGGGCTGTGGGGATGATGCTGTGTGGGATGTAGGGCCGTGGGGATGATGCTGTGTGGGATGTAGGGCCCTGGGGATGATGCTGTGTGGGATGTAGGGCCATGGGGATGATGCTGCGTGTGATGTAGGGCGATGTGGATGATGCTGTGTTGGATGTAGGGCCCTGGGGATGATGCTGTGTGGGATGTAGGGCCATGGGGATTATGCTGTGTGGGATGTGGGGTCCTGGGGATGATAATGTGTGGGGTGTTGGGTTCTGGAGACGATACCTTGTGGGACGTAGGGCCCTGGGGATGATACAGTGTGGGATGTAGGGCCCTGGGGATGATGCTGTGGGATGTAGGGCCCTGGGGGATGATGCTGTGTGGGGTGTAGGGCCATGGGATGATACTGTGTGGGGTTTTAGGCTCTGGGGATGATACTGTGTGGGATGTAGGGCTCTTGGGATGATGCTGTGTGGGATGTAAGGCTCTGGGGATGATGCTGTGTGGGATGTAGGGCCCTGGGGATGATGCTGTGTGGGATGTACGGCCCTGGGGATGATGCTGTGTGGGATGTAGGGCCCTGGGGGTGATGCTGTGTGGGGTGTAGGGCCCTGGGGATGATGCTGTGTGGGGTGTAGGGCCCTGGGGATGATGCTGTGTGGGGTGTAGGGCCATGGGGATGATGCTGTGTGGGGTGTAGGCCCTGAGGATGATGCTATATGGGATGTAGGGCCACTGGGGATGATACTGTGCGGGATGTAGGCCCATGGGGATGTTGGTGTGTGCGATGTACGGCACTGGGGATGATGCTGTGTGGGATGTAAGGCTCTGGGGATGATGCTGTGTGGGATGTAGGGCCATGGGGATGATACTGTGTGGGATTTAGGGCGCTAGGGATGATACTGTGTGGGATGTACGGCTCTGGGGATGATGCTGTGTGGTATGTAAGGCTCTGGGAATAATGCTGTGTGTGATGTAGGGCCCTCAGGATGATGCTGTGTGGGATGTAAGGCTCTGGGGATGAAACTGTGTGGGATGTAAGGCTCTGGGAATAATGCTGTGTGGGATGTAGTGCCCTGGGGTTGATGCTGTGTGGGATGTAGGGCCCTGGGAATGATGCTGTGTGGGATGTAGGGCCCTGGGGGTGATGCTGTCTGGGGTGTAGTGCCATGGGGATGATAATGTGTGGGATGTAGGGCCATGGGGATGATACTGTGTGGGATGTAGGGCCATGGGGATGATACTGTGTGGGATGTAGGGCCATGGGGATGATGCTGTGTGGGTTGTTGGACCATAGGGATGATGTTGTGTGGGATGTACGGCTCTGGGGATGATGCTGTGTGGGATGTAGGGCCATGGGGATAATGCTGTGTGGGATTTAGAGCCATGGGGATGATACTGTGTAGGATGTAGGGCCATGGGGATGATGCTGTGTGGGGTGTAGGGCCATGGGAATGATGCTGTGTGGGATGTATGGCCCTGGGGATGATACTGTGTGGGGTGTTGGGTTCTGGTGGTGATACTTTGTGGGATGTAGGGCCATGGGGATGATACTGTGTAGGATGTAGGGCGATGGGGATGATGCTGTGTGGGATTTAGAGCCATGGGGATGATACTGTGTAGGATGTAGGGCCATGGGGATGATGCTGTGTGGGGTGTAGGGCCATGGGAATGATGCTGTGTGGGATGTAGGGCCCTGGGGATGATACTGTGTGGGGTGTTGGGTTCTGGTGGTGATACTTTGTGGGATGTAGGGCCATGGGGATGATACTGTGTGGGATGTAGGGCCATGGGGATGATACTGTGTGGGATTCAGGGCAATGGGGATGATACTGTGTGGGATGTAGGGCTCCGGGGATGATGCTGTGTGGGATGTAGGGCCATTGGGATGATGCTGTGTGGGATGTAGGGCTCTGGCGATGATACTGTGTGGGATGTAGGGCCCTCTGGATGATGCTGTGTGGGATGTAGGGCCATGGGGATGATGCTGTGTGGGATGTAGGGCCATGGGGATAATGCTGTTTGGGATTTAGAGCCCTGGGGATGATGCTGTGTGGAATGTTGGGCCCTGGGGATGACGCTGTGTGGAATGTAGGGCCATGGGGGTGGTGCTGTGTGGGGTGTAGGGCCCTGGGGATGATGCTGTGTGGGATGTAGGGCCGTGGGGATGATGCTGTGTGGGATGTAGGGCCATGGGGGTGATGCTGTGTGGGATGTAGGGCTATGGGGATTATGCTGTGTGGGATGTAGGGCCATGGGGATGATGCTGTGTGGGATTTAGGGCCCTGGGGATGATGCTGTGTGGAATGTAGGGCCATGGGGATGATGCTGTGTGGGATGTAGGGCCCTGGGGATGATGCTGTGTGGGATGTAGGGCCCTGGGGATGATGCTGTGTGGGATGTAGGGCCATGGGGATGATGCTGTGTGTGATGTAGGGCGATGTGGATGATGCTGTGTTGGATGTAGGGCCCTGGGGATGATGCTGTGTGGGATGTAGGGCCATGGGGATTATGCTGTGTGGGATGTGGGGTCCTGGGGATGATAATGTGTGGGGTGTTGGGTTCTGGAGACGATACCTTGTGGGACGTAGGGCCCTGGGGATGATACAGTGTGGGATGTAGGGCCCTGGGGATGATGCTGTGGGATGTAGGGCCCTGGGGGATGATGCTGTGTGGGGTGTAGGGCCATGGGATGATACTGTGTGGGGTTTTAGGCTCTGGGGATGATACTGTGTGGGATGTAGGGCTCTGGGGATGATGCTGTGTGGGATGTAAGGCTCTGGGGATGATGCTGTGTGGGATGTAGGGCCCTGGGGATGATGCTGTGTGGGATGTACGGCCCTGGGGATGATGCTGTGTGGGATGTAGGGCCCTGGGGGTGATGCTGTGTGGGGTGTAGGGCCCTGGGGATGATGCTGTGTGGGGTGTAGGGCCCTGGGGATGATGCTGTGTGGGGTGTAGGGCCCTGGGGATGATGCTGTGTGGGGTGTAGGCCCTGAGGATGATGCTATATGGGATGTAGGGCCACTGGGGATGATACTGTGCGGGATGTAGGCCCATGGGGATGTTGGTGTGTGCGATGTACGGCACTGGGGATGATGCTGTGTGGGATGTAAGGCTCTGGGGATGATGCTGTGTGGGATGTAGGGCCATGGGGATGATACTGTGTGGGAAGTAGCCCCATGGGGATGTTGGTGTGTGCGATGTACGGCTCTGGGGATGATGCTGTGTGGGATGTAAGGCTCTGGGGATGATGCTGTGTGGGATTTAGGGCGCTAGGGATGATACTGTGTGGGATGTACGGCTCTGGGGATGATGCTGTGTGGTATGTAAGGCTCTGGGAATAATGCTGTGTGGGATGTAGTGCCCTGGGGTTGATGCTGTGTGTGATGTAGGGCCCTCAGGATGATGCTGTGTGGGATGTAAGGCTCTGGGGATGAAACTGTGTGGGATGTAAGGCTCTGGGAATAATGCTGTGTGGGATGTAGTGCCCTGGGGTTGATGCTGTGTGGGATGTAGGGCCCTGGGAATGATGCTGTGTGGGATGTAGGGCCCTGGGGGTGATGCTGTCTGGGGTGTAGTGCCATGGGGATGATAATGTGTGGGATGTAGGGCCATGGGGATGATACTGTGTGGGATGTAGGGCCATGGGGATGATACTGTGTGGGATGTAGGGCCATGGGGATGATGCTGTGTGGGTTGTTGGACCATAGGGATGATGTTGTGTGGGATGTACGGCTCTGGGGATGATGCTGTGTGGGATGTAGGGCCATGGGGATAATGCTGTGTGGGATTTAGAGCCATGGGAATGATACTGTGTAGGATGTAGGGCCATGGGGATGATGCTGTGTGGGGTGTAGGGCCATGGGAATGATGCTGTGTGGGATGTAGGGCCCTGGGGATGATACTGTGTGGGGTGTTGGGTTCTGGTGGTGATACTTTGTGGGATGTAGGGCCATGGGGATGATACTGTGTAGGATGTAGGGCGATGGGGATGATGCTGTGTGGGATTTAGAGCCATGGGGATGATACTGTGTAGGATGTAGGGCCATGGGGATGATGCTGTGTGGGGTGTAGGGCCATGGGAATGATGCTGTGTGGGATGTAGGGCCCTGGGGATGATACTGTGTGGGGTGTTGGGTTCTGGTGGTGATACTTTGTGGGATGTAGGGCCATGGGGATGATACTGTGTGGGATGTAGGGCCATGGGGATGATACTGTGTGGGATTCAGGGCAATGGGGATGATACTGTGTGGGATGTAGGGCTCCGGGGATGATGCTGTGTGGGATGTAGGGCCATTGGGATGATGCTGTGTGGGATGTAGGGCTCTGGCGATGATACTGTGTGGGATGTAGGGCCCTCTGGATGATGCTGTGTGGGATGTAGGGCCATGGGGATGATGCTGTGTGGGATGTAGGGCCATGGGGATAATGCTGTGTGGGATTTAGAGCCCTGGGGATGATGCTGTGTGGAATGTTGGGCCCTGGGGATGATGCTGTGTGGAATGTAGGGCCATGGGGGTGGTGCTGTGTGGGGTGTAGGGCCCTGGGGATGATGCTGTGTGGGATGTAGGGCCATGGGGATAATGCTGTGTGGGCTTTAGAGCCCTGGGGATGATGCTGTGTGGAATGTTGGGCCCTGGGGATGATGCTGTGTGGAATGTAGGGCCATGGGGGTGGTGCTGTGTGGGATGTAGGGCCATGGGGATGATGCTGTGTGGGATGTAGGGTCATGGGGGTGATGCTGTGTGGGATGTAGGGCCATGGGGATGATGCTGTGTGGGATGTAGGGCCATAGGGATGATGCTGTGTGGGATTTAGGGCCCTGGGGATGGTGCTGTGTGGAATGTAGGGCCATGGGGATGATGCTGTGTGGGATGTAGGGCCCTGGGGATGATGCTGTGTGCGATGTAGGGCCCTGGGGATGATGCTGTGTGGGATGTAGGGCCCTGGGGATGATGCTGTGTGGGATGTAGGGCCATGGGGATGATGCTGTGTGGGATGTAGGGCCCTGGGGATGATGCTGTGTGGGATGTAGGGCCATGGGGATGATGCTGTGTGGGATGTGGGGTCCTGGGGATGATATGTGTGGGGTGTTGGGTTCTGGAGACGATACCTTGTGGGACGTAGAGCCCTGGGGATGATACAGTGTGGGATGTAGGGCCCTGGGGGATGATGCTGTGTGGGATGTAGGGCCATGGGAATGATGCTCTGTGGGGTGTGGGGCAGTGGGGATGTTGCTGTGTGGGATTTAGGGCCCTGGGGATGATACTGTGTGGGATGTAGGACTCCGGGGATGATGCTGAGTGGGGTGTAGGGCCATGGGATGATACTGTGTGGGGTTTTAGGCTCTGGCGATGATACTGTGTGGGATGTAGGGCTCTTGGGATGATACTGTGTGGGGCGTTGGGCTATGGGGATGATACTGTGTGGGATGTAGGGCCTTGGGGATGATACTGTGTGCGATGTAGGGAACTGGGGATGATGCTGTGTGGGTTGTAGGGCCATGGGGATGATACTGTGTGGTATGTAGGGCCATGGGGATGATACTGTGTGGGATGTAGGGCCCTGGGGATGATGCTGTGTGGGATCTACGGCCATGGGGGTGATGCTGTGTGGGATGTATGGCCATGGGGATGATGCTGTTTGGGATGTAGGGCCCTGGGGATGATGCTGTGTGGGATCTACGGCCATGGGGGTGATGCTGTGTGGGATGTAGGGCCATGGGGATGATGCTGTTTGGGATGTAGGGCACTGGGGATGATGCTGTGTAGGGCACTGGGGATGATGCTGTGTGGGATGTAGGGCCCTGGGGATGATGCTGTGTGGGATCTACGGCCATGGGGATGATGCTGTGTGGGATGTAGGGCCATGGGGATGATGCTGTGTGGGATGTATCGCCATGGGGATGATGGTGTGTGGGATGTAGGACCCTCAGGATGATGCTGTGTGGGATGTAGGGCCATGGGGATGATACAGTGTGGGATGTAGGGCCATGGGGGTGATTCTGTTTGGGATATAGGGCACTGGCGATGATACTGTGTGGAATGTAGGACCATGGGGATGATGCTGTGTGGGATGTAGGGCAATGGGGATGATGCTGTGTGGGATGTAGGACCCTCAGGATGATGCTGTGTGGGATGTAAGGCTCTGGGGCTGATACTGTGTGGGATGTAAGGCTCTGGGGATGATGCTGTGTGGGATGTAGGCCCATGGGGATGATACTGTGTGGGATGTACGGCCCTGGGGATGATGCTGTGTGGGATGTACGGCCCTGGGGGTGATGCTGTGTGGGATGTACGGCCCTGGGGATGATGCTGTGTGGGATGTACGGCCCTGGGGGTGATGCTGTGTGGGGTGTAGGGCCCTGGGGATGATGCTGTGTGGGGTGTAGGGCCCTGGGGATGATGCTGTGTGGGGTATAGGCCCTGGGGATGATGCTATATGGGATGTAGGACCACTGGGGATGATACTGTGTGGGATTTAGGGTCCTGGGGATGATACTGTGTGGGATGTAGCCCCATGGGGATGTTGGTGTGTGCGATGTACGGCTCTGGGGATGATGCTGTTTGGGATGTAAGGCTCTGGGGATGATGCTGTGTGGGATGTAAGGCTCTGGGGATGATACTGTGTGGGATGTAAGGCTCTGGGAATAATGCTGTGTGGGTTGTAGTGCCCTGGGGTTGATGCTGTGTGGGATGTAGGGCCATGGGGATGATGCTGTGTGGGATGTAGGGCCCTGGGAATGATGCTGTGTGGGATGTAGGGCCCTGGGGGTGATGCTGTGTGGGATGTAGGGCCATGGGGATGATACTGTGTGGGATGTAGGGCCACTGGGGATGATACTGTGCCAGATGTAAGGCCATGGGGATGATGTTGTGTGGGATGTACTGCTCTGGGGATGATGCTGTGTGGGATGTAAGGCTCTGGGGATAATGCTGTGTGGGATGTAGGGCCATGGGGATGATACTGTGTGGGATGTAGGGCCACTGGGGATGATACTGTGTGAGATGTAGGCACATGGGGATGATACTGTGTGGGATGTACGGCTCTGGGGATGATGCTGTGTTGGATGTAGGGCCATGGGGATGATGCTGTGTGGGATGTACGGCCATGGGGATGATACTGTGTGGGATGTAGGGCCACTGGGGATGATACTGTGTGAGATGTAAGGCCATGGGGATGATGCTGTGTGGGATTTAGCCCCCTGGGGATGATGCTGTGTGGGATGTAGGCCCATGGGGATGTTGGTGTGTGCGATGTACGGCTCTGGGGATGATGCTGTGTGGGATGTAAGGCTCTGGGGATAATGCTGTGTGGGATGTAGGGCCATGGGGATGATGCTGTGTTGGATTTAGGGCCCTGGGGATGATACTGTGTGGGATGTAGGCCCATGGGGATGATACTGTGTGGGATGTACGGCTCTGGTGATGATGCTGTGTGGGATGTAAGGCTCTGTGGATGATACTGTGTGGGATGTAGGGCCCTGGGGATGATGTTGTGCAGGATGTAGGGCTCTGGGGCTGATACTGTGTGGGATGTACGGCTCTGGGGATGATGCTGTGTGGGATGTGGGGCCATGGGGATGATACTGTGTGGGATGTAGGGCCATGGGGATGATACTGTGCGGGATGTAGGGCCATGGGGATGATACTGTGTGGGGTGTAGTGCCATGGGGATGTTGGTGTGTGCGATGTACGGCTCTGGGGATGTTGCTGTGCGGGATGTAGGCCCATGGGGATGATGCTGTGTGGGATTTAGCCCCCTGGGGATGATACTGTGTGGGATGTAGGCCCATGGGGATGTTGGTGTGTGCGATGTACGGCTCTGGGGATGATGCTATGTGGGATGTAAGGCTCTGGGAATGTTGCTGTGTGGGATGTAGGGCCCTCAGGATGATGCTGTGTGGGATGTAAGGCTCTGGGGATGATACTGTGTGGGATGTAAGGCTCTGGGGATAATGCTGTGTGGAATGTAGGGCCATGGGGATGATGCTGTGTAGGATATAGGGCCGTGGGGATGATACTGTGTGGGATGTAGTGCCCTGGGGTTGATGCTGTGTGGGATGTAAGGCTCTGGGGATGATACTGTGTGGGATGTAGTGCCCTGCGGTTGATGCTGTGTGGGATGTAGGGCCATGGGGATGATGCTGTGTGGGATGTAGGGCCCTGGGAATGATGCTGTGTGGGATGTAGGGCCATGGGGATGATGCTGTGTGGTGTGTAGGTCTCAGGAGTAGATACTTTGTGGGATGTAGGGCCCTGGGGATGGTACTGTGTGGGATGTTGGGCCATGGGTATGATGCTGTGTGGGATGTAGGGCCACTGGGGATGATGCTGTGTGGGATGTAGGGCCATGGGGATGATACTCTGTGGGATTTAGCGCCCTGGGGATGATACTGTGTGGGATGTAGGCCCATGGGGATGTTGGTGTGTGCGATGTAGGGCCATGGGGATGATGCTGTGTGGCATTTAGGGCCCTGGGGATGATGCTGTGTGGGATTTAGGGCCCTGGGGATGATGCTGTGTGGGATTTAGGGCCCTGGGGATGATACTGTGTGGGATTTAGGGCCCTGGGGATGATACTGTGTGGGATTTAGGGCCCTGGGGATGATACTGTGTGGGATGTAGGGCCACTGGAGATGATACTGTGTGAGATGTAAGGCCATGGGGATGATGCTGTGTGGGTTGTAGGGCCATGGGGATGATGCTGTGTGGGATGTCGGCCCGTGGCGATGTTGGTGTGTGCGATGTACGGCTCTGGGGATGATGCTGTGTGGGATGTTAGGCTCTGGGGATAATGCTGTGTGGGATGTAGGGCTCTCAGGATGATGCTGTGTGGGATGTAGGGCCATGGGGATGATGCTGTGTGGGATGTAGGGCCATGGGAATGATGCTGTGTGGGTTGTAGGGCCATGGGGATGATGCTGTGTGGGATGTAGGGCCATGGGAATGATGCTGTGTGGGTTGTAGGGCCATGGGGATGATGTGTGGGATGTAGGGCCATGGGGATGATACTGTGTGGGATGTATGGCCATGGGGATGATGCTGTGTGGGATGTAGGGACATGGGGATGATGTTGTGTGGGATGTCGTCCCATGGGGATGATACTGTGTGGGATGTAGGGCCCTGGGGATGATACTGTGTGGGATGTAGGGCTCTCAGAATGATACTGTGTGGGATGTCGGGCCATGGGGATGATACTGTGTGGGATGTAGGGCCATGGGGATGATGCTGTGTGGGCTGAAGGGCCATGGTGATGACACTGTGTGGGATGTAGGGCCCTGGGGATGATACTGTGTGGGATGTAGGGCTCCGGGGATGATACTGTGCGGGATGTAGGCCCGTGGGGATGTTGGTGTGTGCGATGTACGGCTCTGGGGATGATGCTGTGTGGGATGTAGGGCCATGGGGATGATACTGTGTGGGATGTAGGGCCATGGGGATGATACTGTGTTGGATGTAGGGCCATGGGGATGATACTGTGTGGGGTGTAGTGCCATGGGGATGTTGGTGTGTGCGATGTACGGCTCAGGGGATGATGCTGTGTGGGATGTAGGCCCACGGGGATGGTACTGTGTGGGATGTATGGCGCAGGGGATGATGCTGTGTGGGATGTAAGGCTCTGGGGATGTTGCTGTGTGAGATATAAGGCTCTGGGGATGTTGCTGTGTGGGATGTAAGGCTCTGGGGATAATGCTGTGTAGGATGTAGGGCCATGGGGTTGATGCTGTGTGGGATGTAGGGCCCTCAGGATGATGCTGTGTGGGATGTAAGGCTCTGGGGATGATACTGTGTGGGATGTAAGGCTCTGGGGATAATGCTGTGTAGGATGTAGGGCCATGGGGTTGATGCTGTGTGGGATGTAGTGTCCTGGGGTTGATGCTGTGTGGGATATAAGGCCATGGGGATGATGCTGTGTGGGTTGTAGGGCCCTGGGAATGATGCTGTGTGGGATGTAGGGCCCTGGGGGTGATGCTGTGTGGGCTGTAGGCCCATGGGGATGTTGGTGTGTGCGATGTACGGCTCTGGGGATGATGCTGTGTGGGATGTAGGGCCATGGGGATGATGCTGTGTGGGATTTAGGGCCCTGGGATGATACTGTGTGGGATGTAGGGCCATGGGGATGATGCTGTGTGGGATTTAGGGCCCTGGGGATGATACTGTGTGGGATGTAGGGCCATGGGGATGATGTTGTGTGATATGTAGGGCCATGGGGATGATGCAGTGTGGGATGTAGGGCCATGGGGATGATGCTGTGTGGGATGTAGGGCTCTCAGGATGATACTGTGTGGGATGTAGGGCCATGGGGATGATGCTGTGTGGGCTGTAGGGCCATGGGGATGATACTGTATGGGATGTAGGGCCCTGGGGATGATACTGTGTGGGATGTAGGGCTCTGGGGATGATGCTGTGTGGGATGTAGTGACCTGGGGATGATGCTGTGTGGGATGTAAGGCTCTGTGGATGATGCTGTGTGGGATGTAGGGCCATGAGGATGATGCTGTGTGGGATGTAGGGCCATGGGGATGATGTGTGGGATGTAGGGCTCTGGGGCTGATACAGTGTGGGATGTAAGGCTCTGGGGATGATGCTGTGTGGGATGTAGGGCCATGGGGATGATGCTGTGTTGGATGTAGGGCCATGGGGATGATACTGTGTGGGATGTAGTGCCCTGGGGTTGATGCTGTGTGGGATGTAGGGCCATGGTGATGATGCTGTGTGGGATGTAGGGCCCTGGGGATGATGCTGTGTGGGATGTAGGGCCCTGGGGATGGTGCTGTGTAGGATGTAGGGCCCTGGGGATGATGCTGACTGTGGTGTAGGGTCCTGGGGATGATGCTGTGTGGGATGTAAGGCTCTGGGGATGATACTGTGAGATGTAAGGCCATGGGGATGACGCTGTGTGGGATGTAAGGCCATGGGGATGTTGGTGTGTGGGATGTAGGGTTCCGGGGCTCTAATTGTGCGGGATGTAGGCCCAAGGGGATGTTGGTGTGTGCGATGTACGGCTCTGGGGATGATGCTGTGTGGGATGTAGGGCCATGGGGATGATACTGTGTGGGATGTAGGGCCATGGGGATGATACTGTGTGGGATGTAGGGCCATGGGGATGATACTGTGTGGGGTGTAGGGCCATGGGGATGATACTGTGTGGGGTGTAGTGCCATGGGGATGTTGGTGTGTGCGATGTATGGCTCTGGGGATGACACTGTGTGAGATGTAGGGCCATGGGGATTATCCTGTGTGGGGTGTAGTGCTATGGGGATGATACTCTGTGGGATTTAGCCCCCTGGGGATGATACTGTGTGGGATGTAGGCCTATGGGGATGTTGGTGTGTGCGATGTACGGCTCTGGGGATGATGCTGTGTGGGATGTAAGGCTCTGGGGATGATGCTGTGTGGGATGTAGGGCCATGGGGATGATGCTGTGTGGGATTTAGGGCCCTGGGGATGATACTGTGTGGGATGTAGGGCTCTGGGGATGATGCTGTGTGGGATGTAGGGCCCTGGGGTTGATGCTGTGCGGGATGTAGGGCCGTGGGATGATGCTGTGTGGGATGTATGGCTCTGGGGATGATACTGTGTGGGATGTAGGGCCATGGGGGTGATGCTGTGTGGGATGTATGGCCATGGGGAAGGTCTTACGAGGAAAGGCTCAGGGAATTGAGGTTGTTTTCGTTAGAGAGGAGAAGGCTGAGAGGTGACTTAATAGAGACATATAAGATAGTCAGAGGGTTAGATAGGGTGGACAGTGAGAGTCTTTTTCCTCGGATGGTGATGACCAACACGAGGGGACATAACTTTAAATTGAGGGGTGATAGATATCGGACTGATGTCAGAGGCAGTTTCTTTACTCAGAGAGTAGTAGGGGTGTGGAACGTCCTGCCTGCAACAGTAGTAGACTCGCCAACTTTAAGGGCATTTAAGTGGTCACTGGATAGACATATGGATGAAAATGGAATAGTGTAGGTCAGATAGGCTTCAGATGGTTTCATAGGTCTGCGCAACATCGAGGGCTGAAGGGCCCGTACTGCGCTGTAGTGTTCTATGTTCTATGTTCTATGGGGATAGTGCTGTGTGGGATGTAGGGCCATGGGGATGATGCTGTGTGGGATGTAAGGCTCTGGGGTTGATACTGTGTGGGATGTAGGGCCCTGGGGATGATGCTGTGTGCGGTGTAGGCCCTGAGGATGATGCTATATGGGATGTAGGGCCACTGGGGATGATGCTGTGTGGGATGTAGGGCCGTGGGGATGATGCTATGTGGGTTGTAGGGCCATGGGGATGATGCTATGTGGGATGTAAGGCTCTGGGGATGATACTGTGTGGGATGTAGGGCCCTGGGGATGATGCTGTGTGGGGTGTACGTCTCTGGAGTAGATACTTTGTGGGATGTCGGGCCCTGGGGATGATACTGTGTGGGATGTAGGGCCCTCAGGATGATGCTGTGTGGGATGTAAGGCTCTGGGGATGATACTGTGTGGGATGTAAGGCTCTAGGGATAATGCTGTGTGGGATGTAGGGCCATGGGGATGATACTCTGTGGGATGTAGGGCCACTGGGGATGATACTGTGTGAGATGTAAGGCCATGGGAATGATGCTGTGTGGGATGTAGGGCCATGGGGATGATGTGTGGGATGTCGTGCTATGAGGATGATACTGTGTGGGATGTAAGGCCATGGGGATGATGCTGTGTGGGATGTATGGTTCTGGGGATGATGCTGTGTGGTATGTAGGGCCATGGCGATGATGCTGTGTGGGTTGTAGGGCCATGGGGATGATGCTGTGTGGGATGTAGGCCCATGGGGATGTTGGTGTGTGCGATGTACGGCTCTGGGGATGATGCTGTGTGGGATGTAAGGCTCTGGGGATAATGCTGTGTGGAATGTAGGGCTCTCAGGATGATGCTGTGTGGGGTGTAGGGCCATGGGGATGATGCTGTGTGGGATGTTGGGCCATGGGGATGATACTGTGTGGGATGTAGGGTCATGGGGATGATGCTGTGTGGGATGTTGGGCCATGGGGATGATACTGTGTGGGATGTAGGGTCATGGGGATGATGCTCTGTGGGCTGTAGGCCCATGGGGATGATACTGTGTGGGATGTAGGGCCCTGGGGATGATACTGTGTGGGATGTTGGGCTCTGGGGATGATGCTGTGTGGGATGTAGGGCCCTGGGGTTGATGCTGTGCGGGATGTAGGGCCGTGGGGATGATACTGTGTGGGATGTAAGGCTCTGGGGTTGATACTGTGTGGGATGTCGGGCCATGGGGATGATACTGTGTGGGATGTAGGGCCACTGGGGATTGGATTGGATTGGATTGGATTTGTTTATTGTCACGTGTACCGAGGTACAGTGAAAAGTATTTTTCTGCAAGCAGCTCAACAGATCATTCAGTACATGGGAAGAAAAGGGAATTGAACAGAATTCAAGAAAATACATGAGAATACATAATAGGGCAACACAAGATATACAATGTAACTACATAAGCATTGGCATCGGATGAAGCAGACAGGGTGTAGTGTTAATGAGGACAGTCCATAAAAGAGTCATTTAGGAGTCTGGTGACAGTGGGGAAGAAGCTGTTTTTGAGTCTGTTCGTCCGTGTTCTCAGACTTCTGAATCTCCTGCCCGATGGAAGAAGTTGGAAAAGTGAGTAAGCCGGATGGGAGGGATCCTTGATTATGCTGCCTGCTTTCCCCCGGCAGCGGGAGGTGTAGATGGAATCAATGGATGGGAGGCAGGTTTATGTGATGAACTGGGCGGTATTCACGACTCTCCGAAGTTCCTTGCGGTCCTGGGCCGAGCAGTTGCGATACCAGGCTGTGATGCAGCCCAAGAGGATGCTCTCTATAGTGCATCTGTAAAAGTTGGTAAGGGTTAATGTGGACATGCCAAATTTCCTTAGTTTCCTGAGGAAGTAAAGGCGCTGTTGTGCTTTCTTGGTGATAGCGTCGACATGAGTGGACCAGGATAGATTTTTGGTGGTGTGCACCCCTAGGAATTTGAAACTGCTCACGATCTCTACCTCGGCTCCGTTGATGCTGACAGGGGTGTGTACAGTACTATGCTTCCTGAAGTCGATGACCAGCTCTTTAGTTTTGCTGGCATTAAGGGAGAGATGGTTGTCGTTGCACCACTCCACTAAGTTCTCTATCTCCCTCCTGTATTCAGACTCGTCGTTGTTCGAGATCCGGCCCACTATGGTCGTATCGTCAGCAAACTTGTAGATGGAGTTGGAACCAAGTTTTGCCATGCAGTCGTGTGTGTACAGGGAGAAGAGTAGGGGGCTAAGTACGCAGCCTTGCGGGGCACCGGTGTTGAGGACTATTGTGGAGGAGGTGTTGGTGTTCATTCTTACTGACTGTGGTCTGTTGATCAGAAAGTCAAGGATCCAGTTGCAGAGTGGAGAGCCAAGTCCTAGGTTTTGGAGCTTTGATATGAGCTTGGCTGGGATTATAGTGTTGAAGGCGGAGCTGTAGTCAATAAATAAGAGTCTGATGTAGGAGTCCTTGTTTTCTAGATGCTCTAGGGATGAGTGTAGGGCCAGGGAAATGGTGTCTGATGTGGACCGGTTGCGACGGTATGCGAATTGAAGTGGCTCAAGGCGTTCCGGGAGT